>NC_134479.1:17216679-17254179 GCF_964194025.1 Convolutriloba macropyga | reverse complement strand
TTGCTGTTAGGGACTAAATTCACACTTAGCGACTCAGGTTTGTTTTTTCTTAGAGCAGAGAAAATTTTAAATTTTTGAAGACTTGGATCTTTTCCGTTTGTGCCCCAGCTTAGTGAGTGCTTATTATTTGCAACCTCCGGACGCAAATGCCATGTTTTTACTTAATGATTTACTGTGTGATGGCACGTGCTCTGTCACTGGGGAGCGCATAACGTACAGGAGGATATACGGAAAAGATCCGACTATTATTTCATAAAACGAGTGTGTTTGCGTGTTTGTTCTTAGAAAAATATCAGATCAAACACCAAATAATTGTCGTGGATTGTCTCACTTGAGCGGCTTTCAGTTGAACATTGCTTGAACTTCTTTAACAATAAAACTTTTTTTCTCATGCTCATCTTACGAAATTGTCATTTTTCTAACAGAATCTTGCAATATTATCCGTTTTTTGCAAGATGTTGGCAAAATTTTGCAAGATAACCATTTGGTCTCAACTAGTGAGTTTTTTCCCCTAATTTCTGTGTTTTTGTCAATTTTCAGCTTTATAAATAAAGAACTTACGACTAGTTAGGGACAGAATTCTACTTTATACATTTTCGTATGTTTAAAGGCTAAACTTACCATTTCTTATGGCAAAAATTGGTTCAGAGAACAGGCAAAAATTGATTCCCGCAACAACAATGTTCCATTTTTAATTTTTTACAGCTGCTTATTGAATGAAAGTTTCGTAATAAAACGCCAATCAAAATCAAACTAAAAATCTGAAAAAAGAACAAACATGAGACAAAAGCTTTTTAAAATAATCTTTATTTTGCTTTTCTTTTGGTCTGATTAATCTTAATATGTCTTTTCTTGAGTCTAAAACTCAAAGTTTTAATCTTGATGAATTTCAATCGACTGCATGAATACGTTTTCACTTAGTTTCAAAATTTTCCTGATCTTCGAACAATGGTGTTATTCGAACATGTATTTATTTACTTTAATGATTAACAGGAACCTCATATAAAAAATTCAGAAGATTTCATGAAAAATAAGAAACTGTCACGGTCTCAGGCTCACATATATTGGCTTTCCTAATTGAAATGTTTTGATAAATCCGAGAAACAAAAATGAAAATCCTCATTTCAGTTCTTTTTAAGATGCTGTTCTTTGAAGTTACCATCGACCCAATAATCAAGTAAACACTTACAATATCTCGGAAAGATCCGCAGCAAGACTTGCAAGATCTTGGTGTGTAATGTAGATGTTCATGCACAAACTTGAAAACAACTGGCGTTCGTTTGCAAGTTCTGAAAACAAATTTTGGTAAATTAAAAGTATTTCTTACAATAGGTTTGGAAGACTTCTTGGGTTGGGCTTTTGGGTCAGTCTTTGTTTTTGAACTGTGGCTGATCAAAACATTGCTAAGTTTGGATAGATTATCGTTCATTCATTTACAAAAAGTAATAGTAATCTAATCCATTATTTAGTGGAGACTTCACAAAACTTCGTATGTAGGTCAAACCATCTTCAAGTATTATCTTGCTGGTTATACACTCAATGCTAAAATGCCGTCTATGATGTCCTCGTAATAAAGTTAAAATATACTTTTGGTTCTAAATGCTAGTATCAACTGAAAACCAAGTTATTAATTTGCGTATAATATCAGTTTTGAAACATTGCATCTGAAGAGTATTTTCAGTTTCATTATGTGCGTCATTTTTCTCCATTATGATTATATTGAGGTAATAGAGTTCGCCCGGGCCAAGTTTATATTGCATAGTCTGAAAATTTCTCATACCCCAAAATTAAGTCTGAGCAGACTAATGTCAAACTTTTGTAGCTTATAAGTGGTAATTATTATGGTACTATACACACTATTTATATATAAGCTAGTTTGAAGCCAAATACCACAGAGCCAATTTAGCTTAGTGGTTACAAATTTCTGCGCAAATTAAATGTTATAATTACCCTAGCGGAAGTTAAATGTTATAATTACCCTATCGCAGATAAAGCAAACCTTGTTGGTGGGAGTTAAGCTGAACATAATAGTTTTCATGAAGTAAACTTTACTCAAAAATCAAGACTCGACAGTGTAAATTGTGACATGAACAGAGTACTGGCCATCCTCAAAAGCAGAAATCCCCTAGACTAATTCAGCGCTTTTTTTCTCTGTCGCCAACCTTCGTGTTATTTTTTTCAATTTTTTTAAGTTGTTCTCTCTCATGCTTCTAACATGGACCGTTTGAAAAAAATTACCACTTCTATTTCACCAAACGTATTTTGATACCTGTAAAAATGTGTTTGATATGAGAGTGTGGGATCTGCCATCAAACTTTTTCGACTATTATAATTCGAACTTCTGCAATTGCGATCTTTTGCAAATAAGGATGATAATAACTAGATGTAAGAGCGCTGGCTGTTAATAACATCTGCGCACCCTCTTGAACAACTGATTGCGCAATCCGCAATTCGCCAATAGATTGTTGAAGAGCCAAAAAAATTACTTTACGTGCACTGACTTAGACTTACTCAAAATTGTTCAAAAAGCAAGATAAATGATGTAAATTTGAACCAAAAAGAATCGATAATATAATATTTGCATGGACTCTTTGATAAAATTTCTTTGATTTAATGAAAAAAAATCATGGATTAGCTGATGAGACCTTTAATAAATTAAAGCTAGCAATTATCGTTCGTAAATTTCGATAAAGCTACGCTGATTCATTAAGACATAAAAAAATTATTCCTTTTGGTCCATAATTTGTCAATTCGCATTGAAAATAAAGTTTATTTTTATTAACAAAATTTGATTTCTTTTGATTTTGCCATTAAATATACTTCTATCCAGTATACCCCACGAGTTATTTACAACATTTTTTTGTAAATATAAAAGAGCAAATTTTTCCTGTTAATACTCTGTCCTTATTGCCCCCTCCCATAGTATAACTTATATCAAAAATACAAATTATGTGTCATATTGTCATATAGCACGTTACTATGTAAAAGACTTGAGTCCTTATGGACGGCGAAACAAAACAAACATAATTTTGCTTGCTTTGTATTTGTATTCCCGTACCTAAAATTCAGTGACAATCAGTACTGATTCAGAACAATTTTAGATATATTTCAAATTTGAGTACTGATGCAGAGCCATTTCAGAACCAGCTGTCAAGTGATTTCTGAATTTCTCTGAATCAGTGCAAAATTCAGGGAAATTAATTTCTGAATTTCTCTAAATCAGTGCAAAATTCAGGGAATTTCATGGAATTAGCTCAGATTAGCTCTAAATCAGACAATTTCAGTGCAAAATGTGATTAGACTCTAACTCAGTAGTGATTTCCACTGAGCGTTAGGTACGGGTTTTTAAATGATTTTTAAGCTGGAAATCAGCTCCTTCATGTCAGATGTTAAGTTCAAGCCCGTCATAAATTGGATTATTTGGAAAGGATCCTCGAGGTACTGAGAACTATATTTTTAAAGGTAATCTGAATCACAGTGTCTCTCGAGTACTAGTCCTGTTTTAACTAAAATCTACAGCAAATTTTGTATTCAACAGCGCATCAGAAGAAAAAACTATTTATATCAGATTAAGTATGTCTCCTCGTCGGATATATCTTCATCCATTAGATAGAATTTGAAGAACGGCGGAACACATAATCTGCGGACGTCCTTGGGGCGCGGGAACACATTGCAGTTCTCCAACCAGTTTGCCGCTCTCTCTTCACTCCATCCAGAAGTTCTGCAAAAAAAACTACTGGTTAAGATTTCTGACAAAAATTTTGCTACTCTTTTTGTTAAATAAGGCAAGAGCGAATTAGGACAAGGGCACAAATCCTTCAAAACTTAATTTCTGGTTGAAATTGATAGCAAACACATAATTTTCCGGTTTATATCATTAAAAGAAAAAATTTTTTCGTTAAAAACAACCAGAAAACTAAATATTTCTAAAATAATTGTAGAAATAAGGATTGAAGCGTCAGCGCTGATTCATTTTTTAAGAAAAAAGATAAGTTTGCTTAAAATATATAAGTAGTGGTCAAGTAAATTGAACTGAAAAAAAGAAGGATTGGGGTGGCTCGAGATATCTTTAAATAATTTTCTGAAAATTGTATTTGAATACAAAATCTTGCAAGACTCTTGCAAGATTTCACATTCAAAAGTGGTTTACGAAGAAAGTCAGTTACATTCAGTTCTGCTGATAAAAACTTCAGGTAAAAGTCGTTTCATTTGGTTTTCAGTTAGTTTCAGCTACCAAAATTATACCCAAAAACTTCTCCAGAATTCAAGAACTTGCCAGATTCTTGCAAGATTCTTGCAAAACTTTGAATCAGAGCTATTTTTTTGCAATGAATTCGGTTTTGTAAGTTGTTTAATAAACAAAATTTTACTTCAAAGATGTTTTCTAAAACATTTGTACCCTGATTGATTTTTTTGCCTTGATTAATATTTTGTAGGATTTGTGCAAGAATCCTGCAAGTTTTGAATCATCTTGCAAGATTCTTGCAAGAATTTAGTCTGCTCATAACTAGGGCTGAACAGTAAATGGACTGAAAATTTCAGAACTAAAACACAAAATCCAAATATAATACATTAAAAAAATTTAAGTATCATGGTAGGAAATGCGCTGATTTTAACGCATCTCTTACATAATTTCCTGAAAATTTTAAAATTTATTTTAATTTTAAAAGCATTACTTATGTTTTGTAAGAAATGAGCTAAAAAAACGCTGAAAACCCGCCGAAATGCTGAAATGCACTCAAATGATGCAAGGATTTCGAATAGTTCAGTGTTTATTAGTGATATTCAGCGAAACTCTCAAAAAATTGATTTCTCAATCCATTTTTATTTTGAACAAGTAGAGTTTCCTGTCAAACTGTATCAAGCTTTCTGGACTTGAGACTCAGAGAACTTCAGCGTACTTCAGAGAACCAGAGAACCATCATATTCAAGGAGTAAAAACTTTTTTCAGTTTTGAAACATTGCATCTGAAGAGTATTTTCAGTTTCATTATGTGAGTCATTTTTCTCCATTATGATTATATTGAGGTAATAGAGTTTGCCCGGGCCAAGTTTATATTGCATAGTCTGAAAATTTCTCATACCCCAAAATTAAGTCTGAGCAGACTAATGTCAAACTTTTGTAGCTTATAAGTGGTAATTATTGCAGTACTATACACACTATTTATATATAAGCTAGTTCGAAGTCAAATACCACAGAGCCAATTCAGCTTAGTGGTTACGACTTGCTGCGCAAATTAAATGTTATAATTAGCCTAGCGGAAATTACAATCGCAGATAAAGCAAACCTTGTTGGTGGGAGTTAAGCTGAGTTAAGACTCGCCAGTGTAAATTGTGACATGAACAGAGTTCTAGCCATCCTAAAAAGCAGAACTCCTCTAGACTAATTCAGCGCTTTTTTTCTCTGTCGCCAACCTTCGTGTTATTTTATGCAACTTTTTTTAAGTTGTTCTCTCTCATGCTTCTAACATGGACCGTTTGAAAAAAATTACCACTTCGATTTCACTAATCGTATCTTGATACCTGTAAAAACGTCTTTGGTATGGCAGTGTGGGATCTGGCATCAAACTTTTTTGACTATTGTTATTCGAACTTCTGCAATTGTGATCTTTTGCAATTAAGTACGATAATAACTAGATGTAAGAGCGCTGGCTGTTAATAACATCTGCGCACCCTCTTGAACAACTGATTGTGCAATCCGCAATTCGCCAATCAATTGTTGAAGAGCCAAACGATTTACTTTACTTGCACTGATTTAGACTTACTCGAAATTGTTCAACAAGCAAGATAAATCATGTAAATTTGAACCAAAAAGAATCGATAATATAATATTTGCATGGATTTTTTTGATAAAATTTCTTTGTTTTAATGAAAAAAAATCATGGATTAGCTGATGAGACCTTTAATAAATTAAAGCTAGCAATTATTGTTCGTAAATTTCGATAAACTTGCGCTGATTCATTAAGACATACAAAAAGATACTCTTTTGGTCCATAATTTGTCAATTCGCATTGAAAATAAAGGTTTTTTTCATTAACAAAATTTGATTTGTTTTGATTTTGCCATTAAATATACTTCTATCCAGTATACCCCATGAGTTATTCACAACAATTCTTTGTAAATATAAAAGAGCAAATTTTTCCTGTTAATACTCTGTTATTATCGCCCCCTCCCATAGTATAACTCATATCAATGAATACAAATTATGAGTCATATTGTCATATAGCACGTTACTGTGTAAAAAAATTGAGTCCTTATGGACGTTGAAACAAAGCAAACGTAAATTTGCTTGCTTTGGATTTGTATTCCCGTACTTAAATTTCAATGACAATCAGTACTGATTCAGAACAGTTTTAGAGATATTTCAAGTTTGAGTACCAACTGTCAAGTGATTTCTGAATTTCTCTGAATCAGTGCAAAATTCAGGGAAAGTGATTTCTGAATTTCTCTGAATAATTGCAAAATTCAGGGAATTTCAGGGAATTAGCTCAGATTAGCTCTAATTCAGACAATTTCAGTGCAAAATGTGATCTGAATTAGACTCTAACTCAGTAGTGATTTCCGCTGAGCGTTAGGTAAGGTTTTTAAATGATTTTTAAGCTGAAAATCAGCTCCTTCATGTCAGATGTTAAGTTCAAGCCCATCATCAATTCGATTATTTGGAAAGGATCCTCGAGGTACTGAGAACTATATTATTAAAGGTAATCTGAATCACAGTGTCCCTCGAATACTAGTCATGTTTTAACTAAATTTACAGCAACTTTTGTATTAAACAGCGCATCAGAAGAAAAAACTATTTATATCGGATTAAGTATGTCCCCTCGTCGGATATATCTTCATCCATTAGATGGAATTTGAAAAACGGCGGAACACATAATCTGCGGACGTCCTTGGGGCGCGGGAACACATTGCAGTTCTCCAACCAGGTTGCCGCTCTCTCTTCACTCCATCCAGAAGTTCTGCAAAAAAAAAACTACTGGTTAAGATTTCTGACAAAAATTTTGCTACTCTTTTTGTTAAATAAGGCAAGAGCGAATTAGGACAAGGGCACAAATCCTTCAAAACTTAATTTCTGGTTGAAATTGATAGCAAACACATAATTTTCCGGTTTATATCATTAAAAGAGAAAATTTTTACGTTAAAAACAACCAGAAAACTAAATATTTCTAAAATAATTGTAGAAATAAGGATTGAAGCGTCAGCGCTGATTCATTTTTTAAGAAAAAAGATAAGTTTGCTTAAAATATATAAGTAGTGGTCAAGTAAATTGAACTGAAAAAAAGAAGGATTGGGGTGGCTCGAGATATCTTTAAATAATTTTCTGAAAATTGTATTTGAATACAAAATCTTGCAAGACTCTTGCAAGATTTCACATTCAAAAGTGGTTTACGAAAAAAGTCAGTTACATTCAGTTCTGCTGATAAAAACTTCAGGTAAAAGTCGTTTCATTTGGTTTTCAGTTAGTTTCAGCTACCAAAATTATACCCAAAAACTTCTCCAGAATTCAAGAACTTGCCAGATTCTTGCAAGATTCTTGCAAAACTTTGAATCAGAGCTATTTTTTTGCAATGAATTCGGTTTTGTAAGTTGTTTAATAAACAAAATTTTACTTCAAAGATGTTTTCTAAAACATTTGTACCCTGACTGATTTTTTTGCCTTGATTAATATTTTGTACGATTTGTGCAAGAATCCTGCAAGTTTTGAATCATCTTGCAAGATTCTTGCAAGATTTTAATCTGCTCATAACTAGGGCAGGAAATGCGCGCGGATTTTAACGCATCTCTTACATAATTTCCTGAAAATTTTAAAATTTATTCTAATTTTAAAAGCATAACTTATGTTTTGTAAGAAATGAGCTTAAAAATGCTGAAAACCCCCCGAAGTGCTGAAAAGCACTCAAATGATGCAAGGATTTCGAATAGTTCAGTGTTTATCAGTGATATTCAGCGAAACTCTCAAAAAAATGTTTATTAATTTGCATATAAAGAAAGGGAAAAATTATCAGCAATCGTTAGATCATGGGGTGAAGACGGGTTGAGCGGGGAACGAGACTAAGTCAATGCCACAAAAACAAAATTTTCGAACTATTTGAAAACTCAGCGAATTTCAGCGCATCCCGGGTTGAAGTATCTTTGATTTCATATAAGGATCATATATGATTTCATACTGTGCATAATTGATTTCTCAGTACAATTCTTGTATGAAACCAAAGAAATCATATATGATCATTGTATGATTACCAAGAATCCATATATGATCCTAGTACGAATACTAAGAATCATACATCAGTTTTTCAAAAATATCTTACCATTTATGTTTTTTTTGTTTATATTGGGAGGGCACATTGCGATCCGACAAAAGACCGTACAATATCATTTGCAAAGTTGATTACTAAATAAAATAGTAAATCCAAATAGATAACAACATATTTGATATACTCTGAAGCCAGTTTATAATTATAAATAATCATTTATAAAAAATAATCACGAAAGAAAATCCAAATAACCTCAAATTCGTTTTCTGAATATGGTTAAACCACAAAGTTATTCTTTTAGCGCACACAAAGAATCAAATGTGGAATGCAAATGCGATATAATAATTTAATTAGTCCTCTGACTACATTATACGAAATTTGTAGCACCAGCCACTGTTTTATGTGTCATATATGACCTTGTATGATTTCCAAAAAACTTCGATAGAAATCAAAATTATACAGTTTTGTCTTTGAAAATTTTTGTTTGATCCCTGTATGATTTCTAGGAAAATATGACCCAGTACAAAATCAAAGAAAGTTGTATGATCTTGGACCCGGGATTTTTTACACAGTTTGAGCGCAATTTAACGCAATTAATTGGTTCATTAGGTGTTTGTTTTTTTTAATTTTCAAAAAATTGGCACTTTTTTCAAAATAATCAGACGAACCTCCGATCCGTGAATTCAATTGATTTTTTTATCAGGGAGCAACTGGATATCAAGACATTAAAATCTGCGACAGCTTTTGCTATTGAAAAATTTGGAACCTGTAACTTTTTTCCGCAGATTTGCAGAGCGACCGACACGGTTGAACAATTTGATCAGATTCTTCACACTCAATCCACGCCATTATGCAGTAAAAGCGAGCAAAATCTGTAAATTCACGGTAAGGTAGTATAAACCATAAATCAAAAATTTGGTAACCAATATCTTTTGTGAAATAACTGGTTAAATTTTTGTTTATTAAAAAGTCTAGCTCGGCATTTTTAGTGCATAGAGATCGTCTCGAATCGCCAAGTTGCTTTCTTTTGCCAACAGAATGCCTAGAAAGTACAATAGATTTCTGAAGTGACTGGACATAGTTAAAGAACGAGTTGTAGAAGGTGATGAATAAGTTTGTTATATTTTCATATTAGGCTCTTTTGTGTTAGAACATTTAGCCTTGGCGTCTTCACTTAAAATTTTAAAAAGTTTAAATTGGCGTTGCTTATACAAGGTAAAACTATTTTCGGAAAAATAATGGAGGATGATATTTCTGGGGGCGGTCAAAATTACTGTAAATCTTAAAATTAACAACAGTGTTTTCTTAGGTCAATAAATTTATCTCAATATTCTTAGGGCAAACCTTTAATCTTTTTATCTGTAGACAGAAGACAAATATTGTCTTTTCATCTTAAAAAGTTCATTTCAGAAAATGTATTTATCCAAAAAAATGGGCACAAAGACTTTTCCTTTTATGGAAAGCAGAGCAGAAATTTCTTTTGAAGCTCAAGGTTAAATATCAGCAAACGTCCTGCTAAATTAACTGACGACTTTCAGGCCCAAAAGTGCAGGCCAATTGTGCCAAAATTATTTGCCAAATTGAAAATGGGACATCGACTACGGAAATAAGACACACATATATGCCAGCAAGTTAAACAAAGTGCCAGCAACTCTAGTTATTTTTTCATGATCTACTACCCGGAGTTACCTTCTAGTCCCTTTCATTAATGATTCCGAAAATTTTCATTATGTTTTTTGTGATGCCAAGTACTCTGGTCTTGGCATTTATTGTTCTGGCCATAATTAATTTCTCACTGCCTTTCTGACTTTCTTATGCATAGTTTGAATAATAAACGGAGGTTGTGATGCGAAGCATGAATAATATACGGAGGTTGTGATGCGAAGCATGAATAATATGCGGAGGTTGTGATGCGAAGCATGAATAAAATGCGTAGGTTGGGATGCGAAGCATGAATCATTTCCCGCGCTTTATATTGTTTGCATATAACCGCTTGCATATAACCGTTCGCATATAACCGCTTGCAATAATATGGCGGTAATTATCTGTCTCAAGTGGACTCAAAGCGAAAATGTTAAATGTGCTAACAATTAATTGATAAAGCGTTGGTTTATAACAAAAATCATGATATGTACAAAGCATGCAAATGTATTTTTAATAACAATAATTTAACTATAATTTATATAGTCAGTGAAAAGAGTTGAAAAGTAGTTTCGAATATTTCTGCTTCTGCTTCTGCTTCTGCTGATAAAGATGCCCTCGTTTGAGAATGATGATATCTCATTCGAGAATGATGATCGCGTTTGCTAATGATGATCTCATTTGCAAAAATTGAGAATGCCAATGGTGATATCAAATGAGACACAATCGCATTTGGCACAATCGCAGTTAGAATAAATTTCTGAGACACTTGGTCGAACTTTGGGCCGGCAGCCCCTCCCCACCTTCAGCCATAGATGACCCCCGGCTCCGTAAATGGTTCGATAACCCACTCAGTACATCCAGGACTCCAACTGAGAAATCATGTCTCTGAAACAAATAAAGGAGGCCGAAAAAATAGTTAGCAAAATATAAAGTTTGAAAGTGAAATATGACCTGATGCAAAATAACTTTGGTTGCACTTTGAGGGCTCATATGATGAAATAAGAAGCTTCGAAGTAATTTTGAATGCATTCTGACTTTAGTCAAAATTCAAAAGAACATAATGCAAAATTATTAGCTTTTCACCAGGCAAGAACAAATTCATCTAGCACTGAGAGGATCATAGCTGAGAGATGACGTTATCCCTCACCCTCGCGATCAAAATGATACTCACGCTCATCGTCAAAGTCATCACGTTTAATAAGTTTAGTACTTTTGTAATGACGACCAAGTCTCTCGCTCAAAAAAAATATTTTCGTTTGATACCCGAACCGGGTCCAAGTCTTTACGCCTCATGTGATCGGCAAACTTGACACAAGTAGGCCACAACGCATTTTTGAATTGAATAAAATTTTCCAAGATGTAGTCAACAGTTTGTTCCTGAACGTCGTTGTCGCCCACAATTACAAACACGTGACTAAACTGTTTTGCAAAATTAACCAAGTTTTCAAGATGGGCGCACCTTCGACCACATTCAGCATCGTATTGAGCTCTAGAACAATTTTCCTTGAAAAATTGAAATTAAAAAAGTTTGAAAGGTTGCAGCAAATTGTCATGCTGCACATAACGCATTGCATCTCTCAAATTTGAGTCTCCTAGAACGAGGAACGCCATCTGCAACAAAAGATACTCCAATTATTTTTTGTTAAAAATCACAGTCCAATTTGTTCTTGAATTAAATTCAACTCTGAAGGCAGGTCTTGGCACGTCGAAACAACGTCAAAAATATTCGAAAAAACGTCAAAAATGGCCGAAAAACGTCAAAATAGGTCCAAAAAACGTCAAAAAAGCCAAAAAGACGTCAAAATAGCCGAAAAAAAGTGGACAGCATGAGTTCTAATAAAATTTGAGATCAAACACCAAATAATTGAGTCGATTGTCTTTTGAGCGGATTTCAGTTGAGCCTTGTTGAAATCTTTTTTTTTATTTTTTTATTTTTTTATGCACATCTTGCAAGATAGCCATTTTTCTAACAGAATCTCGCAAGATATTCATTTTTTGCAAGATTATGGCGGAATTTTGCAAGATAAATGTTTGGTCTCAACTAGGGAGGATTTTCCCCCTGATTTCAGTGTTTGTGTCAGTTTTAAGCATTACAAACAAACAACTTACAGACTTTTTAGGGCCAGTAATCTACTTTAAATATTTTCGCATGTTTGAAAGTTACACATACCATTTCTTATAGCAAAAAAAGTTTCAGAGAACAGGCAAAACTTGCTTGCCGCAACAATATTGTTCTATTTTTGTTTTTTACAGCTGCTAATTGAATAAAAGTTTTATAGCAAAACGCCAATCAAAATCAAACTGAAAAATCTCATAAGATTTTGTGTTCGCTTTTCTTACGTTTCCAACATAACAAGAACAAATCTGAGACAATAACTCTTTAAAATAATTATTATTTGGCTTTTCTTTTGGTCTGATTAATCTTAATATGTCTTTTCGTGAGTTTAAAACTCAAAGTTTTAATCTTGATGAAATTCAATCTGTTGCCTTTTGAATATGTTATTATTTAGTTTAAATTTTTCATGATCTTCAAATTTTTAGTTTTGATCCTAACGTTTAATTCTTAACAAAAGGAACATCCTTAAATGAATAACCGGAACAGCAAACAAAAAATCCAGAATATTTCATGAAAAATGAGACATTTCCACGGTCTCAGGCTCACACACATTGGCTTTCCTAATGGAAATGTTTCGATAAAGTGAAATAGTCAAATATGAAAATCCTCATTTGAGTTCTCTTTAGGATGCTGCTCTTTGAAGTAATCATAGGCCCAATGACCAAGCAAACACTTACAATATCTTGAGAAGATCCTTAAGAAGACTTGTAAGATCTTGGTATGGAATGCAGACATTCATGCATAAATTTGAAAACAATTGGCTTCCATTTGCAAGTTCTGGAAACAAATTTTGGTAAAATTCAATTATTTCTTACAATAGGTTTGGAAGACTTCAGTCGGGCTTTTTGGGTCAGTCTTTGTTTTGAACTGTGGCTGATCAATACGTTGCTAAGTTTAGACAAATTATGGCTCATTCATTTACAAAAAGTAATAGTAATCTATAATCCATTATTTAGTGGAGACTTCACAAAACCTCGTATGTAGGTCAAACCATCTTCAATTATCTTGCTGGTTATATACTCAATGCTAAAATGCCGTCTATGATGTCCTCGTAATAAAGGTAAAATATACTTTTGGTTCTAAATGCTAGTATCAACTGAAAACCAAGTTATTAATTTGCGTATAATGGCATTGAGTATTTTAGTTCTGGTTATGTTTACTTTGGGTGTTTTGAAATTAGGTATTTTTGTACTGTGTATTTTGACTTTTGGTTTTTTAGCAATGAGACTTGGTACTGGGTATTTTGGCTTTGTGTTTTTGCCATTGAGTATTTTGGTACTGTATATTTTGACTTTGGGTATTTTAACATTGGGTATTCTGGCATTGAGTATTTGTACTGGGTATATTGACTTTGGGTATTTTGACATTGGGTATTTTGACATTGAGTATTGGTACGGGGTATTTTGACTGTGAGTATTTTGACATTGGGTATTTTGACATTGAGTATTGGTACGGGGTATTTTGACTGTGAGTATTTTGACATTGGGTATTTTGACATTGAGTATTGGTACGGTGTATTTTGACTGTGAGTATTTTGACATTGGGTATTTTGACATTGAGTATTGGTACGGGGTATTTTGACTGTGAGAGTATTTTGACATTGGGTATTTTGACATTGAGTATTGGTACGGTGTATTTTGACTGTGAGTATTTTGACATTGGGTATTTTGACATTGAGCATTGGTAGGGGGTATTTTGACTCTGAGTATTTTGACATTGGGTAAGTTGGCATTGAGTTTGGCACTGGGTTTTTTGACTTTGGGTATTTTGACATTGTGAATTTTGGTATTTAGTTTTAGTACTGGGTAATTTGACTGTGGGTATTTTGACATTGGGTAATTTGGTATTGATTTTTTTTTGTCCTGTCACCCATTTTACGACGGACACATATATCTTTGAGAAACTTTTTTGACAAAAAATGAACAAATACTAGACTGCAATTCTGACTAAAAAAGGTGGATTGTTAATGGTCTAAGCAGCCGCAACTACTAAAAATTGACGAGTACTGTATACAAACCAGCATCTCATAAAAGAAAACGTGGTGTGCTGCACATTTACACCAACTGGTCTTCAGCTCTCGAACTTGGGCATCTCAAATAAACCGTTCTCACGTTCTTTCTTATTCCTCAAGGTTGGATTTCTCTAGCCATGTATATTTTGAACATGTAGAGCTACCCGTCAAACTGTATCACATTTCCCGCTCTTGAGTCTCAGATAATTTCACCGCTGAACTAACATATTCCAAGAGTAAAAATTTAACCCAGTTCTGAAACATTGCATCTCCAGAATATTTTAAGTTTCTTTATGTGCAGTTTTTCTTCCTTATGTATATATTGAGATCATAGAGTTCGCCCAGGCTAAGTTTTTCCTGTATAGTCTGAAAGTTAAATCTGAGCAGATTAATGTCATATTTTTGTAGCTTATAACTGGTAATTAATATAGTAGTATACACACTATTTATATATAAGCTAGTTTGTAGTCAATTATCACAAAGCCCATTTAGCTTAGTGGTTACGACTTGCTACGCAAATGAAATGTTTTAATTACCCTAGCGGGAGTTAAAATCGCATAAAAAGCAAACCCTGTTGGTGGGAGTTAAGCTGAACATACTAGTTTCCACGAAATAAACTTACTCAAAAATCAAGACTGGCCAGTGTAAGTTCTGACATGAACAGAATACTGGCCATCCTAAAACGCAAAACGTCCCTAGACTGATTCATTGCTGTTTTTCTCTGACACCGAACTCCGGGTTATCTTAAGCAAAATTTTTTGTAAGTTGTTCTCTCTCATCCTTCTAACATGGATCATTTGAGAAAATTTACCACTTCGATTTCACAAAACGTTTCTTGATACCTGTAAAAATGTGTTTCATATGGCAATGTGTGATATGGCAACAAACGACTAATAAAATTCGAACTTCTGCAATTGAGGAATTCTGAAAATAAGTAGGATATTAATTAGAGGTGAGAGCGCTGGCTGTTTATAATATTTGCGCATCCTCATGAACAGCCATTCGTAAAACACAATCCGCAATCAATTGCTGAAGAACCAAACATTTTACTTTACTTGCGTTGACTTAGACTCATATTCAACATTGTTAAAAAGCAAGATCATTCATGTCAATTTGAACCTATAAGAATCAATAATATAATATTTGCATAGATTTTTGATACAATTTCTTTGTTTTAATAAAAAAATCATGGATTTGCTGATGGGACCTTTAAAAAGTTACAGCGAGCAATTATTGTTCGAAAATTTGAATAAATTTACTCTCATTCATTAAGACATACAAAAAGATTCCCATTTGTTCCGTAATTTGTCAAATCGCCTTTAATATAAATGTTTATTTTCATCAGCAAAATTTGATTTCTTTTGATTTTGTCAATAAAATTACTTCTTTTCAGTATATCCCATTAGTTATTTACAACAATTCTTTGTAAATATTAAAAAGCAAGGTTTCCTGTTAATACTCTGTTATTACGCCCCCCCTCCCATAGTATATCTTATATCAATAAATACAAATTATGTGTCATATAGCACAATACTGTGTAAAAAAATTGTGTCCTTATGGACGGCGAAATAAAACAGATATAACTTTGCTTGCTTTGGATTTGTATTCCCGTACCTAAAGTTCAGTGAGAATCAGTACTGATTCAGAAGAATTTCAGAGAAATTTCAAGTTTTAGTTCTGATTCAGAACCATTTCAAAACCAACTGTGAAGTGATTTCTGAATTTCTCTGAATCAGAGCAAAATTCAAAAATTCAGGGAAAGTATTCTGTATTTTTCTGAATCATAAGATAATTCAGAATGAATCACGGAATTAGCTCTGAATCAGACAATTCCAATGCAAGATGTGACCTGAATTAGACTGTAACTCAGAACTGATTTCCGCTGAGAGTTAGATACGGGTTTTTAAATGATTTTTAAGCTCGAAATCGGCTATACTTCAGGTCAGATGTTAAGTTCAAGTCCGTCATAATTTCAATTATTTGGAAAGGATCCTCAAGGTAGTGAGAACTATATCAATAAATGTCATCTAAGTCACATTGTCTCTCACGTACTAGTCAAGTTTTAAATAAAGTCTGCAGCAATTTTTGTATACAACAGTGCATCAGAAGGAAAAACTATTTATATCCGATTAAGTGTCTTCAGACGTATCTTCATCGCCTCGGTAGAATTTGAAAAACGGCGGAACACATAATCTGTTGACGTCCTTTGGGCGTGGGAACACATCGCAGTTCTTCAACCAGGTTGCCGCTCTCTCATCATTCCATCGAGAAATTCTGCAAAAAACAAACTACTTGCTAAGATTTGAGACAAAAATTTTGCTATAGCTTCTTGTTAAAATAAGACAAGAGCAATGTTAAATTAAAACAAGAGCGAATTAAGACAGCATACATTCTTCAAAACATAGTTTTTGAATGAAAAATTGATAGTAAACACACAATTTTGTCGTTTATCTCATTGAAAGAGAATTTTTTTGTTAAAAACGACATTAAAAAAACTATATATTTGTAATGCAAAATGCAGAAATAAGTGTTGAATTGTCAGCGCCGAATACTTGTGTAAGAAAAGGATAAGTTTTCTTAAATTAAATCAGTAGTGGTCTGAGCAGTGAAAGGACTGAAAGTTTCACCTTGAACTAAAGCTCAAAATCGGTATATGATACGTCGAAGATAATAATCGGAAAAACTTGGCAGGAATTGCGCTCAAATTTTAACACACCTCAGGATTGCTTCCTGAAAATTCTTTTTGGCACTGCTTCCTGAAAACTTCAATTTAATCTTAAAAGTATAACTGATGTTTTGTAAGAAATTGGCTAAAAAACGCTAAAAATCCCCAAAAGTGCCTAAATGCACTGAAACAATGCAAAGAATACTGAAATTGATCAGCGCTTATGAGCATTTTTTTAGCGAATTTCTCAAAAAATTGCTACTACTATGTGTGCAATAAAATTGGAAAAAAAATATCAGCAACCACTAGATCAAGGGATTAGAAGACCCAAGTCCAAACTAACACCCTGATTACCCCCAAACTGATGTAAGAGTTGGGGGATAATTGTCTATGGGGGGTAAAATTATGTAAGATTAGGGGGTAATGGGGGTGATGGGTGGTTGTGGGGAAGAGAATTTTTAGATTTTACCCTCAGCCCCCACAAAAAAACTTAAAAAACCACACAAAAAGGAGGTAAGATTAAGAGGGGCAAATTTAGGGAGATAATTTGATGTAAGATAAGCGGGTAATGGGGGTAATTGGGGGGAAATTTTAGATTAAACCTCCCCCCCCCCCCAATAATACCCCAAAAAAGATTTAAGATTAGGAGGTAATTTTAGGGGGTAAGACGATGTAAGATAGGAGGGTAAGACGGTTATGGGGAGTACGGGGAATTTTTAGACTGAACCCCCAAAAATTACCCCACAAAAAGATATAAGATTGGGGCGTGGCTTTAGAGGGATAAAATGATGTGAGAGTGAGGTATTAAAACGTTTTATTCATTATAATGGGATGGCTAATATTGGGCAAGCATCGGTGATCTAAGAGCTTAGGTGGACTGGCTCATGGGACAGAGATTGTGGGTTCAAGGCTGTCACTCTGCGACTATGTCGGTAACAAGGTGTACAAATGGGGCTGACATCGGGGAGGGGGGGGGGATGATGCAAGAGTAGGGGGATAATGTGGGGTAAAACGACGCAAGAGTAGGGGAGTAATGGGAGTTACCCCCATTAACCCCTACTCTTACATCGTTTTATCCCCTCCCCCCATTATCCCCCAATCTTACATCGTTTTACCGATTTACTCTTGCGTTGTCTTACCCACCAATACCCCCTGCTCTTTCATCGTTTTACCCCTCATTACCCCTACTCATACACCCTTTTACCCCCAAAATTACCCCCTGCCCCAATCTTGCACCATTATAACCCCTAAAATTACCCCCATTGCCCCCACTTTTACATCGAATTACCTCTCATTACCCCCTAAAACGATTTCAGAGTTTGGAGGGGAATCGGTCAAAAATTTCCCCGATTATCCCCCCTAATCTTACATCTTTTTTAGGGTAACAATTCGACACGGGGTTGACGGGGTGAGTGGGTAGGAAACTCAGTCAATGCCATAAAGACTTTTTTCAAACTATTCGAAAACTCAGTGAATTTCAGCTCATTTTTACACAGTTTGAGCGCTATTTAACGCAGTTCAATGGATTATTAGGTATTTGTTTTTTAAATTGGCACTTTTCAATTTAATCAGATGAATCTCAGATCCGTGAATTTATTTGAATTTTTATCAGGTAGTAACCAGATACCAAGCCATTAAAATCTGCGACAATTTTTTCTAATAAAAAATTTGGAACCTGTAACTTTTTTCCGCAGATTTGCAGAGCGACCGACATGGTTGAACAATTTGATCAGATTCTTCACACGCAATCCATGCCATTATGCAGAAAAAGCGATTCAAATCTTTAAATTCGCGGTAAGGTAGTGTAAACGATACATCAAAAAGTTGGTAACCAATTTCGTTTATGAAATAACTGGGTAAACTTTTGTTTATTAAAAATTGCAGCTCAGCATTTTTTGTGCATAGATCTCGGCTTACCACACGGCTTTGCAACTCATTGAGAGGAAAACAATTCTCTTGCGATTCTATTTTAAGATTTTCAATTGCTGTTTTGTCAGTTTCTTTTGCCAACAGAATGCCTACAAAGTACAACAGATTTCTGAAGTAATAAAACATAGTTAACGGAAGAGGTACAAATAAGTGATGAACCACTTTCTTAACTTTGTTATATTATGCGCACTATGGGTTTGGATTTTTAGCCTCGGTGACTTTGCTTGATTTTAAATTAGTTTTAATCGGAATTGCTCATGCTGAATATATAATAGGAAAATCAATAGAGATTGTTTTTCTGCGGGTCCGAGTCACTGTTAATCTTAAAAATGAACAAATGTTTTCTCAGATCAAAAGGCTTTTTTTAATAAACTTAGATCAAAAGAAAGCAAGCTTTGATCTTTTTATCTCCAGACAGAAGACAAATATTGTACATTCTTCTTAAGATATTTAATTGAGAAGACTTATTTCATTAAGAGTGCGCAAACAAGTTTTCCTATTACGGACAACAAAAATATAATTGCATCAGAATGCTTGAAAAAATGACTTGACTTCTTTGCGGAGGCCAGAGGTGCCACTATTAATAGCCATAACAGACTGCCATTTAAGTTATCATAAAAAAGTAGATCATGTTTTGTAATTCAACACTTGATGTATTCTCAATTTAAAACATGCGCATATTCCAATTAGTATATTATCAATCTAGTTTTTTTAAAAAACTGTAATGAAAAAAAAACTGAATCAAGTCGGTCATCAAGAAAAGTTCAAAAAAATTGAGACCAGTGCAATTACTTGAGCAGGAAAACAAAGACTTGCTCAAAAAACAGCATCATTTTTTTAGAACACAATGGGGTTCTGAATTCAACTTCTATCTCGTTTTCAAAACAAAAAACAAATAATAATGTCCTTTGGGAAAAGTTTTAGGATGATCCAAGTAGTTTCACCTACCTAATTTAATATTTTGCATTCCGAAACAGAATCCAATTAATGCTCCCGAAAAAAATGTGAATCAATTGGTTTTCTGAAGACCTAATTTATCAAATACAACAACATCAGAGCAATTCTTAAAAACCATACAATTCGTTGAAAGTTTTTGAGAAAATGTAGAGTTAAAAGAAACCAAGAAAAACACAAAAGAAATCTCCACGAAAAAAAGTTTTAGAGACAATGACGGCATGGAACTTATCCAAATATCAATTAGACAAATTTGATAGTGAGAACAAGTGCGGACAACAAGAACGAAATACGTATTGTAATTCTAAATCAAATCAGCGACAGTGCTGTGATAAAAACCCATAGCAAAATAAACTAGAACAATTTTTTCCAGACTACTTTGCCTCTTTCGTTTAACATTTTAAATCAATGGATTGAATGTTACTGGCAGCTAATGAATGTTACTATTCTTCAAGCTAGCCCCAAAAACACTAGCCGTGGACACTATTTGAGGAGATATCCAAATCTGAAGAAAATGCGAACTAATTTTGCTTAGTGTAAAGAGTTTTCACACCCGCTTTTACTTCAAATAACTAACACAATTTTGGAAAGAATCATTAAAATTGTGTAAATGTTCTCAGACAATGGTCACATAACTTGATTTAAGTTCTTTTTCCTGAGCAGCTGCTTGAGAAATTTTTTTTGGGTAACTTACGCAAAGTAGGTAAAGTATACAAAACAACGCAACTCGAAAACGTTTCATTCAGATTGATACTTCGTCCTTTAGCTTAAGTAGCATATCGTACCACAAAGATAATTTGTAGGATAATGGATAATGATAATTAAACTCAAATTTTTAATGTTCTTCTTAACGTTTTTTATAACTAGCTATGTGAGAAATATATTTTGTAAACATAAAAACATAATTCGCGAAGGCAACAAGTTGATTTCAATAGAACCATGGAATTGGAGAACTAGCAGTTATTTTCCAACATATTTTATTGTGACAAGTTTCCAGTAGTTTGCTCTCTGCAATTGTTTGTATTATTTTTTTTCAGTCAATGTAAAGAAATCCAACTTTCAGGTCCCAATTGGTGTCTACAATGATATCTTTTTTAGCGATTGATAACTAGATTACTAACGAAAGATTTTTTTTAATCAATAAAACATCTTTTTAATTTCCGCACACGTTGATTTAGATTTCCAAGAAACCTCAGTTCATCTTTTCAACCAGTCTTCGATCATTTAAATCCGAAGTGCTTGTCTGATATCAATCAAGAGAAAACTGACAGTCAAGAAAGTGTTTGAATTGCTGTAAATACAATTGTTTCGGATAAAATTGTCGTTTTATCTTGCAATTTCATCAACTTAGTTTTTTTGCCTGCGAACTTGCAAACCCAATTGGCAGCTTGAGAGAACAAATAAAAATTTTATTGAGATAAACATTTATGTTATAATTGATTATATCTAATATCAGTCAAATCTAATATTTCCGTTCGAAAAATTTTAATTTCTACCCTGTGAACTTTTATCAACAAAAGAGGTCCAAAATATATCGTTATAAAATTTAAGCATCTTTGGAATGCTTTCGAAAGCTATCAAGCTCATGTGCTCGGGCTGGCGCTTGTTGATTTGCATCAATGAATCATAGTTATTTCATTTAATTTACATCGTTGCATCATTGATCAATCTTTAGCATGTTTTCTTGGATGACCGTAAAAATCATCGCTGCGGTATGTCTGATTTCTAACCGAGAAAATCCATTTTTACTAAGATCCCTTTACTTCGCATGCTTTATCAAAGCATACTAGATTTCACTGATCTGATTTTATAAAAGTTTTCTGCTGATGTTAGTAAAGGGTGTTTTTTCTGTTTCCGGGAGTGACCAACATATATACTTTACTAACTTTAAAAAACTATACATAGACAATTTTGAACGCAGGATGGTCTGGACCTACCGACTTTCTGTCTGGGATTTCCACCTGGGTCAGGTTACAGACTTAGAACTGTGCAGTAATGGGTTAAACGATTTTTTTTTGAAATAACGCTGCTTCCCCCTCTCGTTGTCAAATTGATCTGAGCAACACTACTTATCTTATTTATTTTCAATCGCTGTTATCTTGATAAATGTAGCAGGGATGTCTTTTTAAACTGCAGTGATCAAATTTGTTAAGCAGTGGTATATGCCAATGAAAAGTCTAACAATCTTTCATTTCTTCACCTGCAGAGTAAAAAGTGTAACAGTTCATTCATCCTGATTTGTTCAGTTAGTTTGAGTGGTCAGCTTGGTTGAGACGAGTTTTCGTTTCTGATATTGCGCAAAAATTACGCTGACATGCCATGAGTTCTCATTGTTTTGTGGCTGAAAACAATTATGCAGTGATCTATGAAAAACCCAAAACAATCTACGAGAATTTTAAAGGGCGATAAGTACTTTATGACGAGTAATATGACCCGGAACGAGTTTCAAGTCTTGATCAGTTCTTCTTCGGATCAATACACGTCTGGATTAGACAAATTTGTACTAATCATGACTTCCTTCAAGACTTAAGGTTTGTGAAGTCTTGCTCACGACTTGTAAAGTCTAAGTCAAGTCTTGGCGGAGACTAAGCAATTCTTGAGTCAAGTCTTGGTAAGTCTTGAATGAAGTCTTGAACAAGGCTTGACAATTCTTGAATCAAGTCTTGAACAAGACTTGGCAAGTCTTGAATCAAGTCTTGAAAGAGACTTGGCAAGTCTTGAATCAACTCCTGAAAAAGATTTTTCAAAACTTGAGTCAAATTTTGATCAAGACTTGACAAGTTTTGATTATAGCGCAGTATAAAAACAAGGAAGGTCTTTGAGAAGAAATTATTTCTAGTTAATGCATTTCGAAACTAATTAAAATTGTTAAAATATTCTTCCGAGAAATTTGTTAATCTGGCCCAGCTGTTTCCAATGTGAACATATACCAACTTAAAATATCCCAGATATTAACTCTGAAGCAATTTGTTTCAATGGGCAGAAGTAGTGGCTATGACTGGTACCTGTGGGCAGTATTATGATTGTTTGTGCTTTCTATCAAGTTAAATATGTAGGACTGCTCGCGTTTTCACGTGCTTATTTTTCACTTTTGAGAGTAATGTAGGCGATCCACTAAAAATTGTAAATTTTTTATGTTGTTAGGAAACAAAAAAGTCCACAAAAAAGTTGTCAATACTTGAAGAAAACCTAAAAAAATCGGCCAAGGCTTGCAAAAGACTTGTCAGCTCTTAATCAAGACTTGGCTCAAGACCTGTAAAGAATTAGACCTGGTTCAAAACGCGCCAATCATAAAAAGTGATATGACAAGAGCTCTGATACACTACTGATACAAGACCTGCAATTTTACTGAAACAGTACTGATTATGACTTGACCTTCAGTCCGGGTAACCAGAGAAAGTTTTGCTTGAACTGACAACCAAATATTACAGATATTTCAGACCAAGATAACCCGTTTCCTATTGTCTGAACTCAAAGTTTTCAACGTTTCAGCTATGTGTTATGATAGTTTTGTACTGTAGTTCGATATATCTGAGTGCACTCATATTGTAACGGCTGCTTTCCTATCAATTGCAAGGAAAGTTTTATACCGCCCAGTTCGTTATTAGCGGTTTACAAGCTGTCTGGATACTAAATTGTGCAGTTCGCTTTTGTAACTTTGTATCCGCTATTCTGTAAATTACCGTTGCATTAAACGTTGCTTTATTAGTCCAAATAACTAATCGCTCAGCTTTGCTGAATAATAAAATCAATTGCTGGAACTACTCAGTAAGTTCCAATTGAATAATCAAACATTTTTTTATTTTCTGAGTTTTGTTTAACAACTCAATTATTCAAGTTGGTGCTATTCAAACCAAATTTGTATCCCTATAGGTTGCTCACTGTTTATGTTTATAAACGAATCTAAGGGGGCACATTCGGTTTCAGAATAGAGAACAATTCACAGAGGAGAACCCGTCTTTTGCCGTAAGCGGACTTGAATTGTTGGTCAAAACAGAGGTCCTTCGTTAGTCACTGGGGCGGAAGCCATAGAGACGACGTAGCATCTAGGTTTTTGGTTTGGAAAACTCAAGTCTGTGAACTGAAAATCTATCTTTCACCGCCTATTACTTTCAACGAACTGATTATAAATCGTTCGTCCAGTCGAAGAAGAGGAATTATTTATTACCCTAATGTTCAGCTATCAGAGGTTCTTTAATTTCCTTTCTCTCAAGTTACTCAAACTTTCAAGACCAAATTGATGATAAGATAAATTACAAGTTTCCCGTTAGCAAGACACAGTATTTTACTGCTCAAGTGAGATTGTTAGGCAAACTAGATTCCCTTATGAATATATATTTCCTAGTTCTTTCAAAGCCAACCTGACTTCAACTATTAATCTGGTGCTCTGCTCAATCTAGAGCTCCCGTTTTTCCGCAAAGACTGAACCCGGTTTCTATGATCACAACAAAGCTCAGGCATAATTATCTGCTCTTCGCAGCAATCTGCGACCGACACACACCTACTTTTATTAAGCTTTGAAGTGTGTGGAATCAGATCTATGTGGAATTTCACGAGTCTTAGTTCTTTCGCTTCACTTCTGTATAAGTGGCAGCAGATGTGATTATTTAGAAAAGTCAAACTAACACTTCGTTGTTACCAGGTGTAAAACGCAATTTTGTCATACAATAGTTTTAGTGACCTTGTTTTGTTAAAACTTTAACCCGGTCAGCATGTTCGCACGTTTGGTGCTCTTTTAAAACGTTTACAAATATATGAAAAAGTTAGAAACAAAAATATGTCGACATAAAATTGTTTTAATGAAATGAATGATGAATGTTTGGGGAAATAGTTGATGCTCGGCCTCTACATCGCCGGCCCTGTTTTCCATCACGAAAACATCTTTCTTGTTCGGTAACACAGGGGCGAGCTTCACCACTGGTCTCTTGTAAACTCCATCGTTCGTTCGAACTTTAGCTGATCGAATCACTCCGTCGGACCCTTCGATGGTCTCCGTGACTCGACCCAGATTATAATATCCTCGCTTGTTACTGTCTTCGATCAACCAAACGAGATCGCCTTCTGTAAGGTTTTCGTTCGTTGTAGATCGCCACTTTTGCCGGTTGTTCAACGTTGGCAGATACTCTTTTCGAAATCTGTCCCAAATGAGATTTGCATATGCTTGAGTTTGTCGAAAGAGCTTTCGATGATCGACAAATTCCTCTGCGCAGGGTAGGTATGGTAAGCAAACATTCGTGTTGCCAAGCAAGAAGTGATTGGGGGTCAGTGCTTCTAAGTCATTAACATCTGAACTTACTGGAGTCAACGGTCTCGCATTCAATGTTTGCTCCACAATACACATCGTTGTTGAAAGAACGTCCTCTGTAACTGATCTGTTCCCCAAGACTACATAAATTGCTTTCTTGCAACTTCTGGCCAAACGTTCCCATACCCCTCCAAAGTGGGGTGCTGCGGGTGGGTTGAAATTCCATCTGATTCCTTGCTGAATTAGATGTTCTTCGATCCCTTCTTTGTTCCATACAGCAACGTACTCTGCAAACTCTCGTTCAGCTCCAACAAAGTTTGTCCCGTTGTCGCTGATGATTGTACTCGGTTTGCGTCTTCGTGCAATAAATCGCATGATTGCATTGCGACAACTATCCGTGTCTAAATTGGGTACCACTTCTATGTGCACAGCTCTCATAGTTAGACATGTGAACAGACAACACAATCGCTTTTCTTTTCTTCGCCCAATCTTTACAGTTAAAGGGCCAAAGTAGTCAATTCCAACATTTGTAAAGGCTGTTGAAGCGTCTAAGCGCTCTTCGGGTAGATCTGCCATAACTGGTGTTATCGTTTGAGCTCTACCTTTTCTGCAGGTAACACACTTGTTCTTGATCGATCGTAAGGCGTTTCGTATGCCTAGGATCCATATCTTTTGCTGGACAATGTTTCTGACATGCTCTGTTCCTTCGTGTTGGTTGTTCTTGTGCTCGTTTTGCAAGAACAATTCAACTGCATGATGTTTCCAATGTAGCAATATTGGGTGTTTTGCGTTGAAGTCCAAATAACTTTTACCTATTCTGCCTTTGGCACGAATAAGTCCTTCCTCATCCAGGATAGGTGAAAATTGTATAATTTTGCTGCTTTTTGGGATTTCCTTTTCTTGTTTGAGAGATTTCATCTCTTCGCCGAACTGTTCTCGCTGTAGTAACTTGAAGATGATTTCTTTTGCTTTTTCCTTTTCTTCAACACTTACTAAAGGTTTTGTTGGTTTGTATTTGCTGAATGCCCGCCGTACGTATGCCATTGTATTTACTAGTCTGTTAAAATTACTGAATCGTTCCCACTGAATAACTGCTTTCTTTTCATCAGCCTGTGTCATGAAGACTGATGAGGGTATGTTCTCTTCATCTGAGGCAAAGATTAGGTTCACTTGCTCTGGCCATTCACTTTCTGGTCGTTTTAACCAGGCCGGCCCAGTGAGGCACTAACTCCTCCTGAGTTCGCCAATGTTGATTGCTTTTGTGCCAATGTCAGCTGGGTTGTTGATACCGCTCACATGTTTCCACTGTGAAACATCAGTTGTATCCAATATCTCAGCCACTCGGTTGGCCACATACACTTGTTGTTTACGATGGGAGCTGTGTATCCATTGCAGTACTGTTGTTGAGTCCGACCAAAAACTGCAACATTGTATCTTTATTTCATGTTCTTTGACTATCTGTTCCTTCAACCGTACTGCCATGACTGCCGCTTGCAATTCCAATCGCGGTATTGAAAGATGCCTCATCGGAGCCACTCTGCATTTTCCAATCACAAATGCCAAATCAGCTGAGTATTCTTTTGCCTGTGAACGTAGATAGGCCACTGCACACATCGTGTCTTCAGATGCGTCAGCAAACACATGAAGTTCTATTTTATCCCTTTCTCTGTTGAAGTACCTTCTATCGATGCTTGTTTCAGCCACCATTGGAAGTTGTTTTTTCCACCGCAGGAATTCTGCTTCTTCGCCGGGCTCTACTTCGTTGTCCCAATGTTGCCCATTTTTAGTCCAGATACCTTTCAGGAGTCGTCTCATGTGAACACTAAACGGAGCAAACAATCCGATCGGGTCGAATACTGAAGATACCAGTGACAGAATCTTTCTCTGGGTTATAGTGGCTTCAACTTCTTTGTTCGTACCTCTGCACACTTGAAGACTATCATCAATGACAGTCCATTTTAGTCCAAGCACTGAAGATCCCTCTGTATTGGGTTCCACTTCGACTTGCTTGGTGTTGCTGATTGATTTCAAGTCGACTGGGATTGCTTTGCAAACTTCATCGCTGTTGCTTATCCACTTTGTAAGTTGAAATCCATGCTGCGAAAGAAGAATTCGCAACTGATTGAAGACTTCGATTGCCTCTTCAGGGGTTTTTACTGATTTGATGAAATTGTCCATGTAGAAGTTGTTTTGTACTGCTTTTGCTGCAATTGGATACATTTCTTCGTTATCGAGTCCCACTCGTTTGAGAGCATAGTTTGCACAAGTCGGAGAACTCTTAGCTCCAAATACATGACGCTGATATTGGTATATCTGAACAGGTTCATTAGTCCTTGAGCGCCATAAGAATCTCAAGCAACTTCTATCCTGTGCAGGAACTTGCACTTGTAGAAACATCGATTCAATGTCAGCTGTTAGGGCTATTGGTCCTTCACGGAATCTGAATATTGTTCCAATCAACCCATGTAGCAGATCAGGTCCTGCTAGTAGTTTGTCGTTTAGGCATAATTCTTTGTATTTTGAGGCAGCATTGCAAACACGTCTTACTTTGCCAGGCTTGTTCGGGTTCAGCAATGGATGATGTGTCAAGTACCATTCTTTTCCTAAGATGCCTTTCATTTCGGAGTCGTCCAATATCTTTACGAATCCCTTCTCTACGTCTGTATCTATTGACTGTTGGTACAAACTCTTCAGGTTTGGGTCCCTTTGGAACCTTCGCTCCAGTGAGTGAAGCTGACCCAAGGCTGAGCTGTAGTTGTTCGGCAGGTTGGGCTCTGGTTCACTCCAAAGCATTCCCACTTCGCACCGCTCGCCTTTGAACTTCGTCGTACTCTCTAGCATCTTTTGTGCCTGCAGTTCCTTCTTTGACTGACTGACGACGTTAATTTTGGAAGCATAAGTTTCTATGTCCCACCATCTTTGGATATTCTGAGCCACTTTCACATCTTCTGTGAAGGCGAAATGACAAACATTTTGTCTTCTCTTGCCCGTCATGGGTCCAATGACTACCCATCCTAATTCTGTTAGAACGGCGAAAGGTTCACTTCGTGTTCCTATCCTGTAGTCCAATGGTCTCTGTAGCTCGTAGGCATCTTGACCGAGAATGATGCCGACGTCCATCAAGTTGAACGTTTTGTTTGGGAGAACGTTCAAGTGGTTGAAGCTTTGCTTCATTTTGTTATTGTCTTAGTTTGTGGTTCCCAATGAAAATGACGGGTGTACAAACGCTCCTATCGAATGTATTTTTGAATGCGGTCCCTTTATTTTTATGGACACAATTTCTGTCTTCAAATCTTTCGTTCCGTGTATGCCAGCTTTGTTGAGCGTAACATCGGTGCCTTTGGCTCGCAACTTCTCATTAACGCTTCGATCGACGAAAGATACCGTTGATCCACTATCGAGGAAAGCATATGTGTTTAACCTGTTGCGGCCACTCTGAATTGAGACTGGAACTATCTGAAGAAAACTCGTAACTTCGTTACTTTGACTGATTGTTGCTGCGCTTACGTTGACTGCGTGATTGCCCTCGTCCATTTGGTTTTCTGAGTGTAGCAACCGGTTGTGCTTTTTGGTACATCCATTTATACCACAAGCGTTGACTTTACAATCTTTGATTGCATGTCCTTTTCCCAGACATCCGTAACATAAGCGTTGCTTCCTCACAGCTGCATAACGATCATTCACGTTCATGTTCTTAAATAAAGGACAGTTCCAAATTTTGTGCGTTCCATCGGCTAATTGGCAGTGATCGCTAATAGTTGTCTGCGCTTCCTTTACGTTTGAACTTGCACTAAGATTCGAGGATTTAGAGAACTGCTTGGTTTTGTTCGCATTTCGTCGATGATCCACCTTACGTTCCCCTGTGGGCTGCGACATGCCTTCATAAACGAATGCCATTCTTGATAGCCAGTTCTCTAGGAGACAGAGATCTGGTCGGTCCTCATTGCTTTCATCTACATAGAACCACCATTTCTCCTTCAGATTAGGTGGCAACTTTTCAATCGCGATTTGCAGTGTTGCACTAGATCGCAAGTCGCCTTCATATTTGTAGTGCTTCAGAACACTGACTACGTTACTGATGGTTGTTGAATAACTGACTAATGCTTTTGAATCATGCATTCGGATTGTTTGTTGATTTCGCAGAGTGTTGAGTTGTGCCTCATCAATTAGGTAAGGTCTGCCAAACCTCCGTTCCAACAAAGCCCAAGCTTCACCATATAGATCTCCGGAGTAGCCCATACTCGCTATAGCCGCTCTGGCTTTGCCAGTTAGCAATGTTTTCAGGTGGCTCATTTTCTCTGAGTTAGGTATTGCGCGGTTATGAACTGTTGCTACAAACATGTTTGACCATTCCGGCCACTCGAGCGGATTGCCGTCGAAAGAATTTAACTTCAACTTTGGTAGCTGACTACTACTGCTTAGTACATTGCACTCAGACCGGTCGGGTAAACGGTTGAGTCTGAAACGCTCGCTGCTTGGGGATCTGGATTTAAGTAAGCTTTCTCGATCGAAACTGACTCGATAGTTTTCGTGACCGTTCTTTGTATGATCAAAACTACAGTCTTTAAAGTTTGCAAACTTATCTGATTGGTCGAGCCAGCCGAAGACGTCTTTGCTCTTCGGACTTTTCCAATTGAAAGGAGATCGGCTTCTTATACTAGGCGCGGCGCCATCATCAGAACCAGGATCTCTGGCATCAAGGGCTTCTTTTTCATATTGCAGTTTGAGCGCACCTTCTTCTTCCAAACGGTGCAGTTCCATCTCCAGCTCCTTCTGCTTCATTTCATATTCAATTTTTCTCAGACGCATTTTGGTGTTAAATTCTTTGTCTAGAGCTGCAAGCTTCTCTGCTTTCTTGGTCCTTTTATCGGAAGACGCTCTGGACTCGTTGTCCTGGTTATCCTTTTGTTGATTCTTAACAGAAACTTGGGAGGTTTCTCCCATAGATCTTGGAACTTTATCATTTGGCTCTGCAGCCCTGCTTTGGAGAGGGGTCTGATTCTGCTGATCCTCCATGCTTGTCTGGCCGTGGATATATGGCAACCAACCGGCTTCTAAGTTGATGAAAAATTCGCGTTGTTGGGTTGTGTGTCGTCGATATAATTCCAAATTGTTAAAGATATCACCCCTTTTGTCAAGTAGCTTCTCTAGGCTAATATCGAATTGTAAAATTTGGTTATATACTGTTTTAAGTTTGCTAGGCCGATCCTTATTTTTGATCAATTCGTAGCCTTCTTTCTCCTTTAGCTCAATCTGCTTTGCACAGTGCTTGATTTGTTTCTCAAGGTTGCTGTGACTACGTGACTGAGTCACAATTTGTTTACTTTGACGCTGCAGTTTGACGCTTTTCTGTCCCGTGGTTTTGTTTTCGACAAAGTTGGCACCTCAACGTTGTTTGACTTGTCAGCTCTTAATCAAGACTTGGCTCAAGACCTGTAAAGAATTAGACCTGGTTCAAAACGCGCCAATCATAAAAAGTGATATGACAAGAGCTCTGATACACTACTGATACAAGACCTGCAATTTTACTGAAACAGTACTGATTATGACTTGACCTTCAGTCCGGGTAACCAGAGAAAGTTTTGCTTGAACTGACAACCAAATATTACAGATATTTCAGACCAAGATAACCCGTTTCCTATTGTCTGAACTCAAAGTTTTCAACGTTTCAGCTATGTGTTATGATAGTTTTGTACTGTAGTTCGATATATCTGAGTGCACTCATATTGTAACGGCTGCTTTCCTATCAATTGCAAGGAAAGTTTTAAACCGCTCAGTTCGTTATTAGCGGTTTACAAGCTGTCTGGATACTAAATTGTGCAGTTCGCTTTTGTAACTTTATATCCGCTATTCTGTAAATTACCGTTGCATTAAACGTTGCTTTATTAGTCCAAATAACTAATCGCTCAGCTTTGCTGAATAATAAAATCAATTGCTGGAACTACTCAGTAAGTTCCAATTGAATAATCAAACATTTTTTTATTTTCTGAGTTTTGTTTAACAACTCAATTATTCAAGTTGGTGCTATTCAAACCAAATTTGTATCCCTATAGGTTGCTCACTGTTTATGTTTATAAACGAATCTAAGGGGGTACATTCGGTTTCAGAATAGAGAACAATTCACAGAGGAGAACCCGTCTTTTGCCGTAAGCGGACTTGAATTGTTGGTCAAAACAGAGGTCCTTCGTTAGTCACTGGGGCGGAAGCCGTAGAGACGACGTAGCATCTAGGTTTTTGGTTTGGAAAACTCAAGTCTGTGAACTGAAAACCTATCTTTCACCGCCTATTACTTTCAACGAACTGATTATAAATCGTTCGTCCAGTCGAAGAAGAGGAATTATTTATTACCCTAATGTTCAGCTATCAGAGGTTCTTTAATTTCCTTTCTCTCAAGTTACTCAAACTTTCAAGACCAAATTGATGACAAGATAAATTACAAGTTTCCCGTTAGCAAGACACAGTATTTTACTGCTCAAGTGAGATTGTTAGGCAAACTAGATTCCCTTATGAATATATATTTCCCAGTTCTTTCAAAGCCAACCTGACTTCAACTATTAATCTGGTGCTCTGCTCAATCTAGAGCTCCCGTTTTTCCACAAAAACTGAACCCGGTTTCTATGATCACAACAAAGCTCAGGCATAATTACCTGCTCTTCGCAGCAATCTGCGACCAACACACACCTACTTTTATTAAGCTTTGAAGTGTGTGGAATCAGATCTATGCGGAATTTCACGAGTCTTAGTTCTTTCGCTTCACTTCTGTATAAGTGGCAGCAGATGTGATTATTTAGAAAAGTCAAACTAACACTTCGTTGTTACCAGGTGTAAAACGCAATTTTGTCATACAATAGTTTTAGTGACCTTGTTTTGTTAAGACCTTAACCCGGTCAACTTGTTCGCACGTTTGGTGCTCTTTTAACACTTTTACAAATATATGAAAAAGTTAGAAACAAAAATATGTCGTCATAAAATTGTTTTAATGAAATGAATGATGAATGTTTGGGGAAATAGTTAATGCTCGGCCTCTACACATATATCAAATTAATACACAAGCTCCAGAGTCTATGTGTGTTCTAAATACATTGAACAATACGCGCCGAACGAAGCCACTATTTCATTATTTCGACTTAAGATCCTCAGTAACTAAGGTCCAGAAAAGACCTCACCGAAACGGAGTGAATGAAAATTTTTCCTCAAGCTGTGAAAAAACTCAATGATGTATAGGTGAAAACTGAGTTGATAAAAGCATCCTTGATAGTTTTTGTCACTGGTGGTTCAATCGTTCACATTTGCGTTCGTGATAGCGATTGTAGTTGTCCTTTAAAAAATCTGCTGATCCTAAGAAATAAAACAAGAGGAAAGTTCTCGAAAAAAGTCTCTTTTTTTCCAAAAGGACTGGTCAAATCTTGACCAAGGCCTGTACAAGATCTGTCAAGTGCTGGCCAATATTTGAGCAAGACGTGTCAAGTCTGGGCCAAGATTTCATTATTTCAGTATGAAAACAAGGAAGGTTATTGAGAAGAAATTATTTCCAGTTAATGCATTTCGAAACTAGTTAAAACTGATAAAAATTTCTTGCGAGAAATTTGTTAATCTGGCGCAGCTGTTTCCAATGTGAACATATACCAACTTAAAAAATCCCAGATATTAACTCCGAAACAATTTGTTTCAATGGGCTGGAAGAAAAGGCTATGACTGGCACCTGTGGGCAGTATTATAATTGTTTGTGCTTTCTTTCAAGTTAAATATATAAGAGTGCTCGTGTTTTCACGTGCTTTTTTTCCCTTTTGAGAGTATTGTAGGCGATCCACTCTAAATGGTAAATTTTTTAAGTCGTTAGGAAACAAAATAATTTACAAAAAAGTGGTCAATACTTGAAGAAAATCTAGGAAAAACCTTGGCCAAGGCTTGCAAAAGACTTGCCAAATCTTAATCAAGACATGGCTCAAGACCTGTAAAGAATTAAACCTGGTTCAAAACGCGCCAATCATAAAAAGTGATATGACAAGAGCTCTGATACACTACTGATACAAGACCTGCAATTTTACTGAATCAGTACTGATTACGACTTGACTTTCAGTCCGGGTAACCAGAGAAAGTTTTGCTTGAACTGACAACCAAATATTGCAGATATTTCAGACCGAGATAACCCGTTTCTTATTGTCTGAACTCAAAGTTTTCAACGTTTCTGCTATGTGTTTTGATAGTTCTGTACCGTAGTTCGATATATCTGAGCGCACTCATATATCTGAGCGCACGATATATCACTAAAAACAAGCTTATTGAGAAGAAATTATTTCAAGTAAATGAATTTCGAAACTAGTTAAAATTGTTAAAAATTTCTTCCGAGAAATTTGTTAAACCGGCACAGCTGTTTCCAATGTGAACATATACCAACTTAAAAAATCCCAGATATTAAATATGTATCAATTTGTTTCAATGGGCGGAAAGAAAAGGCTATGACTGGTACCTGTGGGCAGTATTATAATTGTTTGTGCTTTTTCTCAAGTTAAATATGGAGGAGTGCTCGCGTTTTCACGTGCGTATTTTTCCCTTTTGAGAGTAATGTAGGCGATCCACTGTAAATGGTAAATTTTTTATGTCGTTAGGAAACAAAAGGACCCACAAAAGAGTGGTCAATACTTGAAGAAAACCTAAAAAAACATCGGCCAAGGCTTGCAAAAGACTTGTCAGCTCTTAATCAAGACTTGGCTCAAGACCTGTAAAGAATTAGACCTGGTTCAAAACGCGCCAATCATAAAAAGTGATATGACAAGAGCTCTGATACACTACTGATACAAGACCTGCAATTTTACTGAATCAGTACTGATTACGACTTGACTTTCAGTCCGGGTAACCAGAGAAAGTTTTGCTTGAACTGACAACCAAATATTGCAGATATTTCAGACCGAGATAACCCGTTTCTTATTGTCTGAACTCAAAGTTTTCAACGTTTCTGCTATGTGTTTTGATAGTTCTGTACCGTAGTTCGATATATCTGAGCGCACTCATATATCTGAGCGCACGATATATCACTAAAAACAAGCTTATTGAGAAGAAATTATTTCAAGTAAATGAATTTCGCAACTAGTTAAAATTGTTAAAAATTTCTTCCGAGAAATTTGTTAAACCGGCACAGCTGTTTCCAATGTGAACATATACCAACTTAAAAAATCCCAGATATTAAATATGTATCAATTTGTTTCAATGGGCGGAAAGAAAAGGCTATGACTGGTACCTGTGGGCAGTATTATAATTGTTTGTGCTTTTTCTCAAGTTAAATATGGAGGAGTGCTCGCGTTTTCACGTGCGTATTTTTCCCTTTTGAGAGTAATGTAGGCGATCCACTGTAAATGGTAAATTTTTTATGTCGTTAGGAAACAAAAGGACCCACAAAAGAGTGGTCAATACTTGAAGAAAACCTAAAAAAACATCGGCCAAGGCTTGCAAAAGACTTGTCAGCTCTTAATCAAGACTTGGCTCAAGACCTGTAAAGAATTAGACCTGGTTCAAAACGCGCCAATCATAAAAAGTGATATGATCAGAGCTCTGATACTCTACTGATACAAGACCTGCAATTTTACTGAAATAGTACTGATTACGACTTGACTTTCAGTCCGGGTAACCAGAGAAAATTTTGCTTGGACTAACAACCAATTATTACAGATATTTCAGACCAAGATAACGCGTTTCCTATTGTCTGAACTCAAAGTTTTCAACGTTTCAGCTATGTGTTATGATATTTTTGTACTGTAGTTCGATATATCTGAGTGCACTCATATATCAAATTTATACACAAGCTCCAGAGTCTAGGTGTGTCCTAAATACAGTGAACAATACGCGCCGAACGAAGCCACTATTTTATTATTTCGACTAAAGATCCTCAGTAACTAAGGCCCAGGAAAGACCTCACCGAAACGGAGTGAATGAAAATTTTTCCTCGAGCTATGAAAAAACTCAATAATGTATAGGTGAAAACTGAGTTGATAAAAGCATCTTTGATAGTTTTTGTCACTGGTGGTTCAATCGTTCACATTTGCGTTCGTGATAGCGATTGTAGTTGTCCTTTAAAAAATCTGCTGATCCTAAGAAATAAAACAAGAGGAAAGTTCTCGAAAAAAGTCTCTTTTTTTCGAAAAGGACTGGTCAAATCTTGACCAAGGCCTGTACAATATCTGTCAAGTGCTGGCCAATACTTGAGCAAGACGTGTCAAGTCTGGGCCAAGATTTGCACGAGATTTGTCAAGTTGTGGCAAAGACTTTACATTTTTAAGAACATTGACATTTTTATAACCAAAATTAAACCATTTACTTTAAAAACAAATTATCTGACTAAATTTTGTTTGTCGTTCGTGTTTTTTTTTTCAATCTCTCCGCTCGTTTTAACATCAAAGAAAAAAAGCATCGCACTGCAGGATCAGAACCAGTCTTTCAAAAAAAATCATTCAATCTCGAGTAAAGTCGATTCTCTCTCTCTCTCTCTCTCTCTCTCTCTCTCTCTTTCTCTTCAATTCAAAACAAGTTGATGCATAAAACAAACTTCATAAAATTATAGAAATGTTTTGCAGCCTTTACATACAAATGGGCCAAACATGAAGCATTGAAAGTAAAAAAAGCTGAGATTTTGAAATGGATGAAATTTAAAAAGTTTGCTCTGACCCCCTTAGTGAGGGGGGCAGAATCTATTTTTTTCATTTTTACTGTTTTGTCAATTATAGCCAATCGATGTACTGTTTGCAGAAGTTTCAAAGGTAAAACTTCAATCTCCTGGTGTTACTATAAAAATTTTGCGATGACGTTTTTTGAGTTTTGCAATTATAAGTTATACAGGCTTAATTTTTCTTTGTGTCGTTTGCAATTGTTCATTTTAACAATGTTTTCCATGATTTGCTTATATTCAAGGGCAGTTCTTTTTTTAATTAGAAACTTCAACTTTTTATCAGGCGTTGCAAATTCCTTTACTTTTCAAATATTTCTTCAAGAATATATTCGTAGCACAAAATTGAAAAATAAAACCCTTTGCAGTAAAAATTTGTCTAACATGGCTATTGGCTATTGAAAAGACTCCACTGCTTATTAACCTCATTTCACATAAAATGTAGCAAACAATTTTATGAAAAATTCCATTGATCACACCTGTTCTCAGAACTACTGGATCCTTTATTAAAGAAAATGGGCTGCTAGCTTTAAAAATTTAGTGGTTAACGTGTTTTCAACCTTGTCATTTTTTTAGTTTCGTTTCTCGAATGATATTTGATTTTTAAACAGCGCAGTTTGTCCTCAGGAATCATCTGAACGAAAAATTTAAAAAATACTTTTTTCCAGCACAAAAGTCTGGGTAGATTTGATGAATTTTTGCGTTTTCTTAGAAATTTTTGCTTCTTATTTTGTCATTTCAATGTGATTGTTCTGAAGAGAGCTTCAAAAAAATGCGTTTCTGTTCCACTTTCATCTTTTTTTAATGTGTTTGGCACCCTGAGATGCAACTCTTTGAGTTCTAGCTCATCGCAATTAATACTGAAAAACTAGATGGAACAGAACCCAATTTCAGTAACTCTGGGTAGTTGTACGATGCCGTCCGTTGGAAACTACTGATATACAACATATATTTACAAAACTATCAGCAATTTGTTTATTTCAAGTTTTTGTGTTTTTTGTAACGATTTGCATAGATCTGGAAAGCAAAACTTTTGGAGGCAAATTTATGTGATCAGCATCAAAAAAAACATAATTGGAATTATATAGTAGTTTTGCCATTTCTTCGTTCAAAAGATATATACAAAAATCTGGATCTCAGTTCAAAAGTACAGTTTCTTCCGTATCGCTGTAATTTGAAATTATTGGATTCGAAATACTTCTGGTTACAAATTTCGGTATTGTGCGCAAACAAAATTTTGATGTCCAACAAAAATTTTGTCTCACGAAACATCTGATTTTTTTTTCTATTTTAATAAACCAAACAAAATGTCAAAAAAGTTTTTTAAGAAATATTTGTTTCTTAAAGAATAAACTGATAAATGGTTTGGTTATTAGGTCAAGACATTTTACTATCACTTAGCCTTTGCAGATTCTGATGGGTTGGTGAATGAAACAGAATTTTTTAAGATGTATGCAGTTTTGTACTTTGTTGTCACCTTTATTTATTTATTTCTTCATCGAAGGCTTTTTACAATCAATCTTACTTTTTACTATAACTTACAAAAAATGGTTTGGGAAACACACAATGATTTTATACCCTTCAGGCATTTGTCAGCCTGGACTGAATGTCAAGTTCTAATCAGTACTGATTCACTGCAGCTGCATTTCTTGAATCAGTACTATATCAGAGTTCTCATTTTATTTTAGCACGTCATTTTTAGGTTTAGCACGTCTTGAATGAAGTCTTAAATCTTGATCCAAGTCTTGTCAAAGAGTTAGCATGTCTAGAGTCAAGTCGCAGCCAAGATTTGCCGAGTCTTGGGTCATGTTTTGCCAGTCTTCAGACGTGAAACAGGGCGTGATCGGTACTGATTTTACATTTCAAGACGTTTAAATCACTGGGGAAGGGCTGATCAAGACTTTAAGTTTGTTCCGCTAGTGCTTTATTATCTTGCACTATCTTTATTTGAGCACTGGAGCTGTGTTGCCTTGTTCATCGAGAGTCAATTGTCAAAAAATAGCTCTCAATGTTTTCAAATTAGCA
>NC_134479.1:17139179-17211679 GCF_964194025.1 Convolutriloba macropyga | reverse complement strand
CACGTATTATCTTTCCCACGCGTCATTTTGAAGCATTAATTTGCCAATTCATGTGTTTAATTTTGAATAAAAAATCGATGAGATGCATTTTAGCTGTTAGTAAACGTTTAATATGTTTAGGAGCTTTCTTATAATTATTCCCTAATCATAAAAGTTTTCGTATCAATAAACACAGTAGCTTGTCCGAAAAAAAAGAAAATGCTTGCATGCTGAAAATTATCGAAATAGTGACCAAAATTGTGCGAAACTGCGACGAAATCCTGACGCTGTTTTCAGAAAATTTTGTCGTTGTGTTTTTCACGTGCCGTAAAATTTACATATTGTTGTTTACGTTTGTCCATGATTTGGCAAATTCAGCCCAAAGGGCGATTTTTACGTTTTGCGGTGTAATGATCCTGCAAAATAATAATCTTGAAGAATTCTTAAACACTTTTCTTGATGCTGTCAGTTTCCTTGGAACATTTAAAACCTGACTGGACACTTGTCATATACATTTGATTTTTGAAATACATCACTAGCAGTCAAAATTTGCATCAACACCTGTAAAATTCATAAACATTTTGGATTCTTGAAAACTAGAAAAAGCGAGAATAAAAACAGTGAAACCCGACACATGGTGTAACGAGAACACTTTCATTTGGATTTTTTGTCTAAAATTTTAAATTTAATAAAAATTGCTTGAACAGGTCTCTTGAAGCATTTTTTGGGGTGTTTTCTGATATTTTAGAATAAATAAAACTCAGATTAAACTGAGATGTGTGTTCGTTTTGGCCTTTTGGCAGCCAGAATAACATTCAGAGTTAGGTACGCTATTTTTCAATCTAAGTAATGTAACGTTTTTAGGAGTCATAGTTTCTGCAGAATCTTTTGCAAACGATTGAGCACAGCCGAATCATAAGTGTTGAATCGAGTTTTCCAAGTTATAAAAAAAGAAAAACATTGTTAATTCCTTTGAGTATGAACTATAAAATACAGAACATAGTTTAAAGGCAATGTAGTGTTAAGAAGATTAAATGAAACAAACGTCACAAATTATGAAAGTTTAAAATTGTATTAAATTTACAATGTGCTAAAATATCGACAAATTAAGAGAGATGAAACATAAATGAGAAAAATTTTTTAAAATACTAATTCTAGAATTAACATTTTCGAGAAAAAAGAAAATTTTAAAAATGCTAATCCTCCAATTAATATTTCATAGAAGACTAAATGACGCCCTAAAACTAAGTCAAATTAAGATTGAACTTGAAAGATTTGAGATTAGAATTCAATTCAGAAACCGTTAGGTCTTTTAGAAACTCATTCCAGAAATGATTTTTTATTGTAGTTTTGAGAGCCCGCTTTTTTGGGATGTTCCGCCTCAAGGTGAGATGCAAATCGTTATACAAGTCAGTTGCTTTTTTTGAAAAACAGTTTTGCATTATATTTTTTTTTTGGTTTTTTTGGTTTGCTCCAAATGACAGCTTGTTTGTACGGTCATTCGTTTTAGCACTTAGGGTGGCTAAGTTGAGTCCATCGAAAGCTGGTAGATCTGCTTTTAGAAGCTTTATAAAATATTTAATAACCCGATACTTTATGGGTATTCTACTGGTAAGATTTTGTGTTTGATCTTGAGATCAGTGGTCCTATCAAATTTGGTTCTATTGAAACATGCCTTTAATCTCCAGTTCAGTTGTTTATTTAGAGTAACTCGAAGTGATTTTTTAAGACCTGAGAATAAGACAATTGGGTAATGCAGATGACTTAAAACAAGAACGTTCAGTAAAGCAGATCTAGTTTTTTCTGGGAATATATTTTTGATAGAGTAAATGACTTTTATGCCAACAGCCATTTTGCTTAGTACATTTTTTTATTTCTTCATCGAAAGAAAGATTACAGTCAATATGAACTACCAAGTATTTCTCAACTTTTTTCTCGAGAACTGTACATCCTGTAACAACTATATCTTCCATTTTGTTCCTTTTAGGGGCTCCAAAAATAATAAATTCGGTTTTGATTTCATTTACATTTAACTCTTTTTTCCTGAAAATGAGAAGCAATACTTTTTTCAAGATGTAAATTTGATTCAGAAATTGTTTTTCCACTACAAAAGATAAAAGTATCATCAGCGTACTGGATTATATTAGAATTCACATTAGTATCATTTTCATATCATTTAGATTATGTTGAAAAGCAGTTGGCCTAGCACAGTACCTTCTGGTACTCCACGGTTAAGTGTTATCCAATTTGATTCACACTTCGCGAATTTGACTTTTTGAACACGGTTTTCTAGATAAGATTTTAAAATTGAATTTGCTTGTTCACTAAAACGTAAAAGTAAAATTCTGTTTTGCGCAGAAGAGTAAGATGTGATATCGAATCAAAAGCTTTTGATAGGTCTAAAAAAAGCTCCGGTGACAAAGTTTTTTATTGAGATCATATCTGATTTTTTCAGTGCAATATATAAGAGCATCTGTAGTTGACACTTTTTTTCTGTATCCAAACTGTGTTGTTGCAAGCAACTTATTTTTCTCTAAATAAGCTAATATTTGCTCCAACAACGCTTTCAAAAATTTTAGCTAGAGCTCCAGAAAGCGAAAATGGTCGATAGTTTATCGGATCTTCAGGATCATCTTTCTTGAAAAGAGGCAACATGTTGGCACGCTTAAGGTCGTCAGGAAAGCGTTGTTCAGTCAAAAATTGGTTAAACAAAAAACAGAGAGGTTCAGCTATGTGTTCTCTTTAATCTATTAAAGCCCAAGCTGGAATGAGTTATGGGCCCAACGGTTTCTTAACATTTAAATTGTTGAGTATATCAAACATCTCCTTGATTGTCGTATACCTGATTATAAATTTGTTACTGTGGCGTGCCGCATTATTACAGAATTGATACTGTTCTTTTCTACCAAAATATTCACCGAACGCTGAAAATTTATAGTTGGGAAGATTGGCAATATAATTTCCATTGGTCAAAACCGTTTCAAAACTGTTTTTGAGTCTTGGTATTTCAAAATTTTAAAGTATTTTTTGATATCCATTGTTGATGTAGCGTTAGTTTAGGCTTGTCATGGCGTATGAAGACGATCTTTTGTGGAGCATGCTTTTTAATGACCGTTTCCAATGACGAGCAAAACTTTTTATACATGATTTCAGGATTTTCTGATAAATAAACTGATCTCCAATTTATCTTTCCAACATCTAGGGAAAAAGCATTTTTAGAGAAGTTTTTTTATCAAACACAATTTTTCTGATAGCTTCTTTTTTATTCAATATAGCGGTTTCACCATTTACATTAAGCGTGGCTAAGTGATCACTTTTTAGAATCGAGTCTAGTGTCTGGGAACTTAAAAAATTTTCGCATATAACATATTCTATTAGCGACTTCCTTCTTGATGTTTCTCTTGTTGCTAAAGTTGTATTTGAATTGAGTAAACCGTACGGCAAGATTAGAGTTTCTAGAAGATTTTTTTCATTGCAATTAAAGTAATTAAGGTTGTAGTCAGTCACCTAGTAGAATTCATTTTTAATTTCAGACGCTGCTCTATCTAAACCCAGGGCTAGTTCTTCCAAAAACAAATTTTGCTAATTCTTCCAAATTTAAAAAGCCCGACGCGGGCTTTTTTTATTTTACACTCTACCCAAACACTTTCAAAATGGTCTTTTTACATTGTCTCTAGGTCATTTCGTGCTTTTAAATGAGATTTTTTTGGAATGAAAAAAAGAATACCGCCGACTTTATTTTTCTCTTGACGATCAGTACGTCGGTCGCATCGGATGGAAACTAAGTATTCTGAGTGTATCGACCAAAACGGATTATCGTTAACTGATTTCTACCACGTTTCTGAGAAGCCCGAAATGCAATTGTCACCTAGGTCAGATAGAAAATCCTTAAGGAGCAACCTTTGTCCAAGCACGCTTTGACAATTTTGATGTAGAAACTTTACTTCATCGTTGTATTTTTTCATTAGAGGGTAAACTGCTTGTAATTGAGAGGTTGCCCTGGGTTTAATTCTACGTCACTTGACAAGAACAAAAGAAACCTAATTACAACCAAGGAGTAAAGAAAATTCCTTAACATGCAGGTAAAAATGATCTTCTTTTTCGGATACGCATTATTATTAGACATGCTCGATGACATCCTCTCAGGATTCATTGGTGTAGTAGTGAAGACCCAGTTCCTTTTTGATGTGATTACATAAAAATAAGAAGCAAAATAAAGTGGAACTGAAGCTTCATTTTGAAACAATACAAATAAAAGAAGACAAATGAAACTAAGAACATTCAGCAGAACAATTATCTCGACTATTATTGACCTCTCATATAATTGTAACTCTGTCTCCAATGATTGCGGTATTTTGGGTATTGATTTGGGTTACGTTGGTTGCTATTCAGAGCTATTAAATTATTGGATGTGGGAAGCAACTGAGAAAGCACACAATTTTTTTTAAAAAAAAGGACACCTTGTTTGTAATGGAAATGCAAATCATCAAAAAATAAACTATCTTAGCTTGGAATGGCTTTCATGAGGTCGTACACATTTGCAACTTTATGAGTTTCATCACCTGCTAATGCATTTAATTTATCATTAAAATGTTTGATGCGCTCAATATTATGTTCGTTTTTTGGCAGATTACAAATTGGTGGCACTTGCATTTGTACAATATTCGCAGGAGATAGCGTGTTTCTTGTTATATCAACCAAATCTGTATACTTCTCAAACAACTCGTCAATGTTTTTATGTTTTCCAGTCAGAATTGAATTCGTCCCGTATGAGAACTGTTTTGACCACTGTTTTGGGCAATTAACAACTTCGATTTTTTCACAGGTTGTTGAGCCTCGATAATCATGTACGCAGATATTTTCTGGTATAGTACTATCCCCCACCAAATTTTTCACCAGACTGCTTCCAATAACAAGATTTTGTGTTTTTGTGGGAACTTCTTTTGGCTCAAAACGTCTTACACGAACCTCTTGATTGATGGGGGGTTATATTGGTTCGAGATTTTACCTGATTTGGATTTCTTTGAATCGTCATTTGACTGCTTTGTTAGCAACAATTGACTTGCCGAAATAACAAACTCTTTGTTAATTGAGTCTTTTTCTTCAAGTCTTTTTAAACAAATCTACATAAATTTGGTACAGTTCATTTTTATTATGCGAATTTAACTCCTCTTGGTTCATCAAGTTGATAATTAACATCTATTAAAGTTGTTAAAAGTATCAGATAAAAGTTATAAGAATTAAGAAAGAGATAAAGGAAAGCTAAAATTCTGTTTCAATTTGTCTTTTTTCTTCTTTAAGAACACATGAATAAAGCAAGGTCAACTGTTCGAAACGAGAGATTGCGCTTTTGCATGAGAGATTGCGCTTTTCTATCAAGTAAAGTTATCTATCAAGTAAAAAAATACTGCAAAATTGCTTGTTTGTGGTATAAACTCAATTGCATGGTTGCTTTGAACGTATCTTGAAAACGTTTAGTTCTTCCATTGTTCGGCTAATGTGCAGAAGCAATTAGCGTTTCTTGTCAACATAAAAGTGTTTTTTAGTACTCTATTTTGCTTTCGATCTGAGCCCGTGTTGGCGTGTTAAATCAGACCGTTAAATTTGGCAGTATTTTGCTAGAAAACTTATATTGGGAAAAAAAATCATGAGTAGTTCTCTAAAACATGAAGTAGTTTACTAGGTGCTGATCCAACATGTAGGTCTTTTGAGCCGATTTGCAGAGTGACCGACAAGGCGGGACAATTTGAACAGAACTGTCATTCGCATCCGCAGCGCTGTTCTTTTCTGTAACACAGATGTCGAACGTAGCAGCGCAAAAGAAACGAGCAAAATTGAACATAGCACGTTGCGTCAATCCCTTATTTCGATGAAATAAAAGCAAAACAAAAGATAAATCGTTTTCGCTCAAATTCTTGTTGTCCATGAACAAACCCAGATTTGCATGGTCATAACAAATATCCCTGATGTTATTATTTACGGTTGAGAATGGTATGCAATTCGCTGACATTGCACTGTCTTCGATACTTGTGTGTTCACTTTTTTTAAGTAAGAAAAGTGCACCACAAAATAAAAACGTTCTGAAACGACTAGTCAAAACCATATTTATCTACAGTAGCTGCTAATTTTGAAATAAGAGCAATTTAAATACTACTACAATATAATGAAGGACTTGTTTGCGAATAATGCGACTCATGAAAGCAAATTTATTCTTCTCAAACCTGGTCAATATAGCAGCAGATATTCTCTGTAACATGTAAACACCGATGATAGTAAGAACTTGGAGATTAAAACTTAAAGAACTCTGTTTTATGTCGGGAGAATTAAAAGATTATGAGTTACTAAGACTATTCATGGCACCGTTGTTCAGACCGTAATTGGTTTTATCGAATTTGGAGTAGTCTTCTGTTCAAGACAAAAGGAGAAATGTTTGCTATTCATAGTTGTGCCGAATCACTGGTTCTTAACTGCATCAAAAATTGACAGTTTTGAGGCACTAATATAGCTTATACCTAATAATTTAAAATACAAAAAACCAAAACAAAACAAACTTGATCTGTTGACTTGAAACACAACATATTGAATGCTAGATTTCAATTTTTACTTTCTTTCGACATCTTGATGTTCATGATTAAATTTTTAACTTTTGTTCCAGTTTTTTCGTCAGAGTTTACCGCATAATCCAAAATTTCTGAGCTCCTTGTTGGCAAAGCAATGCTGTGGGGTATTTGGACGATATCTGTAACTCCTGTGGAACGATTTGCAAATAGTGCTTTTGTGTTTATAAAATATACGGAAATAAAAACAAAGTGAACAGAGTACTCATCAATTCTTCTAGATTCATTTTTGAACATGTTTACAGTACTTCAGAGCATTTTACAACAAAAGCTGCCAACAGTAAAAAAATACAAATTAAAATGTTAAAAAACTAGAATCTAGGCAGACAGAAAAATTAATGAAATAAAGAAAGTTGATTCAGTTTTCTGTTTATGAAATTCTAACGAAGAACAAAGTGACAAAAAATGAATTGTCTCATATATGTCAATCAACCAATTTATTTTCACGTATGTTTGACTATATATACAAGATAGGCCTGCCGTATATATAAAAAGACTTATTCACGCCTCTTTTTACTATAGTAAAATACAATTGTTCATATATTAAGAATTCAACAAGAGATGATTGTTTCAAGATGATCGTTTCGTATTTCTAATTTTTTTAGTTCGCTTTCCGAATAATAAACACTGAAAGATGCATGTACGTCGTTTTTGACTGTAGTTTATATAGTGTTCATTGTTCATTCACATACGTTTAAAATTGAACATCTTAAATCGCCCCAGAAAAGTTGTTTCAATGTACTTAGCTATCGAACTACTCTTGATTTCGAGTTTTTCTTTTCAAAAATGCAAAGCAAAAAAATCGTAAATGTCTACGGCACACATTTATCTTTCTCGATTAACAAGTTAAAGAAAAAAACTGTTTGATACAGCAAAAAAGTTTAAATTTTATGTTCAAGGAAAAAAATAGGTTTAGAAAAAAACGGAATGAACAGCAGAAGTATGGGATGAAAATTTTTAACCTCTCCATGTAATATGGCAATTTCAAGCGCGCACGAGGGGAGCTTTTTTGAAACGGGTTCAAAAAGCTGCAAGCAACCAGCTCTTGGAATAGCTCGGAATTGGTAATTAATGATTTGACTGATACCTAAAAATTTCGAATCTAACCTAAATGGACAAACAGAGAGAGATGTAGTTTCAGCAAATCAGAAAACATGCGATAGAAACGGAACACGTCAGTCCTTTTGTAACAAAAACGGCATTAGAGCGAACACTATCATGTTTTAGCCCATCTTTTTGAAAAAAATCAAGTTTCGTGAAAGTAGTTGAAACAATCTGAATACAAAGACAGCAAATAAGAACACCACAGTTACCGAATTTCAAGGATTATGTACAAAAATGCCAAAAAGAAAGAATTACTCAGATTGCTTCAAAACTCATAAAAATTTTACCAAGAGAAAAACCAGAAATTTTAATCAAAATTTTGCATCTGCATTTTTTATTGCCTCTTCTTCGATGGGTCAACAAGCAGACTTCTTTTGCAGAAAAAATGTATGTTCTGAAATCAAGCTAAAGTACACTTTACTTTGCGTAAATGGCAAATACCGTTTAATTTAAAAAACAGTTTCAAGCACTCGGCAGGAGACGACTGTCTTCATATACCAACACCGCAAGACATCACCATAAACAGAAAACTTCATTGAAGTTAACCTTGCCAGTTTCTCAGTCGAAGGTCTCAGATAATAGCGGACTCTGTAATTGAATTGAAAATAAAAGAAAGAAGGCGTTGCGTTTGTGGTTTCCGCGTGTCACAATTTCTAGTTGCTCCTAACCCAAATCTTAAAACATGGTCATTGAAAATGGCAATCGAATTGGTCAAATGTTCCCCGAAATTGGTCAGGTAGTTTGATATTTTTTATATTCCTGAGCAATTTTGTAGATTTTTGAAAATTTTTGTAGTGGGTAGGTAGGTTACGTAAAGCACGTAAGGTACGTAAAACTACCAATATCAGAAAGGTTTTATGAAGAGCGATATTTCAGTTATTTTGAGTAGCATGTCGTAGCACCAGCATTTTGTGTGGAATAGATACAAATCTAATCCTTCTTTTTATCCTTTAAAACTGAGCACCGTGCTAAAAAAAATTGCTTACAAATAAACATATAACGCGAAAGCTTTCAGTTGAATTTATTAGAACGTGGTGGAAAGTAGAATTGAAAAACTTAGTAATTTTTGTACGTATCCAACTTGCGTCTCACAATCTCTAATCGCACTAGGACCTTAATTTCTACCATGAAAATATGATTGGAGGCTGTTTTTCTACTTAAAGACAACCGAAACGTTTCTTTCTTCACACGTATAATAAACTGTAAATTTGGGTTGAAATGAGCGAAAAACATAATGAAATGCTTTGGTACTGTGCTTGCTTTTCAACCCTAATGTTGAATCAAAAATGGGTGACGTTTTCATTTTATATCAGTAATTTTCTCCTCTTTTAACTCTTTGGGATGAGAAAGCAGAAGGCAATTTTTGTCAATGTGCAATCAAATCGTTTATGCAGCTTTTCGTTGTTCAAATCATAATAATAGTCGGCGACGTTTTATTTACCTGTTAAATTTTTTGAAGACGTATTCTATCAAACACACCAAAATCAGAGCAATTCATAATTCATTAAAACCATGCAATGCCCTAGCAGTTTTTGAAGTAGTTAAAAGGAAATCAGGAAAAACAAAAGAAACTTTACGAAAAAATTTTTTAAAGAAAGTGGCGGCATAGAACTTTGAAAAAATTAAATATTCAAACTTGCTAGTGACAACAAGTTTGGACAACGAGAACGAAATACGTATTGTAGTTCTATATCAAAACAACTGGTGCTGTGAAAAAGAAACCTACAGCAAAATAAATTAGAGCAATTTTTTCCAAACTACAAACAGCTTCGTCTCTTTCGTTTACCATTTTGAAACTACCGAAAATTTTTTAAAATTTTCTCAGAGCTTGATCACGTAACTTGATTTATGTTCATTTTCCTGAGCAGCTGCTTGAGAGTTTTCATTATGAGTAATTTACGTAAATCAGGTAAAGTATAAAAATCAACAAAACTCGAAAACGTTTCATTAAGATTGATACTTTGTCATTTAGCTTGAGTATCATATGGTATCACCGACATTTTGTGTAGAATAATGAAAAGTAAACTTAAATCTTTCGCGTTCTTTTTAACGTTTATCGTAACTAGGTCTGTGGAAAAAATTTTTTGTATACATGAAACCATATTTCGCGAAAGCTTAAGTTGACTTCAGTATACTCTAATAAAGCATAGAATTGTAGAACTAGCAGTTATTGCTTTTTTACCATATGTGTTATTATGGCCAGTTTCCAGTAATTTCCTTTCTGTAGTTGTCTGCACTTTTTTAAAATCAAGGTAAATATTTCAACTTTCAAATCCCAACTAGTGCTTACAATGATGCTTCCCTTTTTTAACGATTTACAACTAGATTACTGACAAAAGATTTTTAAACGACAAAACATCCTATCAATTTTTTCTCACTTCGATTTATATTACTAAGTAAACTCAGTTCATGTTTTCAACCTGTCTTTGATCATATAAATCAGAATTACTAGTCTAATATCAGTCGAGAAATAAATAACAGTAAGAAAAATGATTAAAAATGTTTGAAATGCTGTAAATACATATGTTTTAAAAAAAAATTTGTTGTTTTACCTTAAAATTTCATCGACTTAGATTTTTCTGCGTGCAATCAACAACTTGAGATGACGAGATTTGATCAAAATTTTTTAAGAGATAAAGGTTTTTTTTGTAATGGGTTATATCTAATATCAAACAACTCTAATCTTTCCGTTCGAAAAATTTGAAATTCTACCGTTTGAAATTTTATCAACAAAAAGGGCCAAAATTATATCATTATAAAATTAAGCATCTTTGGAATGCTTTCGAAAGCTATCAAGCTTATGTGCTCGGGCTGGCACTTGTTAATGATTCGGGCTGGCATCAATGATTCATAGCAATTTCATTAAATTTACTTCGTTGTATCATTGATCAATTATTAGCATATTTTCTTGGATGACCGTAAAAATCATCGCTGCGGTATATCTGATTTCTAATAGTTTAAGTGAAGGTCCATTTTCAATTGGAACCCCCTGGTACGCATGCTTAATCAATACATACCAGGTTTCGCTAATCTGATTTCAAAAATGTTTCTGTTGATGTTATTGAAGGCAGTTTTTTTCTTGGAGGTACCAACATATATACCTTTCTAACTCCAAAAAACTGGACCTACACAATTTTGAACGCATGAAAGTCTGGACATAGAATCTTTAGAACGCAAGATAATCTGGACAAGAACGCACAAATTCTCAATTTTGGGAGCGCACAAATTTTCGTTTGGAACACACGAAAGTCTGGCCATGGGGATTTTTGAACAAACGTTTAACGCACAAAGATTTTGAACGCAGGAAAATCTGCACCTAGACATTTTTTGTTTTTGAGGGTCTGGAAAAAGACACTTTCCGTCTGGGACGTTATGGACCTACCGTGTGGGGTTACAGACCTCGATTTGTGCAGTAATGAATTAAAAGTTTTTTGAAATAACACTATTTTCCCCTTTCATTGTCAAATTTAGCTCGCAACACTACTTATATTACTTATTTTCAATAGTTGTTATCTTGATTTAGCAAAGATTTTTTGGCAATTGCAGTGATTTTAATTAGTTAAGGAATGATCTATGCCAATAAAAAGTCTAACAATCTTTCATTTTTTAATCTGCAAAGTAAAAAAGGCAATTCTTTATTCATCCCAATTTGTTCAGTTAGTGTGCGTGGTCATTTAAGCTGAGACGAGTTCTTTTTCCTGGAAAATATGCAAAAACTGCAATGAGATGCCTTGAGTTCTCATTCCTTTGTGGCTAAAAAAAACTTAGCCAATGATCCATGAAAAAAAAATCCACCAGAATTTGAAAGAGCCTTTTTAGAAGCATATCTTTTCTCTGGTAGAAACATCAAAAAAGGCAGCGCCCTGCAAGATCAGAACCATTCGTTTAAAATTTCAATCAATCTCGAGCAGATTTGGCTCTCTGTTCAATTCGAAACATTATAGCAACTTTTAGTATACTTATAGAGTAAAACTTTTTAAGCACTCGGCTGTTTTTTTTCAATATTTGATCCTTGACAACTGTTTTGTAAACCCGAGACAACTAATTACCCGAATGAGACGATTTTTTAGTGAAACTTTTCAAGCGATTCTAAAAAAGTCTTACAGCCTTTACACCCAAATTAGCCAAACCAGTGGCACTGGAAAGTAAAAAAATGAGCTTTTTATCTTGTTTTACAAAAGTGATACAATGGATGAATTATTAATCGTTTGCTCTGACCCGAACGGGGTGGACGCTATATGCTCATTTTTTGTTTTGTCAAATATAACCAATCGATATATTAATTGCAGAAGTTTTCAAAGGTAAAATTTTTAATCTCCAGGCCAACTTTAAAATTTTTACAATAACGTTTTTTGTAAGTTATAAAAGCTTGCCTCTTTTGGAGTCATCTGTAATTGTTCATTTTAACAACGTTTTCCTTGACTTGCTTATATTCGAGCGTAGTTCGTTTTTAGGTTGAAATTTTAAATCTTAGTGGGCTTGACAAATCCTAGAGAGAGTGAGAGAAAGCATTATTTTGTTATTTTTTTTATAGGAAAGCATTGGGGGTTCAAAACTGAAAAAAGGTGTTTTGGAATAAAATTTTTCTTTGTTAGCTATTCATAGCTTCCACTGCTTTTAACCACATTTCACATAAAATGTTGCTGTTTTTGAGAAATTCCATCGATTACATTTGAATTCAAAGTTACTTGATCTTTCATTAGCATGTAGATCAACTTTTATATAGATCCTTTTCTCATGCGATATTTGGTTTTTAAATAGCACAGTTCCTCATAGATCAGTCTGAATTTTTTTCCAGCACAAAAGACTTGGTAGAGTTAATTGAGTAGAGATTTATTGTTTTCCTAGAACTTTTTGCTTCCAATTTTGTTATTTCAAAGTGATTTTTCAGATTAAGGCTTTAAAATAATTGTTCTTCTGTTCTACTTTGACACTTTTTTTACATGTTTGGCTCCCTGAGTGCTGCCTCTTAGTCCCTCGCAATTATTGCCTAAAAACTAGATGAAACAAAAAAACAGTATAAGTAACTTTCAGGAGTTGCAAAATGCCGTCCTACTGATTATGGGTTATTCGCTATTTTCTATTGACAAACCGCAACCAATTTGCCATCTAGAATGAGCATCTTTAATTTCCTGTAAATATAGTTCTAACAAGGCGGCTCGGTAATGTGCGATGGCACATAAGGTTCCGACCCCGCCCATCCACAAATTTGGCATAATTGTCTACCAAATGAGGAACAGATAGAAGAACCCAAAAATTATTTTTTGCGATTCCCAAAAAAGCCCAAGTCTTTTTCAAAAAATTCTGTATCAACGATAAGATAGCCTCCAAAGCAAATAACTCAGTGGAGTAAAAGTTGATGCATTAGATTGCTGTAATATGTCAATATTAAGAAAGCGAGTCAAGACGAAAAGCAAAATCAAACAACAACAACAACAAACATTAATTACATCAAAAAATTTATGGCCCTCTTAAAAACTAAATTTAATAACAAAATCAACATACCGTCAGATAAACCCGAAACTAAACAAAAATAACTTATAAATCCCCAGAAAATATATGCGACCAGTCCATAAAAAGGTTTGGTAACAATTATACAAGAAAGAACAAAAACAGTAAAGTAAAAAAATTAACTTATTTTTTTGAAACAGTTAACTTCAAAAAAAAAATACCATTATGAATCAATTAATATTACCACAAATTTACAATTTCCACTACTTCTATAGAAGGGCATTAGGACCTGTCCTTATTCATTTTTTAAAGCGGCTAAAAAGAACAACAAAGAACAAACAAAATTTCAATTGAAACTTGCCAGAAAACGCTGTCAAAACCGTCAAGCCAATTTTTGGCACTCAAAATACATTTGATTGCGCCTTCCTCAAACAGCTATAATTTAGTACGTGGCTATTCATTAGTAGGACTAGGTAACAAGCAGACAAAAAAGCGAAGTGCTAAAGTATGTAATTTTTTTTTCGAAACAAAATTACATTTAATGTCATGAAAGGCATTAATAAAAAAAGAGCTATTTAAAAAGGGTCGTTTATTCAAAAAAAGCCCTCGAGACCTGTAATTATCCAGAATATTTCTTGCATCTACAAAAAGAACGTCAAATATGACAAAAATCACATTAGTTTACTTTTTTTTGTGAAAAACCGGTGTCGAAGCCAGTAAGTCATAACAAATTCTTTAAAAGATTTTGGGACACCAATCCCTCTTATTCCTTTGACACCCATAATGTTATATTTGACCTGTAGTTAACTAACGAGATTAGGTAACAAAAAGAAACATAAAAAGAACAAAAATTGCGAAGTTGAAAAACAAATTTTTTTTAAATTTTGGAAAACGATTGTTTTGATCGTCATGATAGCCATCAGCTATCTACTAATATCAGAATATCGGTTCTTCTACTCTTCTATGAAAAGCCAATGAAAGCTATCACTATACAGGAAATTTCATACGACCGAAATGACAAAGTATAAATGACAGTTAGAGACAAAATTAAAAAATTCAATTGATTTCTTCAAGAAAGAGGCGTCGAGGCCGTTAAAACGATTATGTATATCTTTAAGAATTTTAATATAATCAAATGTGCCTTATTCTGAATGCTAATGAGGTGACATGAGAACCGTCAAAAATGTGATAATGTGACAAAATTAGAAAACGTGAAAAACTGGCAAATATCAAAACAAAAAAATCTGAAATCTTGTGGTATCAAAGCCAGAAAACAATAATTTCAGGCTTTAAACTGCAACTGAGAATAAATGTTAAATAAGTAGAAAGAAGAAGCGGTCATTTTTTTTGCTGACATTAAGCTGGAAGTTGTACAAATTAAGAAAAAAGTAGAAAAAAGTTAATTAAGCCATTATTTATTGAAAGGTCAATTATTGGGCAAATCGGTTGGACCTATCACTCCTGAGCTTTGATTTGATATGTTCTGTTTTTTATTATTTAAAAAAAAGTCTTTTTTTAAAAAAAAGACCGACTGATTAAAACCCGATTTTTTTTGGATTGTAACAGTCCTAGAATGGCCAAAAACAAGCCCTAATAATACTTATTGTCCCTTAGGAATAACTGATTTTTCGAATGTTTTAGATATCGATAATTTGTTAGTTGAAAACTCAAACTAAATTCTGCATTTTTCATAATCAACGAGTAAAGTTGGCGAAAAACGGTAAGGTTTTAACTACAGTGCACTCTCAGCGGACTCTGAAGTAGAAATAGCCCCCCTCTGATTCTACAAAGATTTTTTGAGTGTTGTTTGGGGATGTACTGTCGGCAAATTTAATCAAAGTGGACTAAATTAGCTTATTTCGTGCTGTTTTTGATGAAAAAGTCTAAATTTTGAAATGTTTATCCAGATTTTTTGACCAAAAAAATTAAATCAAAACAATCAACAATGCTTGTTCGTCTTCAAAAATAAAATCAACGACACTATTCTTAAAAAATATTACAAATTTTAGCAAAATTGACGAAAATTTAGGCAAAAATTCCGGAAAATGTGAATAAAAACAACGTGAATTCACTCTTCTTTTCTCAGAACTTTAAACCTCGATAACTCTCTCTAGAAATCGAAAATTAAAAAAATCTTTTTAATTCCATATTCTACGCTGGATGAGCTTTCTAATGATACCAGTCTCAACTCTCTACGATGAATATATCGAGCGGCGAAAATTCACGGAACAAAAAAAAACCCAGTTGAGTATATAGTTCCTCCCCCCTCAAGAGGGTCGGAACAATTATTTAGGATTTGAAAAACTTGATTTTCTACGAGATCTTTTCTTTTCTGTAAAAATGACAAACAGACATCCATTCAGTTGAGTATTGGCGGTAATGATTATATCAACAAGAAAAAAGCAAGAATAAACTCCTAATTGTTTCTAGTTATTCAGTCAAGATATGTTATCATCACTTGTTTTTGTTGCAGATACTGAAGTGCTGGTGAGTGAAACAGAATTTTTAAAGATACATAGGCTATTTTGTACTTTGATGTCATTTTTTTTTTATTTTTTCTCCAAAGTATTTTTTGTCAATGTCTTTTTTGCAAAGACTTACAAAAATATTTTGTAAAACTACAGAAAATTTATGCACTGCCGAAATCTGACAGCCAGGATTGAATGTCAACTCTTAATTAGTACTGATTCAGTGCAATTCCATGTCTTGGATCAGTACTGTATCAAAGCTCCGATCACTTATAAGAAATGGAATGTCTTGAATCAAGTCAGAGTCTTGGCATGTCCTGAGTCAAGTTGCGGCCAAGACTTGGCAAATCTTGAATCAAGTCGCAGCCATGACTGAGCGAGACTTGGGCCAAATCTCACCATTTTTCACAAGTCTTCCTAATTTGCCATTTCAAGACGTCTAATTCACTGGAAAATTGCTAATCAACATGAAATTCGTTACGGGAATGTTTTATCATCTTTCGTTATCACTTTTTATTCACTATAGTACTCCATAGAACTGTGTCGCATTGTTTAATGAGAGTCAATTAGTTAATCGTCAGAAAAAAAAAGTTTCAATGTTTTCAGATTATTATTTGTAAATTTCAAATTTCTATTTCCTTTCTCAGTTCACAAAAACAGGATTCATACTTTGTGCAAAAAAGTTCTCTTTGCTTTCGAGTGGATTGAATGTGTTCAAAAAAGATTCATTCCGAAAAATCTGATGTCGTATCAGGGGAGACAAAATCAACTTGTTTGGATTATATTTCCATCTTACTCGTACACACATTTCCGATCCTCTTTGTTCAGATTTGACGCCACGTTTGTCATTAACGTAATTCATTCACTCTAATTTAGAGTTTCAATAGAGAAAGATAATGTTTCATTCGAAATCATAGAAAAATGGTGGAACGCATAATCTGTTCACGTCTTTGGGTCGTGGGAAGTCGTTGCAGTCTTCAAACATCATCTCCATCTCCTCATCGTGTCTTCGATAATCCCTTTGCAAAGATGATCTATATGTCAGATAACTTTAGTTAAGCTAAGTTGAACAAAAGAGATGAAGCAAAATTTTGCAAAAAAAGCCCATTCCTTAAAAAATAAACATCTTTACGAGAGCCACAAACTTAGTTTTTATTGTCAGATTTTTTGCGATGTTTTCTGCTCCGAGGATTTTAAAGCCAGGGTTGAGGCGTCTTACGTTGAAGATCGGCAAAAATGGTGGAAACAGTGGAAACAAGGGAAAAAGGTGAAAAATCGAAAAAATACAGTGAGCATTAAAGTGGCCTTTTCGATTTAAAATTCCACCGTTAAACCGAAATCTCCACTGTTATTTCCATCTGTAAATCGAAATGTCCATTTCGATGTTTGCTTTTATTTTTCGATGTTTGCTTTTATTTTCCATGTTTATTCCACTCTTTCCACACCTAACAATCGGTGAAGTAACGTTGGAATAATCTAATTTGTCCATTCATGCCGCTAGCGTCACCGATGTTAACGTTGGTCGCCTCGACCCTGGCAATGAGAAGGTAGTGAACACGAACGACTTGCTCCAAATGATTAATAACGTTTGATTACAACGTTGAAGTTTTTAGAATTTTGCTTCTGAGAATTCTTTTCATAAATTAAAATCGATGGTATCACTTCATCTCCGGTAAAAAAAATCAAGTTAAACAACTCTTGATTATAAAAATTCAGGTTTTCATTTCAACATATATTATCTTTTTCCTTTGAAAACTGTGTAAGGTGTTTTAAAGCAATTTTATTGAGAATTTGGAACTTTCTTTCAACAAACAAAGAAAGTTATTTGTTTTTTATTGCCAGTTTTGGTTTGTTGCGCGAAAAGCTGTCAGTTTTGGTTCATAGATGAGCAAAAGTAAATTAAATGAACCAGTAGCTTTTTGAACTTTATTTATCTCAAAACCAAGCAAATTCTCTCATTACGCCGAATGAAACAATTATAACAACACAGATAATGAAAGTTCTTAAATAATCAACGAAAAACGAAACCTAAATTAAAACTTCAATAAGACGTTTCGTGCGTTTGCACATAATGATCCGACCAGCTCATCCACATTTTTGACTTAAATGTCTCCCTAATGATGAACAGAGAGAAAACTTTCAAAAATTCAATTATTGGCCAAAATTAGTTGGTGTATGAATTTTAAAATCATTCCTCTAACTCAAACAACTTAGTGAAGTGAATAATAACATACTAGAGGACTGATGAGACTGTCATTATTGGGACTATGGCACGATTTAATTACATCCAATAGCCAATGTTTTTAAAAAATATCTAATAACAAAATAAAAATAGCGTCAGATAATATCTCAACTTAAAAACTAACTTGTTTTACTCTAAAAAAGTATGGGATTTAATGGGATTTGGTAACCAGTAGACAAAATTAACAGAAATGAAAAACAAAAAAGAACAAAAAAATACGTTTATCTTTTTTGAAAACAATGGACTCCAAAGTAATGAAAAGTTTTAGATATCAACTTATACCATTCTAAAGATTTTTATAAAAGATACCATTAAACCATTATAAATCAATTATACCTCTATTTGATGAAATTGAGACCGGTTATTACCTAGAATATGTCATATGTCTACAAAGGAAAGTAAATACAGAGAAATACAAAAATTCATTTAGTTTTTGCTAGAGAACGGCGATCCAGCCAATAAAGCCAATAAAACGGTAATCCGTTGCCTAAACCAAGAAAACTAATAGTTCCTTCTATGAACACCAATAATGTAATATCTGATTCTGAAAATTGAGAATATTTATCGAGCAACTAAAACACATGTGCGAAATTAAAAAAAAACAATCAGATTTTTTTAAAACTATAAATTTCAAAGTCGTCAAAACTTTAGCTATCAATTGAAAACATTAAGCAAATCTACAAACAAGGGCTCTGAGATCAATAAGTATCTCAGAATATGTCATACTTCAACAAAAAAACATCGATATTGAAGCAATTAGAACAACGATCAATACACTAAAAAGACTCCAAACAGACTCCAAACTTCAGGCATCAAACATTAGACTGCAAACATCAGACTTCTTTCATTCGATGCCCTGCTCAGTTGTACAATTCCCATGAACTGATAGCACCAGAAAAAGAAAATCAAAGTGGTGCAAAAGTCCAATTTTTGAAAAATTTTTGTGAAAACTCGTATTCTCAAGAACATAATTTAAAAGGTAAAAACCTTAGTGAAAATTAAAGAAAATTAAACTTTAACTCATTAGAGGACCGTGACAATTTTAATCTACAGGTTGACCAAAATTAGAGATCAAAATGGCGAACCTCAAAAATCCTTTGTTTATTTTCAAAACAAGCGTTTTTAAAAGTCAAAACGACCTTGAACATTTGAGTTAAAAAATTGTTATGTTTCTTTGCTACTCGTTGGTCAGCAAACTAAACTTGTCATTAGTAAGTCCTAATTTGAATTGTTTTGTTCCGTAGTTCACCTTAAAAACCGCACAATTAGTTCTTAAAAATCAGCGACCGATTAAAATCCGATTAATTTTGAGCTTTTAACAAACAACGATCAGTTCAAAACTAGCTTTTGCTGCTTTCGCTGCTCGTCTATTAAGTACACGTAACTGTTTTGTATATTGTCGATGTGGATGATCTGGCAAAAAAAGTCATCAATTAAAAAGATATGACTCATTTTAGATAATTAAAATGTTAACTTAGAGCATTCAAAATTGACTGAAAAAAACACTTGAATATATAGATCCTCTCCCCACTAAAGGAAGTCGGAACAAGAATTCTGCAATAATCCAATGAACTAATAATCTCCCGAAGGGACACTTAAAGGCTGACTATACCCTTGTCACATATCAATTTGGTTTTCGAAATACATGACTAATTTGCTATGAAACCTGTCCGATTCGTGAAAAATTTTGGAATATTTCTGTAAAATTTCTGTATTAGACAGTTGAATTACTTGACAACTTTTTTTTAGAAAACCTATTTTATGGGACAAAAAATCACCTAGTTCTAAAATATGAAGTAGTTTACTATAAGGTGCTGATCCAACATGTAGGTCTTTTGAGCCGATTTGCAGAGTGACCGACAAGGCGGAACAATTTGAACAGAACTGTCATTCATATCCGCAGTGCTGTTCTTTTCTGTAACACAGATGTCGAACGTCGCAGCGCAAAAGAAACGAGCAAAATTTGCAGCACTCAAGTCGCTACCGGTATACACGCCGTGAAGTAATCGTGACACGAATTGGGTATCGATTGTGCTCAAATTCTTGTTGTCCATGAACAGATGCATGTTTGCATGATTATAACAAATATCCGAAATGAGTTCGTCATCAATCCACTGGAATGATCTGCATTTTGTTGACTTCTCATTGTCTTGAATACTTGCGCGACAACTTTTCTCGTGGAAGAAAATTGCAATAAAAAATAAAAGCAATCTCAAATGAATAGTCAAAACCATATTCAACTAAAATAGTTGCTAGCTCTGAAATAAATGCAAATTAAATAATAAACTGTGCTACATAATGAAGAAGTTAATGCAAATCATGAAAGTAAACTTATTTTTGTCGATTTCTTGAAGTCAATATCACAGCAGACATTCTCTGTACTATGTAAACACCGATGGTGGTAAGAACTAAGAGATACTGCTGAGAATTATTTTGAGAGAATTGAAAGATTATCAGATTATGAGTTATTAAGATTAATAGTCTCACCGTTGTTGAGACCGTAGTTGTTTTTGTTGAAATTTGAAATGGTATTCTCTTCAAAAACAAATCAGAAATGTTTGCGTGCATCGGGTTGGCAAATGGATTGTAAAATTTTAATCAAAACTTCAAAGATTTTAAAATTAACTGAAAGCAATGAAAAAAACAAATTGAGCTAATCATTGTTCGGGTAAATTGTTCCAGTTTTCTATATCTAAGAAGTTATAAATCAAAGCGGAAAATAAGATAAACCTGATCGGTTGGCTTGAAACACATCATATTGAGCTCCAATTTCAATTTTTCTTTCGGTATCTTTTTATTCATGATTTATTTTCTAAGTTTTTTGTTTTTATTGTTTTTTCGTTTTAACATTTTCTTGACTTTTTTGCTGGAGAAACAAAATTCTATGGACTCTTTTTGGTCGAACCAATGTTTTGAGTTGTCATCTACATTGGTGAGTGTCCCTCCAAAAAGAGTTGCAACCGCATTTTACAATATTAAAGAAATAGAAAGAATTTACAATGATTACCATTCCAACTCTTTTTTACACAAATCAGTACGCTTGCTGTACTTAGGAACAATTTAGAACAAAAGCTGCCAATAGTTGATAAATAAAAAATAGAACTGCAAAAATGAAAACTCAAAACCGATAGTTTCCAGAAAATCGTGCGAATTTTTTTGTCAGTGATTTCATTTTGTGTGAAACTATACAAAGAATAAAGCAACAAAAAGAGGAGATATCGTATGTCTGCAACAGTTTATTGCTATTCAACCAACATATAACTATATACCTAACACCTATCTCATATGCAAAAAAAAAGAATTTTCAGCGCGTCCTTGAGAACATTGCAAAACGAATCTCCTTCATAGATTCAGAGTTCAACAAGACAGAACGTTTTTTTGTTTCAGGAAAACAAGCTGTCACTTTCTCAAGTGATTAAATTGTAAAAAAACGCGTCTATATCGCATTGAGTTTTAAATTACATTGCTATCATTCACATACGCATACATATATAATAAAAAAAATTTAAAGCAAAAAAAGAAGATGTCTATTATCATTGATTGGATATCAAACTACTCGCTATTTTCAAATAAAGTCAACGACGCAGCAATTATCAATGAAAAGTTGCAACATCAAGTCAAGGGCAACTTAGGAGAAAATGTTTGAAAACAATTTTGAATAAAAAACGGAAACCAAAAATACTTTTATCTCAGAAAAGCGAACGAACACCCAAAATGGGAACAAATATTACAGTGCTTGAAAAACACGGAAAAACCTTCAGACAATATTATTTTAAGGCCTGATTGAATGCATCTCGACCTGTACGTCACCAATAACGGATATACGTGGCCAACAAGTTACACAATCCAATGTGAGACTAAAATATTTTCCTTTATCGATGAAAGTTGCCTTCCAATGATAAAGAAACTGTTCCAGAAACTAACTCACCATTAGATGAAGTTCCTCGAATTTATCGTCAAATTCTACCAAAAGAACATTAAAACGCAATAATTACAAAAAAAACCAACAATACCAATTTCTCATCCGTACGTCTTATACAAAGCCAAACTCCACAAACATCTTAATAAATCATTGGAGAAAAATGAGCTAGACGGGTTTCGTATAGAATTACTATAATTAAGTTCTTTTTGTGCGCTTTTTTTGTTAAGTATCAGAATTACGCTTTAATGTAGAGCTATTGCTTCACAACTTTGTAGTTTTGCTGGATTGATAAATACTACGATAAAAAACTGAATGATATAAGTTTTTCTAGTGAAGGTGATCCGAAATACTTTCTTCTTCACCGAATCACAATAATATGCAAAAATAAGTGAAAAGAGTGGCCAAAATAACTAAAATGCAATCAAATTGCTCTAACATGTAAATTTAAATGATCAAAGATTGGTTTTACTGAAAATTCTGTTTTTCAACAGTAGTTAATCTTTCTTTTTGCTTATCATAAATTCCATACATACAGTGGAACTAAAGTGAACATTTTTTCAATTCTTTGAGAGAGAGGAAAAAATTGCAGTAATCAAATTTAATTCGGTTTTTTATCCTTCAAACCATCTTCACTGAAGATGTTTGATTTACTTGTTATATTTTCGGAAGAATGATTTCATCAAATTTTCAGAATCTAATCAGCTCCAACAAAAAACCACATTTGGATTCGCTCAAAATATTGTTTTCAAAAACTATTGGGATTCCCAGTAGTTTTTGAAATTAATCTTTTGAGCGAATCCAAAGTTTAGGTTTTTGTTGGAGCTATTTTGTTTCTGAAAACTTATAAAAATTATGAAAAGCACTCGGAAAGCAACAATTAACAACAAAAAAGCTTCCACGTAAAAATAGATTTAAAAAAAGAAATAAATAGAAGTGAAAATGATTTTAATTTTGGTAGTGAGAGTCGGTTTGAAAAGCGAGAATAAAAAATGTTGTAGTTTTACATCAAATCAGCGACAGTGCAGCAGCTAAAACTTGTAGCATAAAAAATTAGCGCCATTTTTTCTTTCCAAATATTGCTTTTTCGTTTATCGATTTAAACTGGCTTATCTTAGTTTCGTTGAAGAACTACTTGAAAACTTCTATGGACAACATAAGTAAAGCATGTACTGTACGCAACATGCAATCCCAGGTTGCGCGCCTTAGACGAAACTTTGAAAACTTACTAAACTTTTTACGGCACCGCATAAAGGCGTAATTAGTTTTCTACGGCACCGTAGCCAATCGATGTAATTAGCAATTTCTAAAGTCTGCCTTCCTAAAACCGGTTTAAAAAAACGCTTATCTCATACAAGTCATTTTTTCATTAGTTTTTGGGACTTTTCACATCTATGAAAAATTACAAAACTTAGTACGGCGCCGTATAAGGCCGTACCAAGTTTTGTAATTTTCCCGAGGTATTGTTTTCAAACATTAATTTGCTCTGCATGTCGGGCTGACGGTCAAAAATTTTACCCTGAAACAGTTCGAAATAGCAAAAACCTGTTACGCCCCTTTTAAGGCCCTACCGAACTTTGGAAGTCTAATGATATCTTCTGCAATTCATGTCATTGATCAAGCAGAAAAACGTTCAACTCCAGAAATACATCAAAAGCGTCAAAATTGAGATTTTGTTCCAAAGAAGACATACGGGAAAAGTCTCAAAAGTCGGTTTTTCAACTTGACTGGAGCCTTTTCCGACAATTTTCCAGCTATTATTTTACCTTAAAACCTTATTAATCTTGGTACGGCCTTACTACGGCAATTATTATTCTTGATACGCCATTAGCACGGCACCTTATATATCTTAGTACTGCCGTAGTACGGTGCCGTAGTAAACTTGACAAGAACTTAGTACGGTTGTTTGCTAAGACCTATACGGTGCCGTACTACAGCCGTACCAAGTTTTCCAAGTATTGGTAACCTGGAATCTGATAACTCATTTTCATCAACAGTGATTTTTTGTCATTTCAGAGATGTTTTATGTAGAAAACTTTTGAATAGGTTCAATTTTTCCGTGTTTTTTTATCCTTTAATTATATCATATCATGCTATTTTTGTATAATTTTTGTCAACATATGAAAATAAATCGCATGCATTCAAACAAGTGAACTGCAAAATCTATGAACCGTTTTTCACTTTATTCCAAATATGGTTAGCTTTCCAATTCTAACAGTAGTAGATAACTTAGGGAAGTTTTTGAGGTAATCGAAATACTTTAGTAAAACTTAACTCAGTTAAAACATAGATTTTCAAATAATCTTTGAAAAACTTTGACGAGGCAAGCACTTAAGATTTCATAGAATATATCTCACAATTTTTTCAACATTAAACAGCTAACTTACATAAAACTTACATAGAGCTTACTGTTTGATCAAAGAATTTGTACGATATAGTTCAGAGTTCCAAACTTTATTTCACGAAAGTAATAGGGGCTCAAAAACTGGTGAATACAGTTTGTTTGCTTCCGTCCTATGTGAGAGAAACATCGCAGTTGTGGCACAAAGTCATCAAATTCTTGAATGTTAACTTCTGGAAAGCTATTTTAGGCACGATCTGCATTAAAGAACTTTCGCTCTGATCAATTTAACATGAAATGGACTCAAAGAAAACAGCCACTTGTTTTTTGGATTTTTCCCTAAAATTCAGTGCATTTTTTTTTCTGATTGAAGAAAGGTATCATACCGAAAAACCTTCAAACCGAAACTTCGCAAAGTTTCAGATAATTTTAAAAAGTTTTTGAACCATCAAAAACCTCGTCAATTTTATTGAAAGTGTTGTATACAAAAAAACTGTGAGTTCTTTATTTTCGACGTTTTAAATATCTTTATGAAAAACATAGAGCGTCTTAGAGACAAGTACGGAACAAATTCAGAGAAAATCTTTATTTTTCTCTTAGAAAGACCTTAAATTGCCAACTTTGTAAAACCTTTGAATCAGAGTGGAAAATAGTGTGAACTGATTGGTTATAGATTTTAACTTTATAAACTTTTAAGTAATTGAAAAAAATGCTAATTGTTCCAGAGTTTGCTGCCTTATTTTATTAAAAAGTCTTCACGGGTTGACCCCATAATTCAAAAAATTATAAAAATTTAACTTCGTATTATGTCGACTATTAAAATTTGTAATCCTAGAACTTTCATAAATTGAAAAATGTAATTGTACAAATTTTGAGATCAATCAAGAAAAGGGATAAGACATAGCGCAATAACGTGTTTCAAAAACTAGTGAAAAAAATCGGAGAACATCACTTTCAGTGATACCGTTTTTACGAAAAGGTTGTAGTCATAGAACTTTATACAATAAAATTCCAACTAAAAATTTAGATATCACAATTGTGAGATGTTTCAGAAAATGCTTTTTTTACAGTCACCCAAAATCTGAGCCTCAGATATTTTGCAGGAAAAGTCATAGTCATAAAACTTCATAAAGTAATAATTATAATGAGTACTTATTAACGGCCAATATCAATTTAATGTGTAACTTGACAAAGTTTTTTTGACGCCTAATACACTAGTCACCATTGATTAATGCAATTTTGAGTTCACAAAAAAGGTTATGGAATCGTTTTTCTGGGAATCGGTTTTTTAAATGAGTTATGTTCTCCGATTTTGCCAAAAGTTTTTCAAAAAATCAACGGTGTTTTAAATTTTTAATAGGACCTTCTGGGTCAAGTAGTTATTCAATTCTACCCAAACTCTATTAGTAGTGCTTCCTATCCACATTGATGGTAAAAGAAATCAAGATTTTTCTATTGGGTCAATGCTTAAACAATTGATACATAAAACAGGTAAAGGTCAAAAACGCAAATTTTTCTATTGTTTTTATGTAAAAACTGGTCTCATTTCTTACTAATGGGTCCAGGCTGCTCAAAATGATATAGAAAATTGCATAAAACTAACATTGGCAAAGAAATAAGGAAATTGCCCTTAATTGATATATAACGTCAAGTTTTGCAATTTCGCCAATGGTTTCTCAAAAAGTTAGCCGGTTTTAACAAATTATAAAAGGCCCTCTGAGTCTAGTAGTTTTTCAATATTACCCGTACTAGTTTGGTAATGTCTGTTATCTATATGTATAGTAAAAGCCCAAGTTTCTTTTCTTGGGCGGCTTTGGTTTTATTTTAAGGGGTAGATTTTTTGTTTAGTGTTCATCACATTGTACTCCTACTGGGACCTGCTCTCATGTGGTTTATATTATTTGTGCTTTGTTTCTTTGATTTTGTGATTCGCTATGATATTCCTGGTCTATCCGGGATTTTGTATTTTAGCTATATGATATCTTGGAAAAAAAAGCCTCAATTTTTGTTCATTCTGCAAGACAAACATTCAAACTGTTTTTCCTTGTAATTTAAGAAGCTCTTGATATCTCACGAAAGAGACTCTTAAAATATCTCCTGTTTGTTGTTATGCAGAAGCATTAAACATAGAACTTCCATTTATGGAAAAGTTTTTATCATAGAACTCCAATTATGGAAAAGTTGTAGTCATAAAACTTTCATTTTATTGTCAAAGTCGTAGTCCTACTATGACTTTTTTGCGACTTTTTAATTGTTTGAAGTCGATGCTCTGCATACGACAGTTGTGTGCTTAAAACTTTTTGTCAACCCGGTTTAGGCAGCTGTCGTTACTGTGTACTTAACATGTTAGCCGTTGTCTTCAATCACTTCATGCTTGTAACAGAACAACAATCGAGTTCTCGCCCTAACAAGAAACACCATCTATCTAATGAAAAAATTAAAGCTACTTGAAAAGTTTTTAAAATTATCAAGCTCTTATGCTTGGGTTGGCAGTGGTCCAATTTCATCGATAATAATAGCAGCGTCAAATAAATTTCAACTGTGGGTCTTCGATCAATCGTTAGCACGTTTTTGTTGATAAATAAAGAATCTTCGCCGCGTTGTATCTGTTGAATAGAAAATTGAAAGAATCGAAATCGGAGTCTTAGATTCACTTTTTTCATCTCTTAGACCCGCGTCTTCTTACATTAGCTGGCTTCTCAACACTTCTGTTTTTAATTCAGTCGATATTCTGAATCGATCTTCTGGTCTGATATCGGAAAACCAGACATCATACCTCGGCTTCAGCACGTAACATCAGAATATCAGCAATTTAAATGCCCGGGTTGACCACCATTATTGAATCTTGACAACCATATTCAAGCCATATATGGTGAAAACAATTATCTCTGTCAGTGACATCACAAACCAAGTGTCCAATAAAATTCCACTTCCACTCGGTTTATATGCTTAATCAAACAATGCCAGGTTTCACTAATCTGATTTCAGAAAAATTTCTGTTGATGTTATTAAAGTGAATTTTTTCAAATTGTATTTAAATCTCAACATATATATATAGCCATATTATTTTGAAACCTTGAAGAAAAGCGTAAATTAACTTGCTCAGTTACACAAATGAATACTACACAAATGGATTTTACATAGTGACCAGATAGCAAGGAGACAAGTCATCAGTTTTCACAAAAAGCTCTTTATTAGCGTGATACCTCTATTCTCTCGTGTTTTTATAACGATATTCCAAGTATCTCCGATTTTTCTTTCTAAAACCACTTTGGAATTCCCGAATTTTAGAAATTTTTGAATACAATAAAACATTATAATTATCATCCAGAAAAAAATGATTAATGTCTATAAATTGCTTCAGCAATGTAAATAATGAAGCAGCAGATTCGAGGTAAAATTTTCTGCAAGACGGTCAAACTGCGGTCAAATCTTGTATTTTGCATCCATTCGTTTTATTCATTGATTATTTGATTGTTGATTCCTTGAATAGATGTTTTCAAAGTTCATTTGAAGCTTCCAAAAATTGGCGGAACGCATAATCTGTTCACATCTTTTGGCCGTGGGAACTCATAACAATCGTCAAACCATTCTTCCAGATTCTCATAGTATAATTTGGATTTCCTGTGAAGAAATTGATTTACACGTTATGGTTTATATTGAAAGAGTCACTTGATCAACAAATGATCCTTGGTACAAACAAAAGCTTTACAAGAATCGGAAAAAAATTAGGAGCACCTGTATTAATGATTTTGTCAGCCGCTAATACGAACTGCGGACAATTATAGAAATTTATTTAAAAAAACAGTTTGTCACGTGTTGAACACTGGTGATGTTACTTTAATGAATAATGGTATTTGGATCTGACAACTTGCCGTTAGCTATGAGCTTGAGTTTGGATATAGTTCAGCGATTACAATTTGAACCAATCGAAAGAGACGGAAAATCTGAGAGGGGTATAATTGATGGTCTAATCTGTATGCGTACATAAGAGCTTTGCGTACTTGATTGTTTTTCTACGATAAGTTGAAGTTTGAATTCATCTTTGATTTTCGAAGTCGCGGAACAGAGGAACTGTCCTTTCCTCAGTATAAGGTCCAGGAGACAAGGCCCAGGTCCGTTATTGCACACAAAACAATGAGTATGAAAGGTGATAATGATATTCACTGATTTCTATTAAAAAATTTCAAAATTTCCTTTTTTGCCATCTTGCCGTATTCAGGCTCAATTATGAAAATTCCAATTAAATTCACGAAACAATTATTTGCCGAATCGATTAGTTGTTGGGAGTGTTCTAATTGCTCTCCAAAATCACTTTCTCGACAGCTTTGGAAAACCATCTTCACTATCTCAACTGAAAATTCAGGGAGAAGTCATCAATCTTATGGCGAGCAGTTGAGCCAATTGACTTTTGCCTGATGTTGGTTTATGAGTTTTCGCAAGCGGAAATAGAGCGTTTTTAACTAAGTCGAAAAATTAATTTCACAAAATGAGAGAATGACAAGAATGATATTTTACAGTAGAAGTAGTAGTAGTAGTAGTATAAGACTTCAATTACCTTCTGAGGGTATAAACAAAGATGATGATACAAATGATATAACAAAGATAAAAAATGATATAAATTATGTAACAGCTAGAAAAAACATTAATTGAACAGAAAATCATGCTATACAGAAACTACATCTACACCTAAGGTACCACGTGCAAGATAAGTGAAAATCATATTTATCTTTTCTCATTGCCTTTAGTAGATTTTGAGTTGCGGTTTGGGATTTGCAGGTATCCCTGAAAAAACTGATGCTGACATTAAGAAAATCCGCGGCGTCATTTATAATACGTTCAACTCTGAAGATAAACTATTTTTCTGTACATCTTTTCTTAGCTCGTGTGAGTGCCAGACGTTCACGATCAAGAGTTCGTAGGTCTAAGACCTTTAAGTCCAATTTGAAAAATTTGTCAAAAGATATGCAATTCTTGTTGTTTAAGATTGCAATGAAAACACGTATGTCACGCTCGATGAGTTGATAGCATATTGGCAGAGAGTTGGATAATTTTAGCAGGGCGGAGTAGTCATTGTAACCAAAGCACCAACGCAGGCCATGGATATTGAGCTGTTCTAACTTCCGTAGATCAGAAATTTCAGGAAACCAAGCAGGGTATCCAAATAGTAGAACCGACAAAACACATGCAAAACCATTTATGCAGATGGGAGATTGAACGGAACACTGTGCTTCAAGTAATTGAACGATCGACGAGCTTTTACAATTTTTGTTTGAATATGAAGACTCCATTTCAACGTTTTGGATACCTCGATTCCCAGATCCGTAGTATTATCAAGCGAAGGAATCGCGACATCACCAAGAAGTATATTATCCAATGCACGTCTACTAATATGTAAGTAACCGCTTTTAGCTGAATTAAAAGACAAATAGTTACAATAAGCCCATAACCGCAACGAGCATAGATCGTTTTGAACACTATTCAAGAAGAGGTCGCCATGGCAGAGCAATTTCGTGTCGTCAGCGTAGCAGAAAACTTTTGATACTTCGTGTATTTGAATCATATCATCAATGAAAATTAAAAAGAAAAGCGGTCCCAACACGCTTCCCTGAGGAACACCACTAGTAACTGGGAGTCTCTCTGAAGAAACACCATCTAATTTAACACCTTAACGTCTAGATGATAAATAGCTTTACAAAATCTTCCTCAAACCCAAAATGAATAATCTTTGAAAGCAGTGTGGAGTGGTCCACAGAATCAAAAGACTTGCTGAAATCTAATTAAACAACAACTTTTTCAACGTTTCCGTCGAAATTCAGATATAACTCATGCAGAAATGTGAGCAATTGCGTAACTGTAGAATGTGTTGCACAAAATCCGTGTTGTCCAGGATTCAGCCGATCTTTAATTTTTGGATAAATGAAAAGAAATAGAAGTTTCTCTAGAACTAAAGATAACCTCGGGAGTATTGAATTAGGCCTTTAATTTTCAACGTCCGTTCGAGGTCCTTTTTGTGAATAGAGGTTACATAGGCACGTTTCCAATTCTCGGGCCAAAATTGTGAATTAACAATATATGTGAAAACAAGATGGATGAAGGGTGCTAATGTATGTGCCGCTTTACTTAAAATAGTCTGCGGTATACCATCAAAAGCAGAATTTGAGCTACTAGGGACCCTTGAAAGCTAATTTTGAAAATCGTCAAGGCTGAGCTGAACATCAGATATTTTGATCTCATTGCCGAACACAAAGTCAGTTAATCGTATTTCAGTTTTCGGATGAGAAACTGATTGAAAAAATATGTTGAAGAGATTTGCTTTCACTGAGCCTTCAAAAGACACCTCGTTTTTGTAGAACATTTGTTTAGGAAAAAAACCTCTACCATTTAATTTTTTCAACATAGCAAACGCTTGATTTGTATTAAACTTCTGAACAGTATTCAACAAGAAATGCTTGTCCATGTCAATAAGAATCATTAGCTCCTTTTCGAGGTTTTCAACTGTATTTTTCTGATGTTTTCGAGCTGTATTTAGTTTATTTAAACAATGCATTGTCTGCGACGAATAATAAAATGGAGCTTCGAGGCGCTTTCTCCGTTTTCTGTTAAAACTTTGATTGAGAGCACAAATTACTTTACGATAGAACGTTGATAGAAAATCAGGATTCAACTTGTGGCATTCCTGAGCGAAAAATCGTGAGAGTGTTAGATGCGAAGAAAAGTCAGCCTCGTTAAAAAAGTTGATTGTATAAGCGTGCCCACTTGCATATTGGTAATCTAGGTCAACATTTGTTAAAAGAATGGGATAAAGATCTGAGCACAATCGCTCTACAATATTGTAGTCCCAATTGTCGGGATGGGAACAAAAGACTAGATCCAAAATAATTCCAAGCCTATGAGTAGGCAAATCAATACTTTGTGTAAGCAATAAATCGTTGCATAAAAATTCTCACAATTTTTGATCGTCAGAATGAGGCGACGAGATCAACTCCCAACGTAATTTGGGAATTTGAAAATCACCAAGTAGAATCCACTGGACAGCTTTGCGTTGATCACAACTTAGGCTTGCGTCCACATCGGCAAAAACACTTCGCAATTTGGCTTCTGTAACACCAGTTTTGACATGGAACAGCGATCCTCGAGGAGGTAAATATGCAAGTATAATGCAGAGAGTAAGAATCTGGTTACTTAAGACTAAAACACAAAAATGCTCACACTTTGAATAACAAATTAAATTAATAGTACACAAGAAAGCGTTACTCATTGCTACTAGGAGTCCACCATGATGACCGCCCGTTTGATTTGATCGCAAAACGAGTGTATAAGTTTGACCTGCGAAAACTCCATTATCACTGACAGAATCATCAGGCCAAGATTTTGTCAGACAGACAACAGTGGGTGAAACTAAGCTTAAGAGCTGGCAAAAGTTTAGTCTTCTCTCAATAGAATTGCTCTGAACGTTAAGAAGAGGGATCGAAATTTGAGAGGAGCATTTTGTCTGTAGTCAGTTCTGTTGTTGTACACGACCGCGACGAATTTTGTATATGTTCGCAGGATTTTGACTTTCAAGTTGACGTTTCTGCAATCGCAAACTGTACTGCTGCTTTCTATCAGCTTTAGTTAAGTCTGATGACACATATACACAACCGAAATTCTATCAGTCCCTCAATGCTACTGACTTACGCAGAAACTGATTTCGTTTAATTATTTCTTTAAACTCGAGAATCAATAACTGATTTCCTGTATCACGTTGTGGTGTTCCAATCAATTTACATTGAACATCAGATGACACAAGAGATACATCAATTTGATTTGCAATTTTTTCAACAATATCGTAGCCAGCACAATTCTCAGATGGCTTTGTCCCGTTTACGATTAAATTTAATATTTTTGCATCTTTGCTTGATTGTTCTTGCTGAATTTCACCAAACAATGTTGCTCGAATCTTTTGCACATTTTTCAAGGAATTCGTAACCGCTTCAGAGTGCGATTTTGAATGTTTCAACTGATTAGAAGCGCAACAAAAGCCGCAAGTGAAAGGTGGAGAGCAGTCAAAATTAGCGGGCACCAAAACTTTTGTATGTACAGGACAATTCGTAGTCGTGCATGCTATTAATTTTTCATTTTTCAACTAGATCATCACTGGTTGAACCAATATTGTTACGAGTTCGCGGAGGCAATAAGATTTAATAAATAGCCTATGGAACCAATACTGGCACCGGCGGCTTAAGTAGATAAAAAGTCTGGTAGTGTCTATGAAACAAATACTGGCACCGACGACGCAGAAACGATTCAGCAGCAAAAAGTGCCTGTCAAGCTAGGAACGACGCGTCTTTGGAATATAATCCTGTAGAACCAATACGGGCACCGTCCTATATGTTTTTTTCAAGTCCATAGAACAATTCGATCTAAAAATACACAGTTTGTAAATTTGTCCAGATTCTATTTAATAAGTTTATCACAACAATTAGAAATTAAAGATTTAAAAGACAGATCTGATTATTAGATCAAGATGATGATTTGATTTTGGGGATGAAAAAGACGGTCAAAAATCAGCTGTAAATAAACCCATTATCAGTGCGAGAAAGTCAAGATACAAAACTAATCTTAGCACCATGATTTATAGTGGGGGTCTCAAGGGATACCCAATTTGGTTTGCTTCTGAAAACTTTCCAGAAATCAGCCGCAGGGGTACCAAAGAAGGTATGCATTTACACATTTCTAAGAATTCGGTCACATTTCCGGTGGTATCATAGTCATTCAATACATGCTGGGACGATTTTTCATCAAATAATGTCACTCTAATAATAGTTATATAGATTCACCAATTTGAACCGAACATTGATTCTCAGCACCATTTCTTGACGATTCATTTATATAAACATTGTGATTAAAATCAATCGGCGCCTGTCTGGCTAATCTGGTAAGTTAAACTTTCCTCCTATTAATCCTCACTAAGTTCATGACTATAGTTTGATCGATATTCTAAAACCACCCCTCGGATTTGAGCTGACTGCGTAGAGTCTGTTCCTATCGAAACAGTTCTGAATGTTTCCACTTTCGACAAGATCTCGTGAAGATGTCAGCTGCCATATTGTCAGTAGGAACGTAATGATTTGAATTAGTCCTATCTTCTGTTTTGTCCCGAATGATGTGAAATTTTGTCTCAATGTGTTTGCTGCTCTTGTGCTGCTTTTGGCACATATTGATAGAACTCTAGTTGTCCTCTCCAACTGCTACTGGGTGTTTCGGTTGGATGCCTAAATCTTCTAGAAGTTGTCTCCAATACAATGCTTCTCGAACTACTGCTCCCATGCCCTGATATTCTGCTTCCAATGAAGAAAGAGCAACTGTGGCCTGCTTCATGACACCCCAGCTGAGTGCTGGGGTGTCAAGTGCTCAGTGCTTAACGTCCGTTGAGCTTAAAGTAGTAGCCCGTAGTTGATTTTCTGTCGTTCACATCACCAGAACACTCTGCATCACTTTCCCCCACTAAATCATAACTTCTTTTGTGTAGGTAAGTTTTAAACCTTCTGAACCCTAAAGATATCTCAACAGTCGTTTTCTGCAAATCCAGTGTTGATTGGTAGGTGCACCACTTGTCTGGAAGGAAAGTTGACTGTGAACATGATGTCTGACCTGGTCTGTTTGACCAGATACAGAAGTGATCCAACCAAGCTTCTGTAGATCCTCTGGTCCACTTCTTCGTCTCCGTTCTGTGCTCTCTGAAGTTTAAAATTCAATTCACCTGAGTTCTTGAGGGTTTGCACTGATCCACCTGAAACCGCTTAAGCCTTGTTTCTATGTAGCGTTCCTAGTCGACTATGACTTTGCCCTCTTCTCGTCTGATTCTTAGACCCAGAAACCAGTATAAATTCCCCCTTTCTTCCATGTGAAAAGTTGCCTCAAGTGCTTTTTTGACATCGGAAATCACTCTGCTGATCCTTGATGTTACTATGATGTCGTCAACCAGACCAAGATGAAGGTGTGACCCTCTGTCTCTGCTCTAGCGAGCACTGATTGTTCCTACTTCTCATGAAACTCTGTCTCAGTAGGAAGTTTGCCAGTTCCTCATACCAGTTGTTAGCTGCCTGTTTAAAAAGAATAAATTGATTTATTCAGTCAACATACTAACTTCTCTCCATCTGATCCTTTTTTACAAACTCTTACTTTTACAAACTCTCTGTTCCTGATATACTTCTTTCTCTATTGCTGACTGCAGGAAAGACGTCCTGCCATCAAACTGGTCCACCACATGGCTCTGCTTCCCTGACAGTTGAAGTAGAATCCTGAATGTCTCTGGCTTACAGGTGGGCGCAAAAGTCTCGAAGTAGTCCAATCCTTCCACCTGTTTGAAGCCTTTTGCCACATACCGTGCTTTTTGTTTCTCCACTTGAACACTGGGTCCCAATTTCACTTTGTACCCTCATTTGCCAGGTATAACGTCCGTCCCTGTCTGTGGGTGGTCTAACTAGGCTTCAAGTCTTGTTGTCTTGGAGTGCCTTGACGTCGTCCAGCATTGGCCGGTGCCACTGATCCCAATTGTCACCTTGCTTGGCTTCGTAGACTGTTTTGGGTTCCACATATTCACCCACAGTCGCGGCAAGTTGAGTTTTGACTTCTTCAAAAAATTGCGGAACAATACTTGCTCGTGTCCATCGTCTGGGCTCTGCCATGTCCCATTGCTCCAGTGCCTCTACAAAGAAGCTAACTTTCTCTGATTGTAAGACGTCCTCTATGTCACTGTCTTTCAGCGAGTCCAATTTTCTGAGACTACCCTATGTTGCAGTATATTCTTCGCCTAGTGCTGCTTCCTCAACATCCGAGGCATCTCGTCTAAGTGTCGTTTCTTGAGTATTCGCAATCTCTGTGTCATGCCACTCCTGCTTTATTGCAGTAGGTGTGCCCTGCCCCTCTTTGCTGCCATCGTCTTGATGACCATCATCTGGGCGCCACATCGCCAGTTGCGGGGACACCTCATCTAGTAGGTCGGGCGTCTCTGTGCTGTCAGTGATTGAGCCTACTCCGGACTCCTTGATAATCACATATCGAACTTCCACCACCTTGCGTGTATTGGGTACGTATAACAGGTATCCGTTGTCTCCTTCAGTGTAACCCACATAAATTCCTTCAAGTGCCCTGGATTCAATTTTGCGGACGTCTCTGCCCCTCTTTCTCATGAGGACTGTGCAACCAAAAATAGATCATTTACTAATTTAAAGCTTAGGTTTTATACCTCGCATTAGCTCTGCTGGGCCTTTTTCTTCTCCTCGTCTCTTAACCAGATTCTTGATCTTTTTTGAGTGGAGAATTTCTGCTCTCCAAATCAACGAGTCATTGCGAAAGCATTTTGCCATCTCCAGCAGTGTCCTGTTGCAACTCCCAGCTTAACCATTTTGTTGTGGTGCCTCAGGTGTGGTCCTCTCCTGTAGCATGCCCGCTTCTACACAGTACATCATGAACTACTCTGAGAAAAACTCCTTCGCATTCTCTTGTCTCAGTTTCTTGTGCGTCCCCACACTGAGAATAAACTTCTTCAGGCTGACCAGTGCTTCACTCTTTGCCTTAAGCAAGTCCACAAACACAAACTTTGTATACTGGTCTCAAAATGCAGAACCGGAACCCTGACAGTGACTCTACTCTGAAAGATCGGATCACGTCTGTGAACACCCTCTCCAGCTTCTCTTTGCTTAGGTTTCTGCAACTCTTTGTACTGGAGTCTTTCTGATCTTGGCCAATGCTCACACATTGCAAATATCGTGGTGTTCCCCACTGTTTCTGATGCTTTTTTGACCACATCCGCTTGATTCAAATGGCTCAAACGTCTGTACCACTTCCATGCACTGTCAAGTTTCAAGCTGTTTGAAATCGTCTTGAATTCTAGAACGCTGCAGGGTAAGTAGAACAAATTATTTTCTTGCGTTAGTTTTACTCGAGTTCCCTTCTGGAGTTTCATGCAGTTATTTCTTTTCTCGAATGTGAAGCTATGTCCCCACTCCGTGCATCTTGAGACTGATAGGAGGTTTGAAGAATAGTCAGGCACACACAAAACGTTTTGAGTTCGCATTGGAAATGCCTTTTGTTTGAGGGTATGCTGATCCTCACACAGCCTCTGCCCACTACTCTGGAAGACTCTCCGTTGAGGTTTTTGAGCACTGGTTGAATGGGCACACAGTCCAGGAACTCGTCGATGTTGGTCACTATGTGATCTGTACAACCACTGTCCACTAGCACGCCGGCTGTATTCCGCTGGCTAAAAGCTGCCCAGTGTTCCTCGTCTGATGAAGTCAATGTTGGACCCCTTGCCACTGACTCATGTTTGTCTCCATCTCTTTGTCTCTTGAAAGCCCTGTCTAGGTGACCTTTCTCACCGCACTTGCTGCATTGTGTTGTCTCTTTCCTCCTGCAGTCCTTGGCAAAGTGTCCAGGGATCCCACACGCAAAGCAGTTTCCTTTCTTGGGTCTCTTCTTGAAGTCACGCTTCATTGCCAGTGCCACTGAACCACTTTGTCCCCTGTGCCTCTGTGCTGTGCACTCATGGAGGTTCTGCAGCCTTTTCCTCAACTCTGTGAAGTTCGTTGCCGATTTTAGCGTTCCCGTATAACGAAAATTTCATACCTCATTGGCAGACCATTGATGACCAAGGCGTTGATCAGGGTCTCTGAGACTTCTTCCCCTGCTTCTTGTAGCCTTGTGAGCAAACCTGCCCTCTGATGATCAAGCTATCCAGGTCTTCAGAATCGTCGAGTTGCAGTCGAGCAAGCACCGCCACACAGGTCACCACTCTCGGAGTCTCCACAATCTGAAATCTGTTTTGCAAAAGTTTCCAAGCTTTTGCTCCATCTCCGATGCCATCATCTCCCAAACAGTCATGTCTCATCAGTATAAGGGTTGTTGCATCTAGAGTCAGTGCCAGATGGCACCACAAACTGTTCCGTTTCTCCTTGATGTCTGTAACTTCCTTCTCATATGCACCCTTCAGCACTTTGTGGTTCTTATTCTCATCATTTCTCGCCCCATTAGCTAGTGGTACGTGCTCATTGGGTTGCTGCTCTGACCCAAGTAGTGATTTGTAGAGTCTGATTCGTCTTTATCCTTGCCACAAATATTGTGCTCCAGATTGCAAAGATCTGAACCTTTCCTGTGTAGGACAACAGCTTCATTGTCTGTTGATCCATCGTAAATTGAGCAGGCAAAACAGTTGTGAAAAGAAAAGGTAATAAGCAGAAAAATATTATGAATGTCGCCAATAAATTAGTTTCGTTTAGGAAATTAGTTTCATGACTTAGAAAATTGCTAGGCCCATAACCTGTTGGGTTATGGGTTTTCTCAAGCGGAATAGAAACTGTTTTTAACTAAGTAGGAGAATTAATTTCTCAAAATGAGAGAATAACAAGAATAATGTTTTACAGTAGAAATTAGAGATTTACAGGAGAGATCTGACTATAAGATCAAGGTGGTAAATTAATTTTGGGGTGAGAAAAGGCTCAAAAATAAGCTTTATATTTACCCGTAATCAGTGCGAGAAATTCAAGATACAAAACTAATCTGAGCACCATGATTTATATTGGGGGTCTCAAGGGATACACAATTTGTTTTGCTTCTGAAAATTTTCCAGAAATCAGCCGCAGGGGTATCGTAGATGGTATGCATTTACACTTTTCTAAGAATTCGTTCACATTTCCGCTGGTATCATAATCATTCAATACATGCTGGAAAGATTTTACATCAAATAATCTCACTTTTATTTTAGTTATCTAGATTCACCAATTTTAGCCGAATATTGTTTCTAAGCACCATTTCTTGACGATTCATTTATATAAACTTTGTGATTAAAATCAATTTGCTCCTGTCTTGCTTATCTGGTAAGTTAAAAGTTAAATTTTCTTTCTAATAATTCTCACTAAGTTCAGGACTATTAACACCTGAAATCTCAGATGAGATACTGGAGGTGAATTAAAAGCGGTCAACCAACTACGCAGAGCAATCAGCTCTCAAATTTCCAACTGAATGCCAAAAAAAACGTTTGATTGATTGTTCCGTTGCAAAAATTGTTACCAAATTTATCCAAAAATGCTCTATTGACTGTTTCAAAAATATTTTTTTAAGTTTTGCCAAAAACTCAATTAGAATTTAGAGATAAAAAAGCATCAACCAAAATAAATATAAGTGGGAAATAAGATAAATGCTACGAGTTAACTATCAGATGTTGACTTTTACGCAAGATAAATGAAATATGGCGCTATAATGGCAGTTTTTACAATTTGTCTGACAATCTCTGATGAGTCTTCTTTTTTACTGCGGTCACTTACAGAAGTTCAATCTGCCATTGACGCAACTGTTCAGACAATTATCAACTTTGCCTCTCCGCAGAACTTATGATTGTCTCAGATCCACGGTCTCATCCAACCATTTTTGATCTACTCTGCTTCGCTCACGATGTTTTTTTGACCCACTGAAAAATCCTAGGTTGTTAAACAGCATCTTATTGTAAAAATTTCGTGTTCTAGGGCGAAGTTTGAAGTGTGAAAAGTCCTATACCAATTGGGGTACTATAGATCCCGTTTTTTCTCAACTTCTTTTTTGGTAAAATTTATCAAAAACTCTTATCAGTACAACGGAAGATTTCATCAATCACTGAACGCATAGTTAGTTCCACCATCTAAAAAGGCTATTAAATTATCAATTTCCCCAAATGGTTGATTCGCTCAACAGACAAACTAAAAGCAAAAATATTAAAGTTCAAATTGGAGCTCTTGGTCTCATAAAAATTCCATGTAGCCCATGTAATCGGCCTCACAAGCAAGAGTGAGAAAAAGACAGCAGAGACCATTTACTGCAGAAAAAATAATTTAAAATTTGTGTACATTTTTTACTTGTGTTAAATTAAATAATGTTCTTTAAACTTCAGCATAAAAAGTCCTTATTATTTGGTAATTGCTGAAATTTCTATGACCATTAAAATTTATTCACATGTTTCCTATGCTTCGGTTTTGAAGATAATTCTCGTTTTTTTACACAATTTGCGTTATCTCAGAGTTCAATCTCTGTATGGGTTCTTTGTTTTATGAATTAAAAGGCTCGAATAATCAATTTCTAATCTGCATTTTGAGTTTTTGATCAAAAATTTCTGTTTCACGATACGTAGTCAAAACCCGGGTCGTCACTTCTTAGTAGTCATGCAAGGATCATATGTGATGTTATACAAATCCTAATGTATTTCCTAGTACAATCGTTGTAAAACTACTAGGCAATCATATATGATCCATGTATGAAATCTAGAAAATCATAAATGATAGGTAAAACTGCTCGTAGATTGCAAGCATTCGAAAACCGATAGCTTACCAATTGAATCTACTGCAAACGGACCTATGGCTTATGAAATCATTTATGATCCTTGCATGACTACTCAGAAATCATAAATGACCCTTATATGACTACTAAGATTTCATACAGATCATATATGAACTAGTATGATTACAAAGAAAAAAATTTTGTCTTCAGCTTTGATTGTATCGATCGAGTTTTTTAATTACCAGTAGCTTAGGGCGTATTGAATTAGGCACATTAGTTTTAAGTTTGATTTGTTATATGATCCTTGTATGACAACCAAGAAATCAGACAAATCACATATAACGTAGTATGACTATTAGGAATCAAATATGACCTATGATGACTACTAGGAATTTTGTATGATGAACAACCCGTGAACGTATTTATTCGCGGTCTTTTTCAATTAAAAACACGACCTAAAACTTGTTGGAATAGTCTACTTCTAAATTGTCTAAATAAATCTATTTCTTTATCTGCTAATCACAGCCATAATTGACTTTAATCCACTGCAAGCTATTTTTTGTGTAAATCCAAATACCTCTAGAAGCAAATGATTTTAGAATGTGAAATAAATAATTGCTGATAATACCGTTGAATGCAGTACAAACTAAGCATTTCAAAATACAAAAAGTTCTAGATATCAGTCATCACACAATTACCACTAGATTCTGCAAGAAAACCGTCGGAGAAATGCTCCAGTTCATTGTAATTAAAACATTCCTTGTAAGTCTTGTTTTTTTTACACTCATTATCTAATTTTCTTTTCCTTGCGCTTTCATGGAAGTAGTTTTTTTTATGTTTTCTTGTAAAGTCTAAAATTCACCAGACTAAAATTCTAAAGTGTCTCTTTTCATACTTTTGGAATCGTTTAAATCCAACTCAATTTCTTTCTATGAAAAATTCACCTGCGAACGATTAATTCGAGTTTTCCTTATACGCTGTTGTCGGTTAACTCCCCAGATGAAAAAAATAATCATTCAAATGCAAGATCGTCTAAGGTTCTTACAAAACATTAATAAATTTTATTAGATTCTTGCTGGATCGTAATGGTTTGATGTCATATTCCAAAGGTTGCATAAAACAGCTCTCACAACTTTAGATTTTGTTAATGGGCGAGTCTTTTTGGATTATTACAATGAAATCTGAGTTTTCCTTCCGATAAAAATTAACATCAACAAAAACAAAATGCAATAATAAAAATTTTTTTTCAGTTGAAAAAACTGTAGAAAATCAAGCTTAGTCAGACCATCCTTTTGCATAGATTGGATGCCAGACGTGACTAAAATTTCAAAGTTTATCCTTTACACGGATTTTTTTAAAAATGAAATTAAAAAAAATTCAAAAATTCATGTAAAATCAGGAAGCCATCAGTTCAAAAAATTGGTTCCAAAAAAGTATTTGAACAACTATTTCGGTTAAGAGAAAGATATGGAAGGTGTCACTCTATCATTTTCATTAGCATCCTCAGATTTTTTTTAAAAGTTTTGTGAAGCAGTAGAAATGGTTATTTCAATTGTTTGTCAACGAATTACAAACATTTGATTTCAAAAGGACAATAAAAAACAGGGACTGAGACCCAAAAACAGACAGGCATTCCATATTTCTGCTGTGCTACACATAAAAATTGAAGTCACTGGAGAAACAGTTCTACGTTTTTCGTTTTGTTATCCATTACTAATTCGATCTTTTTATATTCCGTAGTAATCCTTCAGATAGAAGAATTGCTATATTACAAAATTCTGGCAGAAAAATGGTTATCTTGCAAAATTTTGATAAAAGGGAAAGAGTTTGTTCCGGTTGAGCTGCATTTCATTTGGTTAATAATATCTAATCTGTTCAAACTATTTTCCCAGAAAACTTTTTCCAGAAGAGTGTTCTTGTTGATCTGATAGAAGAGCACGAGAAAAAATGAACAAAAAAGAATTAAACAGTGCTTGATAAAAAGTTGCTTAATATGATTGGTTCACAGAGTTACATTTCTACAATTTTCCTTTGTTTAAATTTCAAGTAGGGTACATGACAAACTTATTGTGCCTCAATGAAATAAAAATCATTGCAAATGCGTTTTATTATTTCATCCGTTTTTCTAATTAATTAAAAAAATTTTCAAGTTTTTAAATTAGTAGTTGCTTTATATATATATATATATATATATATATATATATATATATATATATATATATATATGTATGTATATATATATATATATATATATATATATATATATATATGTATATGTATATATATATATATATATATATATATATATACATATATATATATATATACATATATGTATATATATATATATATATATATATATATATATATATATATATATATATATATAAAGCAACTAATAATTTAAAAACTTGAAATTTTTTTTTATTAATTAGAAAAACGGATGAAATAATAAAACGCATTTGCAATTATCTTTATTTCATTGAGGCACAATAAGTATGTCATGTACTCTAGGTGAAATTTAAACAAAGGAAAATTGTAGAGATGTAACTCTGTGAACCATCATATTAAGCAAATTTTTATCAAGCACTGTTTAATTCTTTTTTGTTCATTTTTTCTCGTGCTCTTCTATCAGATCAACAAGACAACTCTTCTGGAAAAAGTTTTCTGGGAAAATAATTTGAACAGATTAGATATTATTAACCAAATGAAATGCAGCTCAACCGGAACAAACTCTTTCCCTTTTATCAGAATTTTGCAAGATAACCATTTTTCTGCCAGAATCTTGCAATATAGCAATTCTTCTGGAAGATTCTGTCAGATAAACTGTTTTCTGGCAGAATCTTGCAAGATTATCATTTTTCTGCCCGATTTCGGAAGATAATTATCCATCTGTCAGAATATGAAAGATTCCTGCAAGACAACCATCCGGTCTCGGGCAGCGTTGAGAGAAATGTTAGCTGAAAACATTTTAGCACCTGGAACAGCTAAGGATTTCTGGTATTTTAACTTCTAACACTTCAAACTATCTGCGTTTTAGTACTACTGCATTTAAGTATTATTTGGGTGCATCTTTGTATGTAGTTTAGTACAAAACAGTACTGAAACAGCTTATTTACATCAAAAAGTTATGTCAATAAGTCCAGAAAAAAAACAGAACAATTATTCAGACTGTTCAAAGTATGTTTATTGTGAAAACAGTACAGTGAAATTTTCAAAAATGATGAAACTGTCTGACCAAATCAGAAAAGCATGTAAAATATGTAATATGGGGTGAACATGACTGTGGTGTCATGTATTATTTTGTGGGTATGGCTGTTTTGTGATGTAGTATTGTGTGAAAATGCCTGTGCTGTGGCGTAATGCACAACCAGCCCCGAAACAAGTTTAAAGCAGTGAATTCTAGGCTGACAATCAGAGCTGAAACAGGTTAACAACAGAATGATTTTAGGCTGACAAGAGTTATACAATAATAATTATGCTGATAACTGCATGATTTACGTTAGAATAAGATAAAAATCAGGATAAAATCAGAGTTACAATTCTACTCTGAAAAAGATACTCGTCAGTCTATATACAGTCTTTGGATATACAAGGGTAAAATACTGCAACGCTCTAGGTGGTCGCCCCGGGCTATTTTCTTTGAAAAAACCAGATTTTTATCAGGTACACTTACGATGCATTAGTGTTCTAACTAATATTTTTAGAATATAACTATTGTCCATGCCAAGTTGTGATCAAGACAACTCAAGAATTATGATGCCGTGGCCAAGACTTGATAAAGACTTTTCGAGACATTTCAAGTCTTGGTCAAGACTTGAAAGGTCTTCGAATATTCTTGAGTAGTCTTAAAAATTAGACACCCAGGTTGCCAACCTTAGAAAAAAATTCATAACCTACCAGGGGTCATAAGGGTTATGCCGGATATAAGTATTGTACGAATAATGAGCCTTATGTACGGCGTGGTATACGGTCGCCTCAAGTTTTTAACGGCACCATACAAAATAACTGTACTCCTTGGTTTCTCAATTCTGAGATACTAAATTAGACGGCCTTATCCAGTTTTCCAAGTTTGTGTAGCCTGGGCGGGTTTTAGCACTATATTGTTGAACCAAAAAGTGCAAATCAGTGCAAAAGTACTGATAAACTCCGGGGACACCAATAGACCCAAAATTTGTGTCTTATAAGACGGCTCAAATTATAAACAGGGCTTTGATCACAGCTACACACTAAATAAAGTTCAGGTAAATTTACCTGAAAAAATACCTTAACTTACCTGAAACGTTCAGGTAGTTTTGCCTTACCTGAACTTACCTTAACTTACCTCAACTTTACCTGAAAATTACCTGAAAAATTAAGGGGGCACCACCTGAACTTTTACCTGAACATACCTTAAATTTACCTGAAAAACACACCTGAACAGTTAAGGTAAAATTACCTAAACTTACCTGAAAAACGCGCAAAAATTACCTAAAAATTTAAGGTAAAAATACCTGAATAAATACCTGAAATTTACCTTAAAAATACCTTAAATTTAACCTGAACTTTTAAGGTAAATTATATTAGTTAAGGTAAATTTACCTTAAAAATTAAGGTAAAAAATTAAGGTGTTTTTAAGGTAAGTTAAGGTATGTTCAGGTAAAAGTTCAGGTGGTGCCCACTTAATTTTTCAGGTAATTTTCAGGTAAAAACTAACGGATTTAAGGTAAAGTTAAGGTGCGTTCTGGTGTGTTAAGGTAAAGTTCAGGCAAGGCAAAACTACCTGTACCGGTTCAGGTAAAAAAATTTCAGGTAAAATTACCTGAAAAATTAAGGTAAATTATATGTACACAGTCGAATGGGGAAAAAGTCTTAGCTTGTTCATGAGAATCCTTAGTTTCTTTGATGACTAGAATGGGTGCATTGCTGAGGCCCACGAGGGAGCAGCACTTAAACCAGAAGGTAAATAGTGTAATCCAGTTTTACAGAGATTTTTTTATGCAGGAAGAATGGTTTTTAACTTAATATATAAGAAAGAGTGATTGGATTCAAGTTGGACTTTAAAGTGATTGGACTTTAAAACCACTTTTAAACTTTCTCTAAACCGTTTTTCTGAAACCAGTTCTTTCGGTACCACTCAGAATCGATTTGTGAGCAGCCAATTCATAAACAGAGGCGCGTGAAAAATAAAAATACCAATTTTTGCAAAATTGGTGCGTTACTGCCTTTTTGAATTTTTTTTAGCACTCACTGAAAGTAATTTTGGGGTTTGCTGTAGTGTAGGTCGACAAATATTAGCTCAAATTGCTTACTATAAGGATCATTGTAAAGCTCTTGTAATAAACTTCAACATTTGGTTTGCTAATTTTACTAAAAATAAACAATTATGTACTGCAGAAAATTATTTAAAAAGTTAAGGTAAGTTAAGGTAATTTTATCTTAACACAGTTCAGGTAATTTTTTACCTTAACTCAAGTTAAGGTAAAGTTAAGGTAACTTTTACCTTAATTTTACCTTAACAGAGGTTTACCTTAACTGCGTTAAGGTAACTTTACCTGAACTTTTTTTAGTGTGTAAGAAGTCTAGAAACCAAAACTTGGACCAGACGATATTTTAGGGTAGCATCTAAGCGGACCTCACTGTCAGCAAACATTGTAGGTCTCATCAGAGCGGTCATAGGTCGCGAAGCTAAACTTTGGTTTTCTTTTTATGGTGCTACTTTAATTCACCCTTTAGTTGTTTAAATAATCTGAGTAATGCTTAATTAATTTGTTTTCAATCATAACTGTCCTGCGCGATGTAAAACGATTGAGTCTTTTGAAGTTATGGCGGTCAAGCATAGTTTGACTACTGTCTTGGCCGATGAAAAGTGAAACATCTTTCAACTTCTTATCTGCAGACAAAAGTGAATTTTAGTTTAATCATCTGTTGGTTGTCTGGATGTTGACATGGTTTGTCTGGCTGAGGCGAAAATCTTTATTATCCTTTGAGCTCAATTCTGTCGTATTTGAACTTTATCACTTTGAAATTCATATTTCTCAACTGGTCATTGTTAAAAATTACATCTCTTCTCGGTAATAATTACATCACTACAACTTCAGTTTGTCCTGAAATATATAAATAATCTAAGGATTTGTCAGGCAGCCATTTTTTCAGAATTGCATACATACTCTTTTATCTCAGTTGAAACTAAAAATGTTATACATACTTTTTTTCGAAAATATTTGAACTGACTGTAATAACCACCTTTTTAAAGCTCAGCGTATGTTAGTTGGCTGAGCATGCCATGTTCTTGAGAAACAGATATTTGTAGATCCTATTTTTTCAGCTTTAGTTCTTGATAACTCTGTAGAGAGAGTTGTATTTTTTTGAAATCACAAAAATCAACAACAAAGTTTGTCATTTCGCAGATGTTTATTTTCAGCAGGTGCGAATGATCTGGGTAACTGAGATAAATTCAATCAAGATCTACGATTGATGATCGTAAATATGAAAATCAGCTCTCTTTGTCTTTTTGTAAAAGTTGTGTAAATCAAACTTATCATAAAATGCTTTGTTTTTCTGGAAATATTTCTCCCTCTTTCAGATTAAATGTGGTTGGTTACAAATGAACACCAGCTATTTTTGTTTTTGTTGATAAAAACCTGACATTTTAAAAGTAAACATAATGGCAATAAATGACGAAAAAATAAACCAAATAAAGGTTATGCCAAGAAACAACAACAGACGATACAACAAAATTGTCATATAAATTATTATAAAATGATGAAGAAATTTTTTTGATTTAACTTTGATCAGGATGTGTACAAGTAATTGACAACATAATTTTGCTTAGAATTGTTTGACAACGGGTTGCAATTTTTTGCTCCGAAAAACTTACTTCACGTTGCCAATGACATTATGGAGTAATGTGACAGTTTTCTGCAATCGATGATGTCAATGATCCATTCTACAGTTCTTTTTTAGTGAAACATTCAAACAAACAAACAAACGAATAGATGAAAAACTCTAATTTCTCTCCTTTACAGAAAAATTATGAAACCAGTGCAAAAACTTCAGCTTTTGATCTAATAAATTAAAAATTTAAAATTGAATGCTGTTTTCTGCCGGCAACAAGCGAATTCAAAACTATCATCCTTAAGCTATTTTTGTTTACAGTAATGTCCAAAATTTGGCGCTGAATGGTAGAAAGAGGGAAACCATTATAAAATTTAAACAATCGGAAATGAATTTTTGGGGGTTTTAAAAGCATTCAAAAGTTATTTGGTTTCTAATAAATTTATAGAGAAGCATAAAAAATTTCAATGATGAGTATTTTTATACATTTTAAAGGTATATTTGACCTCCGATTCAAGGATAAACCATGATCCAATTTCTGAGGAGCAGATATAGATAGACATGCTAAGGATCTAATGTATGGTTTTATTTTATAAATATGACTTTCAATTGAAAAAAAAACGAGTGCTCACATCGTTTCTTTTTTCAAATTTTATTTTGTTGAATTTTTGAATTAGATTTTTCAATTGAACAACAGCAATCTGTCCTCTATCAAAAGCAATTACTTCACAATCGAAAGCAAATACCAGGTGTGGTGATTGTAGGCTATCTGCTTGATTAATAACGTCTTTCTCTCAGTTTTGCGATACAAATCCAAGATATATTTTCAGTGAAACGTCCAAGCATATTGTAACATTTTTTTTCTGAACGAAAAACGAAAAACTTTTGTGCCTGACCCAGAAGAGCCACTAATTTTTTTTGTAATTTGTATTACAATCTTCGACTCATATCAGTTGTTTGGACTGATATCAGAAACGCTGGATTTCCAGCAGTTTGAATTGCTAATACTTTTATATCTAACAAAAAATAAGGCACTGAGAATTTAATTTTCACCAATAAATTGAAAACCCGATTGTGTGAGTTCGATGGGCCAAAGTGATGACCCGATTCTGTGGCTACAAATGCAGCCGTGCTGCTATCTCAATTGCAATGAATTTTTTGCGAGATGAAGAAGCCTGTACATTTTTCTCATGCTGCGTGACTCAATATGATTTGAAACAAAAATATCATAAGAATCTTTGTTATTGTCCATATACTTCTTCCTCAACCGCTTAGCCTAATCAATATAACTCGCTTAATTATCGTACAAAACTATTGCATTACCATAAAAGGACAAATATGGTTCGTGGTAGCCCCAGAAGTTCTCATATGATTTGTATAAACTCTCGGTAGTAATAAAGATATCGAATATTTTTCCTTGCTTATTGCCCAAAACTCATAACTTTTAATTTTTGAAGCCAGCAATTTCTGGTTTTTTTCAATATTTAGAGCAGATTGTAAAGTTTTCCGAATAATCATACCTGAAAATAAAAAGCGAAATAAAAAGCACGAAGAACTTTTTTTGTTTGTTGCTTTCCAAAAAAAATTGAAAACTTTAATTTGATCATATTTCTGCAAAATCTTCCAGTGTTTTGCAAAATTTTGGTAAATATTTCTGCAATATCTGGCAACCTTTTTGCAAGACTAATAGTCGCAATGCAGCAATTGTGAGAGAAATATTTCTGTCAATTGATCAATACGACACAACCGTGTAGGTATTGGAAAAAAACACATATTGCCAGGCCAATGTCCATAAAAGAAAATTTCATCAAGTTTTGCTTTTTGCGGAAGCAAAACTTGATGAAATTTGAAGTTACGAAAATTGGTCAATAGTTTTTGGTTTCTAGTAGATATTTCTCACTGGCGAGAATAGTTAGGCAAAACAATTTTTATCCTATTAAAATGCATACAATTTGTACTGAGTATTAAGTTGAATCAATTTCACAAAATTAAAGCAACTCCACGATTTTGAAGGTGTAATGAGCCTAAGATTTTCTTGATGCCAAAAAATATTACTAAATACTTGAAGCCAAATTCAAAGACTTAATTTTTCTTGTGAATAGTGCTCTAAGTATTTGCTAAACTGCAAATTGCTAAACTGTAAATAATCTATCAGGCTTAATCTTAGTTGCGAGATATTTCAACCGTGATAAAGATTAATCGTGAGAACTGGTAACTTATGGAGTGGAAATAAGTTACCGAGAATTGCCAATTGTTTCCACGCAATCCCCAAAACGCATGTATCTTTTTTTGAAAAAAACATGAATTGTTACTGGCTTACTCACAAGCTTGCAAGTGTAAACATAAGAAAGCGACAAATAATGAATTCATTGAATTGAGAATTCTCTGCTTGGCCTCGCAGTGTACTTGATCTTATAGAGTTGACTACAAAACTGTTCTAAGCAGTATTTAGTTTTCTAAATGACGTTATTGAGGCCGTGGTTGGGGTTACATAACAATTTACGATATATTTTAAAAGTCAATATGTCTTTAGTGCCAGTATATCCATTGTCTTTACACTTACTTTATTCCATTTGATCTTTTTGTTCAACAATCCGTTACAAATTAACATTAGGTTTTGCAAGCACATTTTTTCAAAGTTAATCATTTAATCTCGTGTCCTGTTGTGACAGTTGGACTGCTGAGGCATGGCTGTAGCCCGCAAATTAAATGACGTAGCCAAATGACGTAGCCAAAAATTATGTTACATAGTTTTTCTGGTAGTTTTAATGTTAGGTTAAAATGTAGGGTAAATTTTTCCCTTACATTTCTTAAAATTTTTTAGTGGCCCTATGTAGGTAATATCAAAAACAGGCAAATTGAGCCTCAGGTTAACTTCAAGTCAAAATATGCCAATTTGACATGGCACATTGGAACGCCTGCAACTTTGGATAAAGCTTCAATTTCCTATTAAAAATTCTTCATAAAATTCACTAAACACTAGTTTTGAACGTAAACAAGTTTTGTCCCAGGTCTAAATGTTGACTTCAAGCATCGAAAAGAGATTGCAAATATTGCTAAAATTCCTCTGAGACAAGAAGGGATAAACCATTTGTTAAAATTGATTTTCCGGTCTGCACATTCAAAGAAACTTTTTGAGAATGCCTGCGGTTACAACAAAAAACGTTCACGGTCATTTTTGTAACTATGCAAAACCACTAGGCTAGAAAACCCAATCAAATAAACTGATGAATCTGCACTACTAAAATTTAAGCAATGTATGTGGTAGAAAATGACATTTTCTGATGAGATAATGTTGCAATAATGTTGCTGTAATATTGCTCAGTTAATATTGTACACTAATAATAACATAGCGGGAAAAGTGCTGAAATACAATTCAAAGAATTTTCGTCGACTAAACAAAAGACTAGACCTAGACTGGATTATAAATGGGTTAGGAAAACAATTTAGAAAAAGAATCAGATTAAAAAAAACAGATCGAAACAACATTAAAAATCATGGTGAAAATGACGCACGTGAACAAAAAAACCACTAGCGAGAAAGCAAATTTTTGTTCAAACACCGTTTTCTCACTCTACTTTAAAATTTGAGCAATAAAGTTTCACACCGGAATAACAGTTGCCTTTTCGCTTCATTTCCTGTTTCGGCGTGACCAAAGTCACTACTCCAATTTGACTTCAAAAACCATGAAATAATGTGAATATATGTTTAAAATAAGACCGCGCCCCAATACAATTCAATTTCTTTGAATTGTAAAAAATGGAGCACAAAGTTGTAAAAATCTAAAGAATGTAGCAGCTCTTAGTGGTAAGTTCTTAAGCAACAGATGCTTTTAAAATGGTAAAAGCAGCAAGTATTTGTATGTTACTAAAAACAGGTCGCAATTTTTATTAGATATCATTTTCAGGAGTTATCCGATTTTCTTTTTCACATACTTTCACATGTTTTTCTAAGTTGTCTTGCACAATTTGTTATAATTCACGCGAAACTTTGCAAGAATTTACGCACGGATATTTACGCTGACCGCTGAATGACTGTATTGTAAAATATAGACCACTGCAGATGTTGTCAGTGACTATTAGTTGAGATCATAAAATTTCATGATTTTATTCATTCGGTGGTATGGATTTTTTTCTTAAAAAACTTTGCGTTAACAGTCAAATATTTGCGATCCGTTCCGCAAATTACCAAACAATTTCATATGTTATTTTTAATTATACATATGTTATTTGTTCCGGAAACGAAAGCAAATAAATTAATGAGTTCATACGATTGATCTTAAACAAAATCAACAAAATGGAGAATATTTAATAGAAATAATAAATTTGCATTAATCATGACAGAGATGCATCAAATCGAACAATTATTCAGGGCTAAAAATCTTTGGCAAAAACGAGGTGGAACGCAAAGTTTGTTAACATCTTTAGCACATTGCAGTCGTCAATCCAAAACGGGTTCCCGTCGTTTATTTTATATCGCCTGCAAATACTTACATGTCAAGATTTGTATAGAAAGGAATAATGAAATAAATTGAGTGAAGCCTCAAGAAATGGATGTCCTAGGAGGCCTGTGATGCATAGTTGTATAATATCTCTGCCCAACCCGGGGCAAAAGCTAATCTTTCAAGACCTGACCGATAAAAATTTTTTCACCACATTCACCGCCTGATTTATTTAATTTCATCGCATTCACCGCTTAACTTACAAAAATGCCACATTCAACGCTTATTTTACATAATTTTCCGTTGGATAAAGGTACCACCTCGACCCGGGTGGAAACAATCTGGCAGTCAAAAGTAGACTTGCAATATTTTTCAAATCAGAGTTAACCCTACTTTAAGAAGTTAATATATTGAGATAAGAAATAAATAAAAATGGGAATCATCTTGTAAAAACTTTTTTAAGATTTCATGAGTTGTAAGAATCCTGAAAGAAAAAAATATTTTGGAGCGCTTAGCAAAATGCCCGAACCTATCCTTTTTTCTGATGAAAAATGTGTGTGGCAGAAATGTCCCAGAGGTAAATAGATTTTTCCTCAACATTGTCTTTACAATGTCTCTCGTTTCAGTGTACAGAAATCGCACCTATTTTTCTTATCTTGAATTGTCCGTTTTTACTGACTTGAAAAAAATTAAGTTTTAAAAATTTGTACTTTAATGAAATTCACGCTACGCTAGTCTTTCAGTAACCGTTTTATTAAATGGTAGGTTCAGTAATTCATTTTGTTTCCCTATTTTTGTTTTCCTAAAAAGAGTAGTTGAAAGATCAATTGAAATTTTTCTCAGTCCTAGCAAGAATTGACAGATTAGAATCACAAAATGTTAGATAAAAGGTTGCATTGTGTGATCACAAATTGCAAAATTTTAAGACTCTTAAAATCACTGACAAAGCTACAGAAATTTGAAAATTTTTATATTTTAGCATCCGAATACAGAAACAAAGGAGTCTCATAAAATAAAATTTTCTTTTATTTTTCTCGATATCAGACAAACTTCGCTTATCTTGTTAAATTAAAATTTTAATAACCATGAATTATATTCCTATGAAGCTAGTGCCAAAAGCGAAAGTTTTGACTATAGACAAAGCAATGAACACAATGTTTTAAAATAAACCAATTTTAAAATAAAAAAGGGGGGCTGTAGGTTTTCTGACCGCTACGCTAGGGAGTTTGTTATAATGGGAAAGACCCAGACTTTCTCGCCATTGCGCAATTTGGTTAAACTCAATGCCTTGTATAGTAATCAAACTTTTTTTGTTATTTTCTGATATATAATAAAACAGCATCATGTGTAAAAATCACGATTAGCTAAAAAATGGAGCACAAAGTTGTAAAAATCTAAAGAATGTAGCAGCTCTTAGTGGTAAGTTCTTAAGCAACAGATGCTTTTAAAATGGTAAAAGCAGCAAGTATTTGTATGTTACTAAAAACAGGTCGCAATTTTTATTAGATATCATTTTCAGGAGTTATCCGATTTTCTTTTTCACATACTTTCACATGTTTTTCTAAGTTGTCTTGCACAATTTGTTATAATTCACGCGAAACTTTGCAAGAATTTACGCACGGATATTTACGCTGACCGCTGAATGACTGTATTGTAAAATATAGACCACTGCAGATGTTGTCAGTGACTATTAGTTGAGATCATAAAATTTCATGATTTTATTCATTCGGTGGTATGGATTTTTTTTCTTAAAAAACTTTGCGTTAACAGTCAAATATTTGCGATCCGTTCCGCAAATTACCAAACAATTTCATATGTTATTTTTAATTATACATATGTTATTTGTTCCGGAAACGAAAGCAAATAAATTAATGAGTTCATACGATTGATCTTAAACAAAATCAACAAAATGGAGAATATTTAATAGAAATAATAAATTTGCATTAATCATGACAGAGATGCATCAAATCGAACAATTATTCAGGGCTAAAAATCTTTGGCAAAAACGAGGTGGAACGCAAAGTTTGTTAACATCTTTAGGACGTGGCAGCACATTGCAGTCGTCAATCCAAAACGGGTTCCCGTCGTTTATTTTATATCGCCTGCAAATACTTACATGTCAAGATTTGTATAGAAAGGAATAATGAAATAAATTGAGTGAAGTCTCAAGAAATGGATGTCCTAGGAGGCCTGTGATGCATAGTTGTATAATATCTCTGCCCAACCCGGGGCAAAAGCTAATCTTTCAAGACCTGACCGATAAAAATTTTTTCACCACATTCACCGCCTGATTTATTTAATTTCATCGCATTCACCGCTTAACTTACAAAAATGCCACATTCAACGCTTATTTTACATAATTTTCCGTTGGATAAAGGTACCACCTCGACCCGGGTGGAAACAATCTGGCAGTCAAAAGTAGACTTGCAATATTTTTCAAATCAGAGTTAACCCTACATTAAGAAGTTAATATATTGAGATAAGAAATAAATAAAAATGGGAATCATCTTGTAAAAACTTTTTTAAGATTTCATGAGTTGTAAGAATCCTGAAAGAAAAAAATATTTTGGAGCGCTTAGCAAAATGCCCGAACCTATCCTTTTTTCTGATGAAAAATGTGTGTGGCAGAAATGTCCCAGAGGTAAATAGATTTTTCCTCAACATTGTCTTTACAATGTCTCTCGTTTCAGTGTACAGAAATCGCACCTATTTTTCTTATCTTGAATTGTCCGTTTTTACTGACTTGAGAAAAATTAAGTTTTAAAAATTTGTACTTTAATGAAATTCACGCTACGCTAGTCTTTCAGTAACCGTTTTATTAAATGGTAGGTTCAGTAATTCATTTTGTTTCCCTATTTTTGTTTTCCTAAAAAGAGTAGTTGAAAGATCAATTGAAATTTTTCTCAGTCCTAGCAAGAATTGACAGATTAGAATCACAAAATGTTAGATAAAAGGTTGCATTGTGTGATCACAAATCGCAAAATTTTAAGACTCTTAAAATCACTGACAAAGCTACAGAAATTTGAAAATTTTTATATTTTAGCATCCGAATACAGAAACAAAGGAGTCTCATAAATTAAACTTTTCTTTTATTTTTCTCGATATCAGACAAACTTCGCTTATCTTGTTAAATTAAAATTTTAATAACCATGAATTATATTCCTATGAAGCTAGTGCCAAAAGCGAAAGTTTTGACTATAGACAAAGCAATGAACACAATGTTTTAAAATAAACCAATTTTAAAATAAAAAAGGGGGGCTGTAGTTTTTCTGACCGCTACGCTAGGGAGTTTGTTATAATGGGAAAGACCCAGACTTTCTCGCCATTGCGCAATTTGGTTAAACTCAATGCCTTGTATAGTAATCAAACTTTTTTTGTTATTTTCTGATATATAATAAAACAGCATCATGTGTAAAAATCACGATTAGCTAAAAAATGGAGCACAAAGTTGTAAAAATCTAAAGAATGTAGCAGCTCTTAGTGGTAAGTTCTTAAGCAACAGATGCTTTTAAAATGGTAAAAGCAGCAAGTATTTGTATGTTACTAAAAACAGGTCGCAATTTTTATTAGATATCATTTTCAGGAGTTATCCGATTTTCTTTTTCACATACTTTCACATGTTTTTCTAAGTTGTCTTGCACAATTTGTTATAATTCACGCGAAACTTTGCAAGAATTTACGCACGGATATTTACGCTGACCGCTGAATGACTGTATTGTAAAATATAGACCACTGCAGATGTTGTCAGTGACTATTAGTTGAGATCATAAAATTTCATGATTTTATTCATTCGGTGGTATGGATTTTTTTTCTTAAAAAACTTTGCGTTAACAGTCAAATATTTGCGATCCGTTCCGCAAATTACCAAACAATTTCATATGTTATTTTTAATTATACATATGTTATTTGTTCCGGAAACGAAAGCAAATAAATTAATGAGTTCATACGATTGATCTTAAACAAAATCAACAAAATGGAGAATATTTAATAGAAATAATAAATTTGCATTAATCATGACAGAGATGCATCAAATCGAACAATTATTCAGGGCTAAAAATCTTTGGCAAAAACGAGGTGGAACGCAAAGTTTGTTAACATCTTTAGGACGTGGCAGCACATTGCAGTCGTCAATCCAAAACGGGTTCCCGTCGTTTATTTTATATCGCCTGCAAATACTTACATGTCAAGATTTGTATAGAAAGGAATAATGAAATAAATTGAGTGAAGCCTCAAGAAATGGATGTCCTAGGAGGCCTGTGATGCATAGTTGTATAATATCTCTGCCCAACCCGGGGCAAAAGCTAATCTTTCAAGACCTGACCGATAAAAATTTTTTCACCACATTCACCGCCTGATTTATTTAATTTCATCGCATTCACCGCTTAACTTACAAAAATGCCACATTCAACGCTTATTTTACATAATTTTCCGTTGGATAAAGGTACCACCTCGACCCGGGTGGAAACAATCTGGCAGTCAAAAGTAGACTTGCAATATTTTTCAAATCAGAGTTAACCCTACATTAAGAAGTTAATATATTGAGATAAGAAATAAATAAAAATGGGAATCATCTTGTAAAAACTTTTTTAAGATTTCATGAGTTGTAAGAATCCTGAAAGAAAAAAATATTTTGGAGCGCTTAGCAAAATGCCCGAACCTATCCTTTTTTCTGATGAAAAATGTGTGTGGCAGAAATGTCCCAGAGGTAAATAGATTTTTCCTCAACATTGTCTTTACAATGTCTCTCGTTTCAGTGTACAGAAATCGCACCTATTTTTCTTATCTTGAATTGTCCGTTTTTACTGACTTGAGAAAAATTAAGTTTTAAAAATTTGTACTTTAATGAAATTCACGCTACGCTAGTCTTTCAGTAACCGTTTTATTAAATGGTAGGTTCAGTAATTCATTTTGTTTCCCTATTTTTGTTTTCCTAAAAAGAGTAGTTGAAAGATCAATTGAAATTTTTCTCAGTCCTAGCAAGAATTGACAGATTAGAATCACAAAATGTTAGATAAAAGGTTGCATTGTGTGATCACAAATCGCAAAATTTTAAGACTCTTAAAATCACTGACAAAGCTACAGAAATTTGAAAATTTTTATATTTTAGCATCCGAATACAGAAACAAAGGAGTCTCATAAATTAAACTTTTCTTTTATTTTTCTCGATATCAGACAAACTTCGCTTATCTTGTTAAATTAAAATTTTAATAACCATGAATTATATTCCTATGAAGCTAGTGCCAAAAGCGAAAGTTTTGACTATAGACAAAGCAATGAACACAATGTTTTAAAATAAACCAATTTTAAAATAAAAAAGGGGGGGCTGTAGGTTTTCTGACCGCTACGCTAGGGAGTTTGTTATAATGGGAAAGACCCAGACTTTCTCGCCATTGCGCAATTTGGTTAAACTCAATGCCTTGTATAGTAATCAAACTTTTTTTGTTATTTTCTGATATATAATAAAACAGCATCATGTGTAAAAATCACGATTAGCTAAAAAATGGAGCACAAAGTTGTAAAAATCTAAAGAATGTAGCAGCTCTTAGTGGTAAGTTCTTAAGCAACAGATGCTTTTAAAATGGTAAAAGCAGCAAGTATTTGTATGTTACTAAAAACAGGTCGCAATTTTTATTAGATATCATTTTCAGGAGTTATCCGATTTTCTTTTTCACATACTTTCACATGTTTTTCTAAGTTGTCTTGCACAATTTGTTATAATTCACGCGAAACTTTGCAAGAATTTACGCACGGATATTTACGCTGACCGCTGAATGACTGTATTGTAAAATATAGACCACTGCAGATGTTGTCAGTGACTATTAGTTGAGATCATAAAATTTCATGATTTTATTCATTCGGTGGTATGGATTTTTTTCTTAAAAAACTTTGCGTTAACAGTCAAATATTTGCGATCCGTTCCGCAAATTACCAAACAATTTCATATGTTATTTTTAATTATACATATGTTATTTGTTCCGGAAACGAAAGCAAATAAATTAATGAGTTCATACGATTGATCTTAAACAAAATCAACAAAATGGAGAATATTTAATAGAAATAATAAATTTGCATTAATCATGACAGAGATGCATCAAATCGAACAATTATTCAGGGCTAAAAATCTTTGGCAAAAACGAGGTGGAACGCAAAGTTTGTTAACATCTTTAGGACGTGGCAGCACATTGCAGTCGTCAATCCAAAACGGGTTCCCGTCGTTTATTTTATATCGCCTGCAAATACTTACATGTCAAGATTTGTATAGAAAGGAATAATGAAATAAATTGAGTGAAGCCTCAAGAAATGGATGTCCTAGGAGGCCTGTGATGCATAGTTGTATAATATCTCTGCCCAACCCGGGGCAAAAGCTAATCTTTCAAGACCTGACCGATAAAAATTTTTTCACCACATTCACCGCCTGATTTATTTAATTTCATCGCATTCACCGCTTAACTTACAAAAATGCCACATTCAACGCTTATTTTACATAATTTTCCGTTGGATAAAGGTACCACCTCGACCCGGGTGGAAACAATCTGGCAGTCAAAAGTAGACTTGCAATATTTTTCAAATCAGAGTTAACCCTACATTAAGAAGTTAATATATTGAGATAAGAAATAAATAAAAATGGGAATCATCTTGTAAAAACTTTTTTAAGATTTCATGAGTTGTAAGAATCCTGAAAGAAAAAAATATTTTGGAGCGCTTAGCAAAATGCCCGAACCTATCCTTTTTTCTGATGAAAAATGTGTGTGGCAGAAATGTCCCAGAGGTAAATAGATTTTTCCTCAACATTGTCTTTACAATGTCTCTCGTTTCAGTGTACAGAAATCGCACCTATTTTTCTTATCTTGAATTGTCCGTTTTTACTGACTTGAAAAAAATTAAGTTTTAAAAATTTGTACTTTAATGAAATTCACGCTACGCTAGTCTTTCAGTAACCGTTTTATTAAATGGTAGGTTCAGTAATTCATTTTGTTTCCCTATTTTTGTTTTCCTAAAAAGAGTAGTTGAAAGATCAATTGAAATTTTTCTCAGTCCTAGCAAGAATTGACAGATTAGAATCACAAAATGTTAGATAAAAGGTTGCATTGTGTGATCACAAATCGCAAAATTTTAAGACTCTTAAAATCACTGACAAAGCTACAGAAATTTGAAAATTTTTATATTTTAGCATCCGAATACAGAAACAAAGGAGTCTCATAAATTAAACTTTTCTTTTATTTTTCTCGATATCAGACAAACTTCGCTTATCTTGTTAAATTAAAATTTTAATAACCATGAATTATATTCCTATGAAGCTAGTGCCAAAAGCGAAAGTTTTGACTATAGACAAAGCAATGAACACAATGTTTTAAAATAAACCAATTTTAAAATAAAAAAGGGGGGCTGTAGGTTTTCTGACCGCTACGCTAGGGAGTTTGTTATAATGGGAAAGACCCAGACTTTCTCGCCATTGCGCAATTTGGTTAAACTCAATGCCTTGTATAGTAATCAAACTTTTTTTGTTATTTTCTGATATATAATAAAACAGCATCATGTGTAAAAATCACGATTAGCTAAAAAAAACGACAAAATGAATTCAATGAATTAATTGAAAAATGAATTCAATGAGTTTTTATTTGAAAAGAAGAATTTTTAAATAAAGTACTCAATATCGGGTTCTGAATCAAAATTTTTTCTGCCCGGGTCGAGGTTTGGCGGTGAATATTCGTAAGAAATGCGGTGAAATGCGGTGAAAAAAAATAATTTTCACCGCGTATTTCTTACATCTTTTTGCGGTGAATGCGGTGAATCGCGGTGAATTATTTTTTTTCACCGCGTCTCCAGTATTCTTACAAAAAAGAATTGTCCCCACACGGGTTCGAACCTCTGCCCTCCTGCATGCCTTCTAATACCCTGCAGGCCTTATTCCCCTGCGCCAACTGTCACTTGTTGCTTTGTTATTTCTTGTGAATTTAAATCAGATTGAGTAAACTTTGGAAACCATATGCGGTGAATTTTCGTAAGAAATGCGGTGAAATGTGGTGAAAAAAAATAATTCATCGCATTAAGCGGTGAAAAAGAATAATTCACCGCCACCGAGAACGCGGTGAAAAAAAATAATTCAACGCGATTCACCGCATTCACCGCATTTCTTACATTAATTTTCCATAATAGTCTATGTGGTGAATTTTGGTAAGAAATGCGGTGAATTTGGTGGTGAATTTTTGTAAGAAATGCGGTGAAGAGCGGTGAATTATTTTTTTTCACCGCATTCACCGCAATCACCGCATTTCTTACGCAAATTCACCGCATTCACCGCATTTCTTACGAAAATTCACCCTAAAACCTCGACCCGGGTGGTTGTTATCATCAGAATAACACTTGCTCTTTAAAAAAAGCTTGTATTGAGATTTTTATGAACTGTTCCGATGTCTTCGGCGTCAAAAATTCCTCAAAGTGAATAGGCTGATTTGCGATCTTTGATAAAGTTCAATTCCTCGAAAATAATTTGCTTATAGTTGTTTTTTGTTAGTTTACTTTTTTCTAGACCAGCATTTTCCTGACATGTAAGTCTTTTTCGCAGTTTTGCACAGCGATCGACACGGGGGAACAATTTGAATAGTATCATTATTCTTCTCCAAATTGGCCTTCTTGGTGATACACACGTTTAGCGTTATGGCGCAATAAAATCGCGCCAACTTAGCAGCTCCTTCGATCGGTCCAGACCATGATCTTATCAGATCCGTAATTTGAATTGCTATTTTCTCAACCTCGTTCTCGCTAACGTTTCTTTTTGTATATGTTGTTTTCATCCACTTAAAGCAGAGAAGCCCCATATAAGAGTTACTTGGGTAACCGTCACTGTAACATCTTTCTCCTGTTGTCGTTCCCAGATTTTCAGATGCTGCTCTATTAGCATTGTCAGCAAATATAAATGCTGCGCAATACAACACAGCTGTGAGGTAAATAGGGAAATAGGAAAACTTCCGCATGGGTACTTGTAACATTTAATTTGCGTAGCAAGTCGAAGCCACTGCGCTAAATGGGCTTTGATAAAGCCTAAACAAGCTTAAAGATAAATAGTGTGTAAACTACTATAGTATAATTATATACTATTATAATTATAATTACGGTGCCCGCCGTATTGGCCGACAGGGCGTTTAGCCGACAACCAGAAAATGAGAAATTTAACCGACAATTTAAGTAAAATGAGCAATAATACCTATTCTGAAGCTGTGATTGGACAATTTAAAACAATATTTCGTAAGCGGACAATTATACCGCAGTTTTTTTATCATCTAGTGTAACGAAGGTCTATCATCTAGTGTATCGAAGGTCTATCAACTAGTGTAACGAAGGTATTTCACTGCATCTGGCCATGCCTCGCGGGCCATGGCCATGCCTCAGCGGCCCGTGGGACTAGATATGAATCTATCACAACCCAACTACTGATTTATGGACCAATGAGACTTTTATGACCAATTATGATAGAACTGTCGGCTAAATTTCCCATTGTTTCCTTGTCGGCTAAACGCCCATTTCGGCCAAGTTTCCTAGCACCAGTAATTACGTCACCAATCTTACATTATGCTTGCTAATGTCAGCCTTGTTCGCACTTCAATGTTTTAAGATGAAATTTTATCGGCATTCGCGGACAGCAGTGACAGTGAGGTAAACCATTTCAAAATTACTCAAAGTTGGGAATATTTGTCATTGATATTCGCGATTGGTTTTCCTATCCATTTGTGTTGAAATTTAACTATATTTCTTCCACGCGAGAAGTCATGTCGTCACTCGTGTTCGCAAACGAGCACTCTGCTGAATTTGTAGGATTGGCAAGGTAATGCTTCGCCTGAACTAGTAAACTTTGCAATAAGGTTATCGTGCGATATTGGGCTCAACTTTTTTTAAAAACATGGATTATTAAAATTGAAGTTAAAGAAAAGTTCTGCAAAGAGGCTATTCGTTATATCTACGTTATCTGGTTTTAACTTCTCGTCTTTGCATTTTACTTTTCTTGCAAGGTACCAAACTGCATTTACTTTCTTACGTTAAAACTTTAATGTTCAAGGAAAATCTTCTCACTGTATTTACCGACATTGTAGTATATCGAAAAACAGAAAACAGTTAAAAGCAGTGAATTATTGAAAAATGAATAAGATTTGCGTAAAAAATTGTTCATCGCCCTCAAGCTATTGACGAATTTTGTTTTTGTTTTAAAAAATTGAAAATGCAGCAATACAGTTCCTTGTTGAAATCTTTGCGTTTAATTTTGCGAAATGTTCAATTTTGACATCAACATTTACTACTATTTGGGTTTAATTTCAATTGGTGACCAAAATTTCTGAGCATTTTGGGATTTGTACCTCTCAAAATTTCAATTGTCCAGTCGTGATAAGATTGTCTATACTGCATTTTGATTTATAACCACGTAATAGCTAGTGTTTGTTTTTCTTGAAATATTCAGGACAAATCAGATTTTCATCCTCTTTTGCACAAAGTCATTAACCTGTCAGAAATGTCTGAGATACAATTTTGAAGGTTATAGCAAATCTAAGAAGCAACTCAACAGCCCACTCTTCAAAATAAAGACCAAACAAGCTCTGAAAACGTTATCGGGAGACGTTATCAGTCAGACCAAGTTCTGATTTCAGTTGAACTTTTATTCTCTCCAGATAGACAATCTCAATACAGAGCCATACTGTTTCAATGATAAATTGTTCAAGTTGTACCAACTGCTTTTTAATTTTGAGATATAGTTCAGTTTCAACTGAACATCTGCAAACCATTTTGCTGTAATTTTGAGAATGCTTAAATGAGCATCTGATCATTTCACATGAAACCTTTGATAAAAAAAAACAAAATGAACAAAAATTGCTGAAAACAGTGCTTTTTCTGTTGATGCTAATCATAACTTTTTTGATAGCCAACCCTAATATCTTGCAAGTGTCTTGCATCTGCTAAGTTCTTGCAGGAGTCTTGCAAATAACGGTTAACTGCTATGACGCAATATTGCAACGGTTATCTGGTAAGGCACTTACAAGAATCTTACCAGATAAGCGTTTCATCATATTGGTTAAAAAAACTCACGGCCAAACTCCACGGCTGTCATTAAATAGGGATCGGTCGTCATCCTACCAATTGTTGTCATTTAAACAATGGTTCACAAAATTTGCATAAGTAATGATAAACTAAATGAGATGCAAAATGCATCAGAGATGCGTTACAAATCCAATAAAACGGTTTTACTTATAGTTTAACAGGGAATGATTTACCTCATTTTATAGTGAGTTTTTACCGTACTGAAAAGATAGTTTTTGTTATCAGGTAGGTAGCGGAACCAAATATGTGAAAAACCTAAAGGAAGTTAGCGAAAAACCCGTTACCTATACGAGGATTGGCACTAAATCTACACTAATAGTTATGTAAAATTGGTGCTAATTCGTTTTATTTTCATATAGCAAGTTCTGTAACCGCACTAAGAGTTTTGCAAGATCTTACAGAAACTGTGGAAGCCACAGAATCAGAAACCACGTTTTGAAAGCCTTGGGGACTTCTAGTAAAATATTTTTTGTCCATAAATCTTTTGATAAACTATAACAAAAAGAAGAACGTTCTCTAGTGCAATGTAATAGATTCGAAAAGCAGATGGTGTTTAAACCTGATGGTGGATGCTATCACAAATTTGTTGGAGCTCAATAAGTTGGGCGAAGAATAGACCGCTTTCATGAGATTTCAATATTGAACTTTGTGATATAGTTGCGAACTCAATATATTGATTAAGGTTTGGATGTTTCAAATGGGACTTTTCGTCATGTGCACGAGAAATTACAGTATTTTTGTCAGAAAAAGAGAAACATTGCAAAAGTTGCTCTTAGCAGATAATGAAACACGATCACAAAAAGCACTTTTTCTTCTTGATTTTCCGACAGTTTTTCTTCAAAAAAGTTTTATACAAAAAACAGTCGTGTGTTCTTGAATGCTTAATGCAATATTATCTGCCTAGCAGAGTCAAGACAAAATAGTGAATTCCATTCATGTATCGCACCAGAGACCAGATTCTGATCGCTGCATCTTAAATTCAACCGCTCGTTTCTCACATAAATTGAAGTTACTACATATGTAAAAATAAATATGGAAAAAAATTGAGAACTACTCTAAATCAGTGCCCAGAATCCAAATAAATTGAGTTCCCGCTTGATTATGAGCAATAACTTACGTTACAGAAAAAACAAAAAAATATGTTGTCCACAGAAGTTCACCAAAAATTCCACTTTTTGATCTTGCTATGGTAATTAAGTTTCCATTTATGGCAATTTTCATAGAAAGCTATGTTCTATCAGAGGGGATTTTTCTTTTTCTATTACAAAAAGTAGTGGAACAAATGCTAAGGAAAACATGACACTAATGAGAAAGCTGAAACGATCCAAACTCTAAAAACTCCACTAAAGTACACTGATTGTGAAATAAACAGAGCACAATGGTAGCCGTAGCTGACGGCCTAACACCTATAAATGGAGGAGATGTTTGATGTTCTTGACATCCGGATTAAGCAGCAACCTATTTAAATACCGATACTATTTGCATAGTGAATCAGTGCCCAATTAAAATGGAAATAGCCAAAAAAATATTAAATCTTAATTAATATAATCAGAGAGTAAGAAATCTCATGTAACCACAATTTTGCAAAAACAATACAGCACCACATCAAATAGGACCTAATCTACCCATTCATCTCCAAGCGAAGACTAACACTGATCTAGAAAAATAACTGAGAGAAAATCATGTCGGAAAAAATTTGGACAGGACGAAGTCAGTATAACTGGCCCTAGATTCAAAAATCTTAAACGAGTAAGAACAAATCTGAAATTTTAACTATAGATTTCTCAGTTCAAACTATGTCACATCATCTGAGTTCAAACGCACCGCCAAAAACATCGAACTTCTCGTCAACTGATTTCCTTTACGCTTACAGTCAATCAAACAGGCACCCTGATATGACCAGCCATTGCAAATTTATTATTGCAAGCGATAACATGGTAACAAGATACTGCTTCAAAACTGGTTTTTAAGGTTAAACTGACATTGCTGACGAATTTCAAAAGTCGTAGATTGCACTTTATTTGGCTCAAAAAACAGATACTGTTTCTCGATCGATATTTTAACTGTTAGCAAACGAAGTTACGAAAATCATATAAGTCTGATAAAAAATTCCTGAAAATGATGAATGAAGAAAATGAAATTGGTAAAATGTCAGTTCGAAAAAAAACGATGGGTTGAGCCATTACCTACTCAAACAGGAAAAATGCCCATTGAATAAAACATTTGCAAGTCAAATACTCTAATCTCTAACCAATTTGAAAAAAGTGAAGATGTTTCCTCGAATCAGTGCATCCCTTGAGAAATTTCACTTCAGAAGTATCCAAAACTCGTCATTTCCTTAGACAACGGGTACGCAAAAAACCTGTCTGTAAAAACCTGTTGCAAAGATCTCAGAGGGAAAACTTGTTTTGACAAAATGTACTGTAGATGACGCAATGTGTTTGTTTATGAAAACCGATAATTCCGCTCATAACTGTTCATTTTACAATACACTAAATATTATTACGCTTTTTGACAAATCAACTGAAGGAACTCAGTCAAATTTTTGATCAAAAATTTCTATTAAATTCTCAGCGATTCGTTGTGGTTCATTGTATGCTGAGCTCAGATCTCCGAAAAACTTGGAGGCAAATTTGGAGAATACATTATTTTGAATGAATTAATTTTGAAATGCATAAATTATTAAATAATTTCTCCATAAAATTTTACTTTGTCTAACTGCACAATAATCAAGTTTTGTCACGTCTTGCTCAAGACTTGACTCAAGACTTGCCAAATTTTGACCAAGACTTGACTTAGACTTGACAAATCTTTGGCAACACTTGAATTAGACTTGAGAAGTCTTGAGCAAGTCTTGACATGTCCTCACAGGTGTTAAGACTTGAGATAAGACGTGATCAGTACTAATCTGTCAATTCAAGTCGTAGCTATCACTAGAGAATTACTGATTAAGACTTGAATTTCGTTCTGGGAACACACAGTGTTTGAAATTAGCTTTGAATTTAACTTATGATGTTAGTTTTTTCGAATATTTAATTCAATTGCAATGGTTGTTAAAGGTGTTCGTGAAATTTGGCGGCAGCAATAAAAGTATTCCGGTTCAATCTTAGGCAATTTAAAGAGAGTTCCAAATGCTTTTTGAATTATAGTCAAACCAGGTAACTAGTTTCGGACATGAATGCCAGTAAAGTGACGAATTCTTTTTTTCAAAAAGAAGAGACAAAGTTTGCAAAAATGTCTTTCTTCTAAGGAAATTAGTGATTATTTCAATTATAACAGTGATATTATATTGTGCATTAGCATAGTTCCGTTTCTTTGATACCATAATAATAGAAAAAAAGGTGGAACACAGAGTTTGTTAGCATTTTTAGGATGTGGCACTGCATTGCAGTCGCGAAACCAAAAACTCAGCTTTTCACCGTTTATTTCAGACAGTCTTCACAGATTTCAGTTCATACATGTCATGAAGGAAAGTTAAACTGAATTAAGTCGGAAGGGAGGCATTACAGAAGTCGTATAAGCGACATAACCGTTTACTTCTTATTCACAAGAAATTTCCAGATTACAATGAATTGCAGGGTTGCTCAAATGGGAAAAAAAATAAGTCACAACATTAACAACAAATCTTCCAAAGTAAAAATAAGTATGAAAAAATTATTTTCGCATGAAAAAATAGTATACACCGAAAAGAACAAAGATATATTCATGAGAGATTAATTTGCACAGATGAGAAATAACATCAACTTTTCTTTTTTGCCTTGTCTGCCGATAAGCTTATTGCCTATTTTGGAAGCATTTAGTTTTGCGATCTTAAATAAAACTAGCTTTACTTAAATATTAAAATTTAGTAAATACAGAAGGCCCATTTCAAGAAAGAGTTCTGAATGAAAAAAAGTAAAATTATGTTTTTTCACAATATCAGAAACATCACCAATGATAAACTTACGTATATTGTAATTGTATTACAATTTTTGTTTAACTGCTTTTGTAATCGATAAAAAGTATGCTGACAACTTGTTGAACAGATAACAAACAGACTTGAAAATTTTTATTGAGTCTGTTAAGGAAAAAATCTCTTTGGCAAAGACAATTCAATTTTTTTCTTTGCGATAAATTGTTATAGCTATCAAATCATATTGAGGTGTAAAAAGCTTAATGACACGAGACCAAAAGATAACAAACTAGCAATTAAATGAATGAAATTGACTGAACAAACCAATGAAAGCTTCAGAGACCAGATTTTCCAGGAATAAAACCTGATTTTTACTGAATTTGAAAATAGGGTTTGGATCTTTTCATGAAAAGAAGAACTTCATTTAACATATTCAAATTAGACAACCTTTATGACAAAAAATGCAAAACTTGAGAACGTTACAATTCACGCTACTTAACAAAGCAAGGGTAATCTAAATTGACGTCACTCAAATTTGGCATGAACCTCTCCAGAAAAAAACTCAAAAACTGAAAAATCAAATTTTTATCATAAAACAATTGCGTAATTGAATGTGTAATTGAAAATATAGTAAAGATGATAGCTTCCAAATGGATTCCTTGGTTGCTTTTTGGACTCCATGTCTGTATGTTTTGAAGAAAGTGATTGCACATTATTTGTCATACTAGAAAGCTAGTATAATCTACACAAAAAAACTTGAAAAAAGTATTTCAACTGATTAAAAAACAAAGAAACGGCAAGTTTTCAGATGAGGTTGCTCTCGAGTATCAGAAAATTCTATTGGAAAAATTGAAAGAAAATTACTTAACAAAAGTTGTGTTAAGTTTTGCTTTATAGTTACAGAGAATTCTCTTCCTGGAGTCAAATGGGTAACAGCGACTAAGACATTCTTCTTCTGTCGTTCCCAGATTAATAACACCATCTCCATAACCTTATTCAGCATATGTTGCAAAATACAACACAACTTTGAGGTAACCAAGCATATTCGAAATGCCGGATATGACCGAAGGTCGGATTTTTTGTAAGAAACTTCACAAAAACAATGTAAAAGCTTAAAAACAAAAATGCAATAGTTAAAATAGAAATTAAATAATATGTATATTTGAGAAATGCAATTAGCTTGTACTGTTTGCACGATTGTTAAACTTGTCAAAATGTTCTTGAATTTGGTGTTGAGAACAATATTTGAACCGTAGTCACGGCTATTCTCTTAAAAGCCAAAGCCTTTGATGTCTCAAAGCTTTGCTTGTGAAATCTTAGCTTGCTCAAGATACAGGTCAAAAGCATTCGCTCCAATGTTTTGTGATTCTCAGCTCTAAGCTTTTCAATCAGCTTTTTTTCTAATGACTCAGCCGTTTTTCACAAAGCAACAATGCCTCTCAGTTTAAATTTAAAAACCTATTTCTGGTTATTATATCGAAATTCTATTTTAAGTTATTATGATAAATGTTTCTGGTTATTATATCAAAATGGTTATTATAAGTCAACAAGGCTATTCATACGTTATCTATGAAATAAATGTGCACATTGCAGAAATCTCTGGGTTCAGAGAAAATAATCAAGTCATGGGATCATGATAAAGCTAGCTAAGGTTCAAATTTATCATATTTTAACTCTATATATTAGTTTTATATATAAAATGTATGCTATTTTTAACCCTGTATTTTTCATCTCGGTTGAAGCGGAAAGCTCCTTAGTCTCATATCAAGTTTTCAGGAGAAAAAGTTGATGAAATTTCCTAATATTTTATTCGCTCGTTTTGTTTTTATTGCTTCGATCTAATCCTTTTCGCTGATTCGTTTACATTCTTTGTTTTGCTCTAGTGCCCTATCTATGTGCTCTATTTGTGTGCTTGTTCTAGCTGTTTTAGTGTCGCTTGTTTTTCGTTTCGTGCTCGTTTTGGTGCGTAAAAATCCTTTTTAATAAAGCAGGGCGCCACTTTTAGTTGTCGTAAAAAAACCCTGAAGACTTTTCAGAAGCTGAAACGCCTCTTGCAAATTTTTTTAAGAAGTTTGGTTCATGCATTGCCCAATTGTGTTGCAGTTCAGGCTATCTTGCAATAAGTTATATGAAGATGATGCATAATTTTGCAAGAGTTGTTCAAGATTCGTGCAAGATTTTGCAAGATTCTATTTTTCGTGAAAAACTAAAGGAAGTTGTGGACATACATGTTGCATTTCAAATCACTCGTCCTCCCAATTTCTCTATATTTTGATCAATTCGCCCACATCAACCAATGAGCCAAAAATCTATTTAATTTCGTTCATTTAATTAATATACTGTAAGCTGTTGTTTCTGCTGCAGCTGAATTTCTATTAAGAGGCTTTTGCAAATGAAAACGAATCAAAAATCAATAAATTGGTAGCGTTCCTTGCGTTAAATTTTGCAAATTTCTAGTGGTAGAGACAAACACTATTGTCTGGCTTTATTGTCTAGCCGTGGTAAACACTCTAAGAGCCTTTGTTGATATCTATCTAACTCTCTAACTTTTGAATCTCTTTTGTTTACTGCCCTAGTCTATTACCGACGTCTATCTTGCAATATCCTGCAATTTTTGTGCAAGAAAGGCGTCATTTGTAAGAATCTTGCAATATCTTGCCAGAAAAGCCTCGGAATTGGAAAAGAGTTGTAATTGCCCTAAATCATGTGTTCTGAGTTTTGTTTCGTATAATTACCCGAGTCGGAAACAAAAGTTAATATTCAAGATCTTACAAGAATCATACAGGAATCTTGCAAGACGCAACATCGTCTTGCGAGAATCTTGCGAGGTTCTTGCAAGAATCTTGCATGATCTTGCTAGAATAACTTTTGGTCTCGTCTAGGGTATGAAATAGCTATTGTTTGCCTTTCTTGCAAGAATCAGGACAAATCAGACTTTAATTTTCTTCAGAAAACAATTATTATATTGACAGAAGTGTCTGAGCTCGAATTTTGATTGTTACAGCAAATCTAAGAAGCAATTTGAAAACTAACTCTTCAAATGAAAGACTAAACAAAGTCTAAACACTTTGTCAGGGACTGAAGACAGCTCAGGCTATGTTTGCATTTAGGCTCCAGTTCACCTGAAGAGAATCGGGTTTGAATAGTGCTGCAATACAGCTGAGTCATGATCCTCAATGATAAATCGTTCCAAGTATTTCCAAGACGGAAGTTAAAGTTAATCTTGTAAAATCTTGTAAGAATCTTGCTACACTCTTACAAGACGCAGTTAAATGTTACAAGGTTCTTACAATGTCTTACAATATTAAATTTTCCTTACAAGCTTCTTATAAGATTGTTCTTTTATAACAAGAAACTTACAAAATTAACTCGCGAGATCTTTAAAGAATAACTATGTCTTGAAAGATCTCACAAGATTAACTTTTGTTTTTTAAAATTTTTCTTTTGTTGAGATAAAGTTCAATTTCAAGTAAGCATCTGCACATTAATGTTCAAACATATTAGAAACAAATGCAAGGAACTATATTGCAGGCCGACTTAACCTTTGTCCAGCCAAACTCAAAAAATTTCTACGCATTCCAGAGGGATAACAGTGGTACTACCAAAAGCTTATTAAGGGTAGAATCGAAATCCAGAAACAAAAATTTAAAAATACAAATAAACGCAACCCTTCTCTGCGCATCCTAAAAGCACAGTTATCACCACCGCTACCAGCATGGTCTGATTTGTTTGCTTTTTAATTAAAAAGAAACGCTTAATTTAAGGTCCATGATAGTTTATGCCGATCTTGTCTGTTTGAAGAGGTTTTGATGTGTAAATTTTAGGACATGCATGTGTTGTAATGGGCACATTTAGAGATAAATTGTATTGAAAAATGCAGATTTTCAATTTTATTTTGAAAAAGATGAAATCCTGGTTATCTTTCATGTTCAAAAAGCAGAAAACAAGGTGCTGACTCAAAAACTTTTGAAATTTCTCTCAATGAAAATACCCGGACGTTCGTAGCAGCCAACTTCAGCAATGATTCAGAATCTTTTCATTCTGAATTTTTTTCTGCCAAGTACTCTGATCATGTCACTTTTCGGACTGGTCATGGTAAACTCAGATCAACTTTCTGCATTAATTCTGAACAGAATGAAAAAAAATTATGAATTTTCTCTGAGCAGAATGAAAATTTTATGACTCACACTGTGAATTTTCTCTGAGCAGCATGAAAATTTCACTGATTTTTTACTGAGCATTATGATAAAAACTCATCTTTTAAAGAACAACGTAAGATGTCCTTTTTAATGGCCTAACAATGACAACCTATCAGAAAACATTAAAAAGAGACTTCAAATTGAAAAATGGAAAAAAATACAAGATTTCAATAAATAGAAACAAAAATTGTTTTTCAGCAAGATTTTTGTTTGTTTTCGTTATTTCAGTCATATTTTCATCAAATCAACTAAAAGTTCTGAAGTTCTGCCGCTCCTAGACATTCTCATCCTGCTGGTTCTGACATTCTGCCAAACTGGACGTACTGCCATTCTCATCCTGCTAGTACTGACATTCAAACTGGACGTACTGACATTCTGCCACTTCTGTGAAAATTCACAACGTTTGCAACCCTGCTCCACAATTGGAAGGTGGACTAGCCACCACCAAAGGCTTCGTCAACTGCCCTCAAACCGTCCTGAAATTGGGCCCAAACATCCGGGTATTCGTCAAATCGTCCATTTCTTTCACCAAAGCGTCAGCATGGGGGGGTAATAGCGGGGGGGGGGGGGGGGGGGGTAATAGCGGGGGGGGGGGGTTGATGTTACGATATCATTTCGTAGTACTGCTAGTTGAGCTTAGCGTCCCCTTCCTGCTCATGTTATATCTTTGCCTCCCCCCCCCCTCTAAATACGAGATTAGGATGACGAGTTACGATATCATTTCGTGACGAGTGACGAGTTGATGTTACGATATCATTTCGTAGTACTGCTAGTTGAGCTTAGCGTCCCCTTCTGCTCATGTTATATCTTTGCCTCCCCCCTAAATACGTGATTAGGATGACGAGTGCCCCTCCCCACGACCATGGTCTTTTTAAACTATTTTGTAACGTGTCCCTACACGATTTTACTGGGTTTTTGCCTGATCGTGCGACACGTTTACCAAAATTTGCAATTTTCGAAAATTTCATTTTTTACTATGATTTTTCTTTAATCAGAAAAAAACAATAAACTAAGAATGCCCAGTGACGATTCATGAAAAAAATGTTCCTGGGTTTTGTCTGCTCATTATGCGAGGTAAATTTAGCCTTAGGTCACTCTGATTCAGGACTGATTTAACGTTTTATCATTGGATTGTAATTAATCAGTACTGAAATGTTCTGACACGAGGCTCCGGGTAAATTGTCGCCTAAATTCTCTTCAATTTTAGCAGGAGTTTTTATTGGAGACGATTCAATTGAGAATAAGACTTAAATTTGGCGAAACTCAAACGTTCTAATTTTTAATTGTCTACAATTTACTCAGCAGCAAAATTTCCTCTTTGAATCCTTTATTAATAATTTAGAAAAGGGTTAAGAGATTCAGCATGATGATAAATGTCAGTTAGAAGAAATGGAAAAAATGGATCTGCGTAGAATTGATTATAGCGCAAAAAATAAGGAAAGATAACACAAAACTATATTCATTAGGTTATTTTCTCCTTAAAATCATACAAAAAAACATTAGATTAAACAAGAAAAGGTTTAAAGCAATTGAAAAAGATTCAATTACAAAAAAATGACTGTAATAAAATAATCAAATGTGAATTCGGAAATTTAGGTTTACTAAAAAGTGTAATCAGACGGATCACTAACATAAACAAGAAGAGAATAAGAGACAAAATGAAGAAAGTCTAGGACACTGACCTAAATGGAACAAATTTGAAGCCCGAGTTTCATCTAATGTGATCATACTCTTTTGTAAGAAACAATTTGGATAGTCATTTTCAGAGAATTCAAATTATAACTTGACAGAAAATAGTACCAAATTAGTTCAAAGAATTTCATTCAATTGTCTATAGTTTTGAAGGAAAACAATTAGAAAGCATCCTAAATCACTATGCAAAGATCTTTCGCAAAAAAATGAAGAAAAAATACAAGCCAATTGATGTTTGCACATTTTCCCCTGAAAATATAGGGAAAAATGGGGTCAATTTTATATCAAAGTTTAAGCTGAGTTTTATAAGCGCGTATGCATTCGATGGGACATAGTTGCATAAAAACGCTTTACCTAATTTGGTACTATATCTACCCATTATTTTGTCAACTGGTATTCAAGTGCTGCCTTAAATTGTCTCACAATTCTTTATCCAAAGTACGATACGTGTAAGTTCAATGAAGAGAACCCACCAGATCAGAACCCACATTTTAAAAAAAACCAAACTTTTTTGAAAATCTCGAAACAGTTTTTTGGAAAGTTTCTCTGAAGGTCATTGCCTCTTTCCAAGAAAAACTGAAAAACACGCAGGCTCGCAAAATCTTTGATTTTGCACGATTTGAATCCCAGGTATGTGCAAACTCTACGCGAACGTTTCTTTGATCTTGGGAAGATCTTGCAAGTCCACTGGTGTGCATTGTGAAATGAAACAAATTCAAATTTGATTATACTACTTTTATTAAAATCATGCAACACTACAGAATAGAAGTTTTTCTAACTAAGTAATTGTAGTTTCATGTTGCGTGCAAAGTTCTTATAAAAATAAACGCGACAAAAACCCACGTATTCAATAATCCGAACTGAGTAAAAAAATATCTGTTTTCATTGGAAAAGCTTTTTCTAATTTTTTAAATACACTTCAGATTGTAGAAGTAGTCTATATAAAAAGATAAATTTTAAAAC
>NC_134479.1:16811691-17138979 GCF_964194025.1 Convolutriloba macropyga | reverse complement strand
CGACAATGTGATGAAAAAGTGTAGAACAAAAGTTTTCAGCTCTGTTTTTACTTTTAAAATCAAATTCTAACTCTTTAGACTTATTTTACTTCTTCTACATTCGAGCCGGGAACTGCTTATAATAGATGTCAATTTCTTTTATTTTTCTGCTCTTTTTACTTTTTCCTAGCTATTTTTGGGCATAATGAACTTGGGCTTTCAAGACCCGGGCTGTGTTTAAATAGACCGACTAGAAGGCCGCGAACAAATATTCAGATATTTAAACAAACATCTTTTTTACTTCTTAGATACAGATTGCAATTATAGTGCGTTAGTCAAAGCTTCATTTGGATTACTGACAAAAACAAAGTTTGTGCGCTGCATTTTCGTTGTTGCACCATTTTTGATGTCCGCCGGAATTAGACCACTAAAACGACCTCACTCTGATCACGCTGTTATCGAACAGATTAAGTTTAGCGATTCTTTACAGAAATGCTTTTTGATCAGTAAAACAGAGAGACTCAACGATTTGGGTGCCACGATTTTGCACCCAATTTCTTCACCCCTCTATCATTTAACCCCGCTATTATTTAACCCATCTTTAATTTCACACCAATTAGGGCTGTTAAATTAGTAAAATAATCAGTTGACCATGCCTCGCGAGCCATAGCCGTGCGACTTGACACTTGATATAAAACTAACCGTGAGACTTGATATAAAACTATCACAGAGCCGAACATGGGATTAAATTATCCTCTAAATTATGACAAAACCTACCTTTTGATGTCGACTGCTATGTCGACTTAAGTGCTTGTTATGCCATAAATGAGCCAAAAGTTGTTAAATGTTTGCAGCAAATGTTTGTAGTTATCTACTCAACAGGTTTTGCCGAATCCAAACACCCAGTTAGAATCAAATTTGCAATATTTATCAGTGGGGGCAGGTGGGGTAAGTGGAGGTAGGTAAGGATAGGTGGGGGTAGGTGGGGGTAGGTGGGATGAGGGTAAGGTAGGGGGGTAGGGTGCGGGGGTAGGTGTAGGTAGGTGGGGGAGGGGAAGTTAGGTGGATGACGCGCTGAGGTGGGGGACATAAACGGTAAATGGGGGATTACAGGACTTTATAATGACCATTTCACATTAAATATTACCATCATTTCCTTATTACTATACTTTACCAACAAAGCTACTGTTAAAGTACAATGTTCGAAAATAGAAGTCAACGTTCTAAAGCAGAAGTCAAGGTTCGAAAACAAAGGCAAACGTACAGTCACGGACAAAATTGCTTCAGGTAAGAAAAACTGTAGAATACCAATACTCTTCTTCAAGCCGTTAAACGTTCAGGTAACTGCGATAGGCAAATTGATTTTTCTATTCTTATTTTTTGTTCCAATCACATCTAAAATATGATTAAATTTTTAGCATTACACTTCATCAAATTTCTTTATTGAGATTCGACGTAGAAAAAAGAAATTGCGTAATTATAAAGCTAAGTGATAGACAAAAAAATACAAATTGTGAATTCGTTATTGAAAACTAGTTTTCAGGTTTCGAGTTTTGCTAATTTCTGCGTACAATTAGCGAAAGCATCCAAAAGTTCTCAGCCTTCTGGGAAGCGAAACTGGACATCCTTGGACATTCTTTTTCCAATTGGACTTCAAAGACACTTACTGAAACCTACTGATAACACTTTTGTGACATTAGCAAACAGTTGAACTTTTTGTGTACTAATTCTTAATGGTAAAAAGATCTGAAACTTTAGATATTTTTAGAAAATCAATTTTAGAAAACTTAACTGCTACAGTCATATCATTTCTTTTTTCAGCATTAATGCTTGTTTAATTAATTACCGATTTGCTTTAGCGAAGACTTTCAGTAATAAATTTTTCAAATCTCTCGGCAATTTATACAAACGGTGTTAAATTATGAAAAAAAGAGGAGTTTCCATAGACTCTAATTGTTTCTCAAGCTCAGGTTCCAAAAAATAGATTCTTTCAAATTTGTTTTTTTTTTCAAAAAGCACACCTGTTTTGCGCCTAACTTGAATTCAAAGGGTCCATGTTTTTATTCACAATCGAAAAGAAAGTGCTCCCTGAAACTTATGCAATATGTTCTAAAATTGAAGGCTTATCGTATACATATCAATCTCCCAAACATATTTCAATGGAAAGTTTTTTTTGGCTAAGACTTAGGTTTTGCTTTCGCTTCTAGTCTTAGCAGTTCACCTCACTGTTAAAAACTGTGGCAACTATTTCTACACACAATAGCGTAATTGTCGTTTGAAATCTGCCCAACATAAACTAAAGTAGACAACTGGTTGTCCAATTGAAGCAGTCAGTCTCTCTTGCTGCAAACTGTGAAAGTCTTTTTCTATTGCAATCACATTTCATGCAAAACTCGCAAAAAATAAGTTAACACAAATTTGCATCATTCGACGTTAAGTCCGGCAAAAAAAACATTGCTCTCCTAAATTTGGTCTCCTAAATTTTAGAAACATTGGTCTCCTAAATTTACCTAATAGAGCAAAAACTCATTTAATTTCCTGAGAATAACGCGCGTCCTTGGAGGATGACGTTTGGCATGAAAATGTAAAAGAAAAAGAAATATGGGATTCAATCTGGCGTATGGCGAGCGTTTGTAACAAATATAGTGAAGAAAGGAAGACGTGAGTTTTTATAAGTGTTGCAATAAAAGCTACACAAAAAAATTCGAGCCGAAATCAACATTCTTACAAAATTGACGCTATTTTTACGGCAATTTTTACAAGTCTTACAATAGTTTTCAATGAAACGAGGAGCGTTTTTCGAGAAGAAATGAATTGAAGTACTATTGAATGCGAGAGAAGCAAAGTGAAGAAAGAATTGAAGAAAATTTTGAAACTGAAACGGAGTCAAAAAAAATTGTTCAGAATGCCAAATTAACTTCGTCACTGCTGGTAATATTCATTAAATCAACGGTCAATAAATTTTACTTTTTTGTGCACGTTTTTTACTTTTAATACTCAATCAGATCTAAAAACTGTAATGAACGGATTCAATTTTCTCTTTTTTTACATTTGAGTAACCCAGCTTATTTTTTGGTGCGACCAGACAAAAATATTATAGAAACAGAAGTCGGAACTTTTCAACTTGGTCCCCCGTACGTTATGCACCCCCCAGTTACAGATCACTTGCCATTACATAATAAAATCATTATTTAAAAAAATGGCACGCGCTTCTAGGGGTACAAATAATATGAACTCATTAAGCTTGGGAGGAGGACACAAACGGGAAAAGATTCCAGAAGTTAATCAACTATTGATTTGATCTTTATCGAGCCCCGTCTTAAGTTCTGCCAGTTAAGACAGTTTGAAAATCTGATTTTTTGCTCTGATTAGTATGCGAAATCGGTTTTCAAATCTAACGATCGCGAGAGTAATGTTTTTTTAGCTTTTTAAGAGCAATAAAAACCGTTCAAAAGAGACACGGTTATTATCTTTGGATCTTTTCCTTTTATGAAACGCCCCAGTCAGACTGAAGTCGGGTTTGACATTGTTTCGGTCGTCTTCAAAATCGGAGTCAATTTTATTGCTTTCACTTGTTTTGGAAGAATTATATTGGTGCCCCGGTCGAGTCGTCACTGAAAGATTTCACGCACAGTAAAAACTTGAAGTAAGGAAGTTTTTTATCAAGACTTAAGCAATGAAACAGAACAAAATGTATGAGCACGATGGTGTGAAGAAAACGTAGCACTCAAAAAATATATTTCTTTCTTTTTACCATGTCAAAAAAAATTTTACCTTGTCAAACGAACAAGGTTTGAACTATACTTAACAGTTAGAACCATCAGACAAAATTCGTCGTGAAGTTCGTTACCTTAAAAACCAATACAATTCTGTCAATTTTTTTTTCGGGAAACAAAAGTATTTCTATTAGAATTGCAAAAAACAGAATCTAGTTTTTAAAGTTTCTCCAACAGACAAAAAAACCTTTCCAAAAATTGATGCGAAGTTGTCCAAAAACATACCAATTTCCGTGCGCAACCTTAATTATACTTCGTTAGCACTACACTGTAAAATGTAGTAGTAGCTCTGTTTTATATTATATACAGAAAAAAAGCATCAAAGAGTAAATTAAATTTAATCAAACCAGTCTCATTTGCAACCCCAAAACAATTTTGCATCATTCCCAGTTATACTGGAATGCTCACTTTCAAATTTTGGCAAGTTTAATCAAAAGTTCGCCCTAATAATCTTTTTAATTGACTAAGAAAAATCCAAATTCTTTGCCTTAATTTATGCTCTTCTAACGCAGTAGCTTGCTTTTTACGCCGAAGTTCTAGAAATCAGAAAAAGACATCGAGATTAAAACTGATACATTTCTTTCTCATGCAATGAAAGTATGTTGCAACATAATACTCAAATTACTCAAAATCAATGCGGCTGATCAAGTATACCATGATTGTCCTTGGTGAACTTGAATTCGTCCATTTAGTCCAGGTTCAGAGAGAAAAATGGTGAACACATAATCTGTTCACATCTTTTGGTCGTGGGAAACCATTGCAGTCTTCCACCAAAATTTCCATTTCTTCGTCGTATTTTCCAGAGTCCCTTGGCAACATTAATTTACATGTTAGATATTTTAAACTGGGATCGTTGATTTTGCAATTTTTTTCAGATTTTTGTTAAATCAAAAGATCAATTCTCTTGACAGATTTTGAGGTATTTATTTTGTTTCAAGCCCAAACCCCCCCTCAGCTTTTTATAAAATATTATGTGCTGTCATTTATTAGCGCGTTACTGCGAAAAAAATGGCACGTGCACCTAGGGGTATAAATTGATGGACCTAGTAATCTGAGGGTTGGGGAGGAATTCATTTTGTGTTCTGAAATGGAAAAAGTCAGTAATTAACAAAGTCAATTAAGTTATTACTACTGCAAAAATATGAAATGACATTGACTTTGTAACAATACTGTTCAATCGTAAAAAAATCTGCTTCTATAAAATCTTTTTACACTATTTTACCAAAGGAGGACTTACTTTATGATACTTTATAATTTGAATTTAAAACAAACAAGTTCGACCACATTATAGATCTTAAACCGTTGCGAAACATTGATGCAAAATCCATGAAAGTTCAGCTAATAATGTTTTCAAATGCAAAAGATATATTTTTACAAGAAGCAAGAACTTCCCTCGGCCCTTGTTTGTTCAGAAGAGAAAATTTTTGGGGGGAATTTGTCTCTCTAGCTATTACATTAGTCAAACTCAGACTATGTGTGTGTGTGTTTGGTGGCAGGAGAGGGGTTTTCGGCTTCTTCACGCTGAACATGACCTTACTTTGCAACGCCTAATCCTTTCTGCATTTTTCGAAAAGGGTGGTCTCGACAGCGCTAAGAATACTTGACGGTCTTTTTCAAATCAAACGTCAAACTTTTGGAAGTGGTGCGGACTTTGAGAAACAATGAGAACCCGTAAAAGCTTTCAAAAACTACGCTCAACACTCTAAACCAGCACCCGATGTGCTTTTTTGCGCTCATGTTACGAGAAGACTGTTTCACTCCATGGTTTTAGAGTTTTCAGCCCTGAAAATGTTGTCATTTTGGGAAAATTTTTTCGGAAGGGATTTCAAAAAACAAGAACTAATGGAGGTTGCGTTACAACGACAGATTGATAACAGTGTTTTTTTTTTCAATTTTTGATTGAAAACAAATACTGTTATCAGTTTAAAAAATTACTGTAACATTTTTTGATTTTAAGAGTTGTTCTAGACTTTTTATCACCTTTTGAAAAACGCTCTTGCTAAAAATTCTTTGTTTTAATGAATGCACACATCGCATTAGTTTTTCAACAAACAATGCGATGTATACAATTATTAAAAGCAACGAAATTTTTATCGCGATGCGTGTGAAATATTCATTTAAAAAGGTTAAAAGCTGCCGAATAAAAGATGGGCATATTATCTCAATAGAAATCAGAACGTATATAAGGTATGGCTTTCTTTACCACCACAAAACTAATTTTTTCATCCAAAACTTTATTCCAAAACCAATGTGTAATCGCACGAAAAACGTGTTCAATTGCTTTTTATGGTGATCCCAAGTTTTAAAATTGGCGAAACATTTTGTATCCTCCGAAAGAGCAGGCGGTAATTTTGAAATTGTCTGCAGCTTTAAAGTATGTTCAGCCAGTTTGTTGTGTGTGTTATATGTGTATCAGGGTTGTTACTGCAGTCAGAAGCTATACTTGTAAGAAGCAATGAGCAGAAATTAATATTTTTTGAATAAACCTCCTAATTTTTAGCTTGTCATGAGAAAAGTTAAAAGCCCTATAAACACAAATTATTCACGTTGCACAAAATTTTTAATGACTTATTGGTTTTTGCTTGCTGCAAGTAATATCTCTTAACATCAAATATTCAAAAGAACAAAAAGTAGATGCAAATTTGAAAAATGAACATCCAAGTACAAGTATGATTAACCAAGATTTGAATCAACAATTTATTTTTGAAAAAAAAATCAATAACTTGACTGCAGAAACCAATTCGCTTTAGCTGGAAACAAATGATCAGAAACGCTCAGAAACACTAAAACATAACATTGCGTATTAGAATTTTGCAAAATGGGTACGTCATTTGACGTATCGTATGGGTACGGTTTTGTCGCCTCTGGTCAAAATGTTTTAAGTATTTTTTTAGTTTTTGCATTTCTGGTCCTTGAGTTCTGAGTTTTGATCCTCTAGAATGGCTATTTTTGTCAAGTTTTATCTCAAAACTTTGAAGTAATTGAAAATTTCTTTCACAAAGCTTTGAGTATTATGTGTAGTATGAGTTCACACCGCAACTTAATGAAAAGAAGTAGCAAAAAGCACAAAACTAAAAGTAAAGTAGAGTAATAAATACTTAACGTGTCATGAAAAATTCCGTTCAAAGTTTAGCAATTTGTATACACCATTTTTAATTTTGGATGCATAAGCAGATAAATAAAATTACATACGTTTTCCAAAGAAACGGTTCAGTTTTGTCCTGTAAAGTCAAAGTTCATGTTGAAAATTAGCAGAGATTTGTTTACAAGGATAAACTTAGTCGCAAAACAGTCACAATAAATTTTCCTAAACTGGAAAATTTATTGGTGTTATTGATTGCTAGGCTCAAAAGTTTTGATTTATATTACGCACAATGGCGAGATCAACAAAAAAGTAAATTTCTGCCTGAAAGAACAAAGAGTGGCTAAAAATGTTCAAATATGAGAAACCGCATGTTTAAAAAAACGGCTTTTTAAGTTGTGTACTCTTGGCAACAATATTATATATATATATATATGTATATATATATATATATATATATATATATATATATATATATATAAATATATATATATATATATATATATATATATATATATATATGTATATATATATATATATATATATATATATATATAAATATATATATATATATATATATATGTATATATTTTATATTTATATATATATATATATATATATATATATATATAAATATAATATATATATATATATATATATATATATATATATAGTATATATTTATATTTATATATATATATATATATATATAAATATATATATATATATATATATATATATATATATATATATATGTAATGAAATGTTAAAAAGAACAGACCCTTACCGAATGAGCAAACCTTTAAATAATGCCGGTTTATCATGAAATTCACTCAAAATTTCGAAAAAATTAATCACTTACTTTTGATTTTTTGAACTTTGTCAAAATATATTTTCACTGAAATTTGTAAAGAATAAATGTTTTTAAAGAACGAGCAAAAAACTATAATGCAAGTTTTGGTCAACTTGTTTGTTTATACGGTCCAAAGTTAATTGCAATAAATTGACTGGTAGGGTTTTTAATTTAGTGTTTGGCAAATGTTAATTATAGACAATAATTTTTATAAATCAAACTTTCAATTTCATCTACAAGTTAAAGATTTTTATTGTTTGACCACTTTGTTGAAATAAGCTACAAATCTTTTGGTCCTGCCAGATGTCGCTGTTTTTTGTAGTTTAATGACTGAGTCTTACGATTGAAAGGTCTAATTGTCTTTCTATGGTGTTAAAATATCTCAAAATTTTTTGTTGAAATTTTGTCGTTGTTACGAGACTTCAAAATAATTGTCGAAAAAAGCAAAGGATTGCCATTATTTTACCTTAATTCTGTCATCTGGTAGCTTAGCATTGAACGATACTGGTTGTATCTTCAACACTATCAAAGGATCAACTTAAAAGTATGTAAAAAGTAAATGAACAATTTACGATTAATGAATATAAATTGAGAGTGAGTCTGCAATGTATTTTCATTGTTGCTCCGAAAAATTTCATTTTTTAAACTCAGTGTTTTTAGTTTACTCAGTGTTATTCCAACATGTAATTCTTCTTGGCAGATTTGCAGAGAGACCGACAAGGTGGAACAATTTGAACAGAACTGTCATTCGCATCCGTAGTGTTGGTTGGTTTTGTAACACAAACGTGGAACAACGAAGCGCAAACGAACCGCGCCAAGTTCGATTCTAAATACCGCGTCTTTTCCATATGTTCATGAATTAATTCCAAAATAAAGTTTAAGTCGATGGTGCTCAAATTCTTGTTTTCAATCAGCAAATTCAATCGCCCGTGATCATAGCAAAGATCTCGGACTGCTTCATTTTCTATATATCGATATAATATGCATTTCAATGCGCTTTTATTCTCTTGAAAATTAGCCAAGCCAACTTCTTGAACAACGAGTAATGCAAAACAAAATATGAACGACCTGAAAACATTATACAAAACCATATTTCTCCAAAGCTGCAAAAGTTGTGAAGTAAGTATGAAGGAAGAACAACTATTTATTTACTATACATGGAGAATGGTTCTTGTGAAGCTTATAATTTAGAAAGCAAACTTTTTCTTTTGATAACGCTTGTATCGCAAATATTGCCGCAGACGATTGTGGTAAAATCAGATTAATAGTAACAGTTGCATAGCGTTCTGTTTTATACAGCTTATAGAGAATTAATTGATAAATTTAATAAGATTGCTTGTCAGACAGAATTTCTTTTTTTTCGCAGTATGAGGTTTTTTCAGAAAACAAGAGTTTTAAAACATTTGATTGGAACGTGTTTGGAAATAAGACTCCTCAAGTCCTGCTCCGGTATTCGGCTTACAGGATATCGCAGGATTCTCTCATGAGACTGTTATTTTACCCGACTGGAAGAAATTGTGTTACGTTGTAAGTTTAATGCAATGTTTTTAGACGATACCCGTCCATTATCAAGAGCATTGGAAAGTTAGCGTCTTATGGATAACGTAGCGATCTTTGAGAAACGTCCGACAATTCTTAGAAGAAAAACGTCTTTATCAAGGAAACAGCTATATAACAAAATTATGAACGCAATTTTTGGCCAATTTAGGATTGCATTCTGGGCTATATTGCAAGTGCTCTCATTGTAAGATCTCAACACATTTTTTTAAAGAAACTGTATGATAGAACGCTAACTTCTTCAGGGTTATAATCCTACTTAATCTAAAAACTAAAAACTGAATTCAAAACTGGCTGTTGAGGTCCACGATTAACTTTGAGCAGCACATTTCTTGTTTTGAAATGTAGAAAAAAGATCAAAGTGAATTAACTTGTCGGGAATTCTCCGTCAGATTCTGAAATCCCCTGTGCCCATTAAAAACGTACGCCATTTTTTTGAGTAATTTCATGAAAAAATAAATGTTGGGGATGTTTATAAATGTTTGTGAAAGTGTTGGGGATGTCTAAAATCCTATTCTTGGTCTCCAATCACACAAACTTTTTTTTGATTTCGTGATCAGTCATAAATGATTCTCAGTTCTCATAATAGACACTCGACAATATACAGTTTGTAATGCTTCTTAATAGTCTTAAAAAGACCATTTATGATTTCTATGAAATGATGCACAACTCATTCGAGAAAACTGAAAAACTGCTTAGTTTTAATTCTTGGTAGAAGTCAAAAGAATCTTGGAAAGACAACAAGGTGAAACAGTGTCGAAAAAAGCACATAAAACATTGAATACCAAAAAATCACATTCAAAGTAGTTAGAGAGCATTGAAATTTGTTAATATGTTTTTATTTTTTGCATTTAGAATTGCATTCTACGTCTCCTTCTTTCGGTGCGCTAGAACCACAATTTGGACTTTATACGTATCCTAAAAATTCTGAGAGCAATTTTCTTATAAATGAGCATTTGTAGACCTAAAATTTTTTAGGAGAATATTGAAACTTTAGTCATATACGTGATCTTACTGTTTTTAGTGCACAACTTTTTAACCAATATTGCCTTTCAGAATCCTTTCGTGGATCAGAACATGGCGGCAAGGAAGCCCTCAAAGGATGATTTTGTGAAAAGGTTGAAAATTAATATTGAAAGAGTAAAAAATTTGAATGGTACTTGGTAATCAGACTGGCATTATATATAGTTTCTGTTGCTTCTTACCAGGATCCGAAATATCTACTGAAATTCTTACCGGATTAGGAAATCGAGTATAGACAGAGTGGTTTCAAGGAAACTTCCATCCGGAATTCCACTGATCGTTCAACAAAATTTGAGATTTAAATCAGTGGATTGAAGTTGAAATTTTGAGAAAAAAAAAGATATTTGAAAAGCAAAAATTTGATATAACAGTATGATTACAAACAGTGAAGAACATAAAGAGATAAAAAAGACTGGCATCATTTTGATGTTCAAGACCTCATCTATGAAACCATGGTCTGTATTATTTCCCGAAGTAAATTACTTTTTTCTAATGACGACATTTTTCTGGCCCACTCGCGGTAAAATTGGAATTAAGCTGTATTAATTTTAGGAATTTTGCGTTGCCAATTTTTTTCAATTTTAATCTCATTGTCAGATAATAGTGTTTTTTTTTGAAGAAGGGGTCTACACAGAGTTTGCAAATAGTGCACTCCTGAATATTTGATCCTTCCTTTTGCTTAAATTTAGCGGTCGAATAGGTTCAAAAAGTTATTAGGTGTAATATGATCTTCATCAGCGACAATCTGGAACAGACTTGTTTCAGTGACCGTCTAGAGGTATTTTGCATATCTACAAAAAATTTTAGATATATTGAAATCTTGGGGAAAACGTTTCCTAGGTCTCCAATCATACAGTAACTTTCTTTGATTTCGTTCTAAATCATACATGACTCTTAATTCTCATTCTAGATGATATATGATTTGTATCTTTTTTCAATAGTCATTAAAAGATCATTTATAGTTTCCTGGAACTGATGCAGGAATCTTACAAAAAAGCTGAAAAACTGCCCAGTTTTCAATCTCGATAGAAATCAAAAAAGCTCTTGGAAATGTTTCAATGTGGCACAATGGCAAAAAAGATCATAAAACATTGACTGCCAAAAATTCTCTTATAATAATGTCAGAGAGCATTGATTTTATTTATTTTTTGCATTTAGACTGTCTTCTAAATTTGACTCCTTGGGTGCGCTAGAACCAAAAATTATAAATAAAACGTATTAAGAAAACAAAAATAAAATCATTAGAGAAAAAATCTTATACGTGAGCTTTTATAGGCCTCAACTAGTTTGGGAGAATATCAAATTATTAGTCATATGCGTGGCCTTTCTCTTTTATAGTACCAACGTTGTAAAAAATATCACATTTTAGGGTCTTTGATTAATCCGCTCATGATGGCAGGAAACAATTATAACATAACTTATTGATAAAAAACTAAATTCATTTTCGAAGGGAAAAATAAGTATGGATTTTAGTAATCATACTAGGATCACAATAACAATAATTTCTGTGGCTTTATACAAATATCGTACAAAGAAATCAAGAATAAACAGAGTGAAGTAATTCAAACAGTTTTTAAGAGCATAATCGGTAGATTGAACATAAAGTTTTAACAAAAAAATGGTTTTTGAAAAGCAAATAAATGATATGCAGTAGAAACGCTATTCAAAATCAGAACTTATGGAAACGCAAAAAAAATTTTCTTCCAGTCGAGATTTGAAAACTCATCTATGAAACTATGGACTGACGTGTTTCTCTGAACTAAATTTCTTTTGGTTTGATGACAAAATTTTGTTGGGCCAACAAGCTTAATATTGAATTCAAGCTGTAAAAATATTGACAATTTTGCGGTGCCCAGTTTATCACTTTAAACCTTACGTCTCATGCTTGGAAGTCTTTTGTGTTAAAATAGTGTTATGATTTTTTCGAAACAGTAGTTTATGAAGAGTTTCCAAGGAGTCCAATCATTTACTGTGCTGCCCAAGTTTTTTCGTTGGAAAACTGTTCACTCGTTTTTTTCCCTAAATTTAGCGGTCAATTAGGATCAAAATTTGCTACGGTTGATGTGACATTTATAAGGGACAATTAGGAACAGACTCGTTTCAGTGAACGCCTAGAAGTATTTTTCAAAACTTCGAAAGCTGAAAAGAAACATTTGATACTAAGTCATATAGTACTATTAATAATCATAACAGATGATATACGACTTGTACCATTTCTTAATATCATGAAAATCTTTTATGATTTCTAATAATTCATGCCGGAATCTTCAAGAAAGCTGAAAAACTGCAGCTTTTTTCACTCTTGGTACAAGTCGAAAAACACTCTTGGAAATGTAACAAGGTGACACAAGGCCAAAACAGGCACATAAACCATTTATTGCCAAAAAATTCCCATATAAAGCAGTCGTAGAGCATTATAACGTACCCATGTTTTGTATCTACGATCGCATTCTACATTTGATTTCTTGGGTACGCTTGAACCAAAGTTTGGAGTTTATACAATTTTCTCATAAATGAACGTTCATAGGTCTAAACTGGTTTCGGAGAATATTGGAGCTTTAGTCATATATGCGATCCTACTGTTTTTATTGCCTAACTTTATAACTAATATTGCATTTCAGAATCTTTTTGTGGATTAGAACATGATGACAAGGGAGTACTCAAGTGATGATTTAGTGATTAAAAATTGATAACTAATTATGAATGAGTAAAAGCATGAATGATTCTTGTTAATCATACTAAGACGGTAAAAAAATTTTCTGGCGTCATAACAGGACGGTACTGAGAAATCAGGTGCAGACATTGTGAAGTCAAAGAAACTTCAGTCGGGGATGCAGTTGATCATTCAATAGTTTTTAAGAGTTGAATCAGCGGATTGAAATTAAATTTCTGACAAAAGAGATACAAAAAACACATTATCCGAGTCGACATTCGAAACTTCATCTATAGAACCATAGACCGTCGGAATTGTCTGAACCAAGTTACTTTTGGTTTGATGACAAGAAAATTTCTGGGCCATTCTACACAATACTAGAATAATCGTGCCGGCACTTATTCCTAAATAAGGTAATAAATTAGAAATCGAATAGGATCAAAAGTTTCACGGGTAATATGACATTCGTAAGCGCCAATTAGAAAGAGATTTGTTTCAGTGAACGTCTGGAGGTAATTTCACAACATTGCTATTAATTGTAATTATCAACTTATTCCCAGTTTTTAGAGAATTTTATCAGATCTGATAAGATCTTACGTGATAAAAGTTCAGATTTTATAAGATAAAAATTTAACTGACAAAAAATATTTATCGTATAAGATCTTATAAGAATCTTATAAGATCTTGTAAGATAAACATTTGGAAAGTTATGACTCATCTTTTTGATAAGTTGTTTGTCAGATCTTACACAGTAAAAACTCTTTATACTTTGCTTGTTATGCAAACTGAAAACATTTCAGAGTTGCTTTGAAGCAGCAGCCAAAAACTACAGCATGCAACACATAAGTGTCTGAGCATCAAAGAAAATATTATCTTGCAATGTCTTTTGAGACTCATAAGCTATTGTGAAAAAGGATAATCGATTATCAGGGGCTTTTTCTGAAGAGATGATTATCAAACTAGGCTGAAAATACTTTTTGCAGAACAAAATTATCTTTGACTGCTAAACTGAGCCATGAGAGCTAAATGAGACTCAGTGTAAAACTGCCGCCAACATAAACTCAAGAAACTTTTTTTTTGTTTCATAATTGGTTAGTTGACGGATTGTTTGTTACTTTCATAGGAACTTTACTACATTAAACGGCAATATATTGAAATCATTTAAACATGTCTGATCAGATCTTACACGATAAATAATTTCCCTTACGTGAACATTTATTTTGTAAGATCTGATAAGATATTTAGCACATCTTATATGATAACAATTCAGCAAATTTGAATTATGATCTTATAAGATCTGATAAGAATCTTATCTGATCCTACACGGTTAAAGTTTACGTAGGGCAGAATTTTTTTATCGAGTAAAACCAGATAAGATCTTACACGATGACGACTTTTGATCCGAATCTTATCAGTTCTTACACGATAAAAGTTCCAGAATCACTGGGGATTTGAAATAAGCGCTATAAGATACTCTACAATGGAACTGTTGATCCGAACTAGTGAGCCTTTAAATTTCTAGAATTCACCAGAAAATTTATTTGTTCAGATTTCGAATGTTCATTTCTCTGAAAGACACTAGTGACGACCTGTGCATTTGTGGGCTGAGACCCTTCGACATGGATGAATCGTTCATCGGGTGCAACAATGCAGGATTCCCTCCTTTTGCGACCCATTTTCAACCCCCCTTCAATGACACAAAATGCAAGAAGGAGTTCGAAATTGACTTCGGAGTTCTCACCAAACTCAACATTCCATGTAAGTAGGGAAACATGAAATGATGGGCTTCATTTTCGGCCGATACCGCGAGGTGTACCCGGAGGTTGGTGGCAGAGCAATTCAGCGCTGAATCAGTATAGAGATGTTCTGCTTTTTAGGATGACCAGTACTCTGTTCATGACACAATTTACAATGGCCAGTCTGACTTTTGAGTAAAATTTACTTCATGAAAAATAATATGCTCATCATAAAAATAATAATACATCAACAGCAACAATAATAATAATAATAATAATAATAATAATAATAATAATAATAATAATAATAATAAAAATAACTTTAAATAATAAAAATAACAATATATATATATATATATATATATATATATATATATATAGCAACAATAATAATATATCTCTCTCACAAACTAGCTTTTTATATAAATAAAGTGTATTCTACTATATTAATTACCAGTTATTAGCTACAGAAGTATGACATTATTCTTTTCAGACTTAATTTCGACGTAAGAGTAATTTTCAGACTGTACAGCATAAATAATCACCGCAATTTTCTTTCATAATGATGCGGTGAATGCACCCAGGTTGACCACTTTAGACTAACTTTGAAAACTTACTAAGACTTATTCGGTGCCGTATAAAACTTACATAACTTTGTACTTTGCCGTTTAAGGCCGTAATAGGTTTTCTACGGCAACGTAGCCAAATGATATAATTAGTTATTTATTTGATTGACTTCTTAAAAACTATATATTATGGAACGCTTATTTGCAACAGTTTTTGAGCAGTATCATATGTACATAAAGTTGATTGTCTTATTTTCAATTGGTGTCTTGTTTTTTTTGTCTTGGAGAACTACTACACGAGCAGGGTTGTTACCGTCAGTTCTCCTATAGTTAATTTTAGTAACTCAGCAACTGCCGGTCCCAAGCCCGGAATGAAAATGGAGGAGGGAAAAAACACAAAAATTATACTGGAAACCTCTTAGGAGTCACTTTTTTTAACGTGACTAGAGAGTTTTCCGACAGTGTTTAATCAATCTCATTTTAAGGCACCTTATTAATCTTAGTACGGCCTTACTGCGGCACCTTATTTTTCTTGATACGGTCGTAGCACGGCACCTTATAGATCTTAGTACGGCCGTTGTTTGTAAGAGCATATTTTTTCATGATTTGGCATCAAACTTCTCATAAGTAATTTTAGTAGATACTAGTTGTGTTGATGAAGTAATTTTGACGGAGATAGTTATTTCGGGGTCTCGATTGATGACAAATTTTGATCAGATTTTTTAACAAATTTTAATAGATTTGATATTTTTAAAATTTTTGTGCTATGGTTTTGTTTCAAGATAATCCTAAATTAGTGGAGGCACGTCTTGTCTGATGATTAGTTGAATGGCATTTAAGTGGATTTCCACTTCGAGTCGTTTCCGGAATTCTTCCGGCTATTTTTTAAGATCTGTTCACACATTTTCATAATTTTTGAAGTAAAATTGGAGTCGTGATTTTGGTCACGCCGAAACAGGAAATGGCGCAAAAAAGCGAATGGTTTTGCGGCGGAAATTTTTTCGCTCAAATTTTAAATCAGAGTGAAAAAACAGTGTTTGAACAAAATTTTGGTTTCTCGGTAGTGGTTTTTTGTTCACATGCGGCAATTTCACTCTGACTTTTACTGTTTTTTCGATTTTTTGAATCGGATTTTTTTCTAGATAGTTTTCCCAATCCATTCACAGCTCATTCTAGACCTAGTTTTTTGTTTGAATTAAGTTTTCATTTCCCGCTAGTGGTTTCTTTTATTCACATGCGGAATTTTGACATTAATTTTCTGTTTTTTTCTTATTTCTTTCTATCTGATTTTTAAAATGATTTTCCCAATTCACTCAAAGTCCATTCTACGTCCAGTTTTTCTATTTATTCAATGAAAACTCTTTGAATTGCTCGTCAGGACTTGTCCTACTATGTTTTTTAATTTTGTACTTTATAAATCGGATTGTCGGGTAATCGGACTTACTTATGTAAGATCAACGCTAAATTCAACACCAAAGTGTGAACAGTCAATTTTAAACTCAACACAAAATTATGTAAGATCTACGCATTTATATTAGTATAGGGTCCAGTGTCACACAAAAATCTATAGTCTGGAAAAAAACAACTTTTGCTCGCGCCTTCCATCTGAACAAGGTTTTTAAAGCAATAATTAATGAAAATAAATTTTGGATTTCTCCCCATTAGTAATAAATGTAAGTGTAATTTCTCTCTATCTTTGACTGTAAACGCGCATTGTCTCTTTTGAAAGAATAATTTTGTAATATTGTAACAATTACTAATCTAACATAATACCTGTAAAATACACTGCCTGGGCACAAGTCTGTAAATACTGAGGTATTTTTTTAGGTGTTTCTTTCTAAATACTAAGGTGTTTCTTTTTTATATTGGTTTGTTGGGTGTGACCTCATTATTCCCTCGTTTGCAGTTGCGGACGCGTATGACGAAGTGACAATGGAGATCATAATGTGTTCGAGTGGGACAGCAACCGGGGAGTACGAGATGGACGTGACTCTGGATGTGTCTGCGGGGAGTGTGGGACACAATCTCAACACAACTCTCAACTTCATTGAGTCACCCATTGCAGAACTCACCACGGTATTCTACTGCTTACCTGTTGACAGCAACCCTAGTTGAGAGGTCGACTTTATGAACAGACTTATAAAGTCGACCTAGGGCGGGGGGGGGGGGGGGTATTTCCCTACATTAAATACACCGTCGACCTCCTAGTAAGGGTTGACCTAAAGTCTTTTCATAAGCCGACCAACGGTCTTTCCATACCCAATTTCGGTATTAATTTCAAATTCGGAAACAGGCGCAAAAATTTGAAAAAAAAACGCAAGTCTTTCAAGTTAATCGCTTTTTGGCAACATCTAGCTAAATATTCGCCTTAGTCTGATTTTATATTTCATTTAGTTTAATTTGATTGGTTTTACCTCTTTGATTTTCAAGTGGGAATTTATTTCCGTGGGGTTTTTCTTCCTTGGGGTTTTCTTTGCGCGGGCTTTCTCCTATCTAATTTTGGACGTGGGTTTTTCCGTGATTTTTTTTTCCGCAAACGATAGTAAGACAAACCTGTATTTTCCGAAACCTATATAATTACAAAGTCAGGAGAGACACATAAAACGTAGTTTCCTGATATTTCAAAAGTAAAACGATCAATTATTTAAAATATTTCTTTTCTTTGACACTTCTAGCAGCAAACAAATATCAATAGAAAATACAAAAAAATTCTTTGAATTTAGAAATATTGTGACGAAATAAGAGAGAGTGTCTTTTGTTGAATCCATTTAACTTCCCGTTTCATAATTTCTGAGCGTACTTTTAAATTCAATATTAATTGTCCTCAAGTGGACTTTTATATAGTGTTTCTGATTTATAAATTGAGGAACAGTTTCCAACTCAAAGAGAATCCTTCGGCTGAACACAACTAAGGGATTAAAGTGTCCTAAAAAAGAGTGTAAAATGTGGGACAATAGTTAAACGGAAAGCAATGCAAATAATATTCTCGAAGAAGATGAAAGGTTTCCAAAACTTCAATAACTTCACATAGAGATATTTTGACGGATCTCTGTGGTCTGATTATTTAATAAAACAGAATCAGTGGTACTGAAGTCAACTTCCAATCGATTCTTGGCAATGAATTGGACTTATAAGTTTCCTGGAACTTATCCAACAGTATAAGTTTCCTGGAATTTTCGTTGCCTTAAAAATAAACCTTTTTTAAAATTTCTGTTTGACTTGGTTCAAATATTGTTTAGTTCTTTGTTGAAAGCCTTCTTAAACAATCACAATTAAAGATGCTCTAAAAAAATAATAACTTTTCTTCGAAACCTTGTTGAATTTCTTCCCGTTGATAAAAAGTACATTCAGTTTATAAAGTATCTGAGAAAAAAAACATTTAAGAGTTAAAAGAAGCTGTTAATCATTTTTTTTAATCCTCTGTGATTCCCCAAACTCGTGTTTATTGACTAATTCAAATACAGATTTTTAAAGACTATTGATTCGTCTCTACCTGTCTTTTGGCACCAAAAAATGACAAGAAGGCCACGTAACAATTTCTGTTGTAAATTTTGAAATAGGGTTTCTAGCAATTCACAACATCAGCAAAAGTTAAATTGAATTAAAATCATCGATCGAGATCCCTACTCCTTTTCCAGATGTTTTTAGAAAAGAATAAAAATTAAATTTTTGTAATAATACTGAGGATGAAGTCAAATTAGGACTCGTAAGACGAAATAAAACGGTTTTGTCGAAGAAAACAACGGCAGAAAACATTTTTAATTTGCAAGTCTGACAGAGATTTATATTACACAAAAATAATTGGAAAAAAGGGACAAACTTTGTTTCTCACCTTGAAGCAACAACCAAAAATTTTTGATTTACATTTCAGGAAAAGATTTCTGTGTTTCTCTATTTGTAACAAAAGGTGCACCAAGTTCAGAACCTATTTTTTTTGTAAAAAAAAATAGTCTAGCCTAAAAAAAATTTGAAAATTTTCATCTGGAGCAATAGATGAAATTCATGCAAATTTGGAACAGAACTACTTTAATAGTACCATTGGTGTAAGACGTGGTATTTTAATAAGTTCAAAATGTTCAAACTGATACGGAAAAAATGTACAAATCTACGTTTTGAGAGATTTCATATGAAACAACTTGCATCTTATTGAAATGGGTCTAAATTTTTTTATTAATCATACAATCAAAGCCCGCTTTATATATTTTTTTCTATTGCTACAAAACTGTCGGGAAAAAAGTTTTTTTTTGAAAGCAATGAAAAATCTATCATGATATGTACATATTGGCACGATCCTTTATTGAGTAACAAAAACAAGAACAAAAAGGAAACGAGAACACAAAAAAACGTCCAGAATTTTTTAACATAATAACCTGACCTGGAACACTAGATTTCATTGTGTCTCTGATTGTTTTGCGTTGAGGATTTTCATAAGTATCCCCATTTTTGCGAATTTTGACTTCCAAGTCTCTTTCCACTTGTCTTCTTAAAAGCTTTGCTACCATTGTTTTTGCAGGGAATTCTTTTTTGCACTTTGGTTGACGGTTTGTTTTTACTTCATGCAGTTTATGGTAGTAGTTTTCGCGATAAGGAACTCTGTTTTTCAAGCTTGCAATTCTGTGTTTGATTGATCCGGGATTCCCGATATGGAATCAGAGTCAGAAACGTGAACTGTACGAAAATGGCTAATAGTCGGAGATAAGACTTTGTGGATTTTGGCCGTGAACTTGCCTAAACGAACTTCGGAAATTTCAGCAAACTGGATTGCATCTTAGATTTTGTTTGCAGCGCCATTTGAGAGGTACAGCTCAACTTAAAAAATTGAAGGAAACTGACTGCGAAAAAGCTACGAAGCTTCATGGTGACGATGATGAATAGATAACATGTTTAGATCTGAAACAACATTCTACCTCTTTTCTACCTCAGACAAGCTTAAGGCGACTCTACAATCCTTTTATGGGAAATATTTTGCACAAAACTATAAAATAACAGAAAAACGGAGTTTTGCATTATGCTTCCAATTACGCCCCTCGAAACCATAGTTTTCCAAAGATTATTGTTTGCGGTAACGGGGAAGGGGTCTGTACGTTTCATGACCACTGAGCTTAATGCCTCCCGTACCTAACTCTAATTCGAATTCAGTACTGAGTCAGAGTCTAATGCAAGTCACATTTTGCGCTGAATTCGTCCGATTCAGAGCTAATTCAATGATTCATTCTGAATTATCTTCTGATTCAGAAGAATGCCGATTCTTTTCTCTGAATTTTGCTCTGATTCAGAGAAAAGCAGAAATCACTTCACAGTTGGTTCTGAAATCCTCCTAAGTCAGCACTTAATGTTGAAATTTATCTGAAATTGGTCTAAATCTGTACTGATTGTGACTGAATCTTAGGTACGGGCTATAATGGAAAATACTCGACAGTTGTTGTACAATCTGGAAAGTCACAGACCGAAACGATCGAAGTTGCTTAAAGTGCTTCTGAGTTTTTTTTTCCATTGACCAATTTTGTCTGATACAATTCTTGTTATTATAACAGATTTGCGTTTCTACCCCTCAAGTATGCATGCTAGTCCCTTTTAAAGGTTAAATCAAGGCGCAATTATTTGGTTCATAATAATCGAAAAAAGGTTAATTGTGTATTGCAGAGGTCATATCAGTAACATATTTCATCAACATAGCGCTTTTTTGCAGGTAGATTCGTTTTTTGTCGCCAAATTTTCGGGAAAATGGGCGATACTCAAATATTTCACCAAAAATTCAAGCAATAATGAAAAATATCTGGTCTCTCTCACAAACATTTCGCTTACTTTGCTGTGAAATAGTTAGGCCTTAGTTATGATATTTTCAGTTCCCATGTGAGTTGGACATTTTGTTCAACAATGTGACCAAAGGACAGGATCTGTCAATCCGGGCAACGATCCACCCCTCGCCCTATGACACGAGCACAGTGTATCAAGTGAGACAGATCCTCAAGATACAAGGATGTACCACCCCAAACCCAGTCAGGGAGATAGAACCCCGAATGATCATGAAAGAACGGTTAGACACACCAGATCGAGAATCTTGCTAATTATTATGTCAAAAAAAGCTTAGTTTCTGTATGACCTGAACAGAAAAGGGCCAAAATTTTGAAAAACTATTGCATTCAACTCCATTAAGGGCTGCAATATATCAGCGAATTCGGCGGATTTCTCAAAAATGCGCTTCACTTAAGCTGAAACTTCGACAGCAGACGCTCCATTGTAATTACGTTGCATTTACCATGCGTCCTAGTTTATGTTATACATGATATTAACTACAAAATTATGAAAGATTAATTCGAGTACTATATTACATTCCTTCGTTGAAATCTGGTGCATGATTTTTTTCACCCTAATTGATGTGAGCGGAAACACGCGTTTAAATTAGGTGCATTGCATAACAGCTTCCGTCTCAAAGTCGACGATGTAAATAGGAAGTTTCTCACCGCACTCAACTATACAGTGTATTTATAAGCACTTTTGTCACCACCAACACCAGAGTTTTAAAAGTCTTTCATTAGCCCAATCGTAAGCCAGGGGTGCTGGGTTATGTTGCAGAAATATTGAGTTCCTGGAAGAGATCAACTTCTGGAACGAGAGTGGTACCCTGATAGCAGAGTATGACAAGATTATGGTCACAAGGAAGCACCACTCTCTCTACACTGACCAGAAGTACTTCGATTTCGCAATCGACTTCAAAGGAGTCTTCGACGTGGACTTGGAAGAATGTCCTAATTTGGTTAGTGTGGTTCATTTAATTTCTATAAGAGATTCATTTTTCGTTATGATTAATAGCCGCGAAACAATAGCGGCTATTTTTGGGGTCATTGTGGTTTTTTATTACAATTCAAATTCGAATTTGAATTGTTTTGGAGGCGCTGTCTTTTTTTCTTACGATCTGTTCACACATTGTCATTTTTGAAGTCAAGTTGGAGGAGTGATTTTTGCCGCGTGAAATTTTTTAACTCGAATGTTCAAGCGGAGTAAGAAATCGGTGCTTGGACCAGATTTATTCATCTCACTAGTGGTTTTATGCTCACATGTGGCATTTTGACTTTGATTTTCTGTTTTTTTTTCTTATTTTTGGAGATGGTTTTCCCAATTCACTCATAGTCTGTTCTAAGTGTAGTTTTTTGTTCAGTCAATGAAATTTCTTTGAATTGTACGCCAGTACTTATCTTGCTATGTTTTTACAATTCAACGAATTTGAATTGTATTGGTGCGCTGTTTTTTTTAAGATGTGTTCACACATTTTTCAATGACTTCGATCTTTCAAAACGGGATAAGCAGGTAAATCCCAGTGGGCATTAAATTTCATTAGATGCCCAAAGTGGGCTTTAGTGGTCCTTCAAGTGCTTATAGTAGTGCAGCTGATAGGATGGCCTTAATTTAAGGTTAAAATGTCATTTTTAGGAGTTTTTGGGCTAAAAATGGTGTGCAATTTTTAATGTTTTTTTTGTGATTTTTTGTTTTTATTAGTCTTATGTTGAAGTTTTTAAAAGTTTTTAAAAGAAGGCCTTTTGTGAGACAAAATTGCTTCCAATGACCATTTTATGTGTTATATGTTTTGGTACTACAAACACAAACACACAAAATGATACTAAATTTTGCTAATTTTTTCAGGTTTTTTTGAAAATTTTTGTCATTTTTTCAGTTTTTTAGCCCTAGGTGTCAAAAAACCTCCTCTAGAGTTTGATGATAGATTACTGCATAATTTCTAGTGGTAATGGAATGGTTTTCAACTTTTTGCCATAATAAACTTTAGCATTTTTTGACAAAACTTGAATTTTTTTTCATATTTTTTGAGAATTTTGTCGTCATTCAAGTTGTATGAATCTCCTGGGCCAGAAAATCTCGTTAGGAGCTGAATAATAAATTACTGAAAAAATTTTAGTTTCCATGAAATAGGTTTCAACTTTTGAATATCACAAATTTTAGCTTTTTTTTTGACAAAATTCGCATTTTTTTCAGGTTTTTGAAAGTTTTAACCGTTTTTTCAGTTTTTTCTAGCTTCAGGGACCCGGTAAACTTCTTTGAACTTTGTTAATAAGGCACAGCATAGTTTCTAGTAACAATGATATGGTTTTTAACTTTTTAAAGTCTCGAGTTTTAGAATTTTTTAATATAAAATCTGCAATTTTTTAAGGTTTCCTAAAGTTTTTGTCAGTTTTTGATATTCGTCCTTTTTCAAGTGCAAAAGAACCTATTCCACAATCTGATAAAAAGTTACTGCATGGTTTTTAGTTTCAATGGATTTATTTTCAACCATTTAAACTTTCGACGTTTAGAATCTTTTTGACAGAATTTGAAATTTTTTTCAAGTTTTTTTAAAACATTTGTTTTTTATTTATTTTTTCTCGCCTCAGTAGCCAGGTAACCTCATCCAAGGTTTGATAGTGTGTCATTAAATAGTTGCTAGGGGGCAAATGAATGGCTTTCAACTTTTTAAGAGAACGAATTTCTATTTTTTGAAGTTTGAATTTTTTCTAAAATTTTTTGTCTATCGATCTTTGAGCCAATGATTTCTTAAGGCTTGGAATTGGGTTACTGGGTAGCTTCTAGAGCCACAGAAATGGTTCGTAAGATAATTTATCACACTTTCAGCATCCTTTCATTACAATTTGCTATTGATTACAATTTTTTTTTTGAATTTTTCTGTCATTTTCTGAGTTAATCGATCTTCAAGGGCCAATGAATTTATTTCGGGTCTTGCGGATATAATATGGGACCGATTTCAAAAATAACAATTGGTTTTGAACATATATTTGTAATAGTTGTTTTTAAAGTGATAAAATTTTGCCTTAGGTTTAAAAGCTTCAAGAGTTTTAGCAATGAGTATGTTTTTGTCTAGTTTTGACTCTTTTAGTTTCTCATTTTTTTAGATGATTTTTATGTTCTGGTTGGCATTGTTCAATTGATCTGCTCGTCAGGTAGAGTATTCAATTCAGAGTTTTGAATTCAATTCTTTGATTTGTATTTCAGGACTTGTCCTGCTATGTTTTTTAATTCATCGTTTTCATCGAGGATTCTTGCGACCTGACCTCTTGGACCTCTTTCAATCTCAGTTATTTCTACTGCTTTGCAGTTAAAATTTGTGTTCGTGACGTCTTTTTGTTCTGCTTTTAGGTCAATTGCGTGACTTAACTTGCTCAAAAAATGACTTCTGAGCCCGCTAAACGAACTTTAAATTTTATGAACATTTACTAGTTAAAGGTCAATAGTGTGCATCTAGGTACTGCCAAACCTATATGCCCTAATTCTTGAGTGTTGAAGTCTTAAGTTTTTTATTTCACATATTAATTTTTAAAAAGCTCCATTAGGGCTTTATTACTTATAGAGCGTATGTGTCTCATAAAAATGACAGTACGAATCTAACCCAAAAGTCTAAGGGTCTATTAAAGGATTGGTGGTCAATCCGTCTATCTTATTTCTTTAGTTGTTTCAATTCATGGAATGCCACAAGCGTCTATCGTGGCTTTTTTCCGGGAATATGTCGGCTATGTTTATAACTCCATAGATGTGAAGACAGAAGCACAATTCATCTTTCCATAGCCAGATGATAAGTTCCTTAAATTTTCGGCGTTTTTTATCTTGAAAATTTGCGCGTTTTAAGCAATGTTACGTCGTTACTCTGACGTAGTTACTTCGAAATAGTGGTATAACATATCTCGAACAGCTACGCTGTTCTTGATAAGCAATCAAGTTCTTAGTGATTTGAAGCTGAGTCACGTAAAGTATACTTACAAATCAATTTTCAAAATATCAAATGATCAGTGACTTTTTTGCTCTGGAATAAATTATGAGAAGAAAAATTATAATTAGAAATAATTAGGATATTTGAATCCTCCAGTACCTCTGAATCCAATCATTAATGTGTATCAATTCTTCACGTCTCAAGAGTTATACTTGATAATCAGAATTTATGAATAATCATTAAAACTTGATTTTTCAGGAGATAACTTCGGAGATCATTCTGGTCCGATCTGGAAGTCAGGAATTCAGTCAATGTCTGGAGACATTCCAGATGAACAGCGAGGCCAGTTCTTTCGATGTAAGGTTTTTTTTATTTTTCCCTCATTCAAACATTCCTTTTATTGTTTACAAAAGAAATTAAATTGTATTTTGAGTGACAAAAAGAGCCAAATTTGTCAACTTATTTCGACTCAGTCTTGAAGTAGTTTTTACCACTTTCAGAACCACTCTTATTTACTTGTATCTGCTCCACATAAGATGCGAATACTGCAAACCATAAAATTTTTTCTTAATTGAGATTTTTTATGTGAAAAATTTACCCAGGTTTGTGAGCACCCGACGGTTGACATTCTGGACATTCTGGATCAAGACAACCCTGGCCTTGCGCTCAACTCTGGCAGTGAAGCAGCTGTGTCTTTCGCAATCACCATGAACTACACCTGCTCCGGTACCATTCTGGGTGACTTAGCCGTAAGTTTTCTAACTGTTCATAAACAACATTCCTGAATAAAGAGCGTCAGCACAACTTCTGTTTCACATATTTTAATTTTTCCCAAAATCGTATTCCATTCAATTTGGTTTTCTTTCCTTTTGAGGCCTTGACTAATTTTGCGGGGAAAAAACGGGGAAAATTTTGATACAAAATTTTCTACCGTGATAAAGCGGGAAATGCGAATATAGGCAAGTTTAACGTTGGAAAAAGGGGGATGTGATATATCGAGAAGTAGCGAACTTAGCAACTTAAGTTAAAACTTTGATATATAAAGAAAACTTTCTTACCTGATGTTTGGTGAAGTGAAATTGAATAATGGCTTCTAATTTGAACCGAATCGTCGATTCAAATTTGTTCATACCACAAGTTTATCAATGTACATAAACCATAAATTTGTGTGATAGATTGGACCTTCCCACCACCAAACTCGATCAGTAACCAACTCTCCGGCCCTCCCAGTAGATAGCAATGACATGTTCTCAGGTAGGGAGAACAATGTGTTAAGTGCAAAAAACTGCACTAGTACTTGCCATATACGGCAAGGGGAAAAACCTGTTCAAAACTAAGGTGTAAATTAACACATAATAGTTTATCTATATCAAGACGGATCTGTAAATTTTCATACTGATACGGATTATAAATACCTGTGAATTTTTGTACATTTAGGCCATTTTGAATTCAATTATTAAAATAATAAAACTCTTGTTACTCGTGCTCGAGACCACCACGACAATGGTGTCGAAACCACCAAACGACCGACAAACATTGGATCTGCAAAATGCTGAATCCTATACTGCGTGGATCATGTCTTTTGTGGCGAAATGTCGCGCAGAGAAGAAAGAAGATATAGTCAACAACGACGGTACGTAGTGGACCTACAGGTAACAAATCTATTTCTTAACATATGAGGCCAGGACGAACTTCTTAATCTTAGGAGCCTTATGAGCCCTAAAAAATTGTTAGACACACCTTTTAAAGAGATCAGACTAGCAATTCAAAACTATATTTCACCTAAAGAAAGATTAGTAACGGCAGAAAGGGCTAAATTTCTGTCCGTTGTCCAAGGCGTTGGAGAATCTGACGACGATTTTCTAGCGCGCCTCAGAGAAGAAGCACGTTATTGTTACTTCGAAAAACTTGAAACAGTAACCAACCCTGAGGAAGAATTGGTGAAAACAAAATTTATCTCAGGTTTGAGAGACCCTGAGGCCAAATTCAGACTATTAGACGGCATTAAAACTAAGCCAACAATGTCTCTGTCTGAAATGACAGAAAGCTTACAGTTCAGAAGTCAAGCAATGGCTTTTGCGAGTTCCTCAACAGGTAATAGACCATTTGTAATAAAAGAAGAGGTGGGATACAACTCCAAAAAGATCTTCAGAAAACCTAGTGAAAAGTTCACTGGTAATAATGGCAATGGTAACTTGTGTAATAGATGTGCAGGTAAGCCACACAGCAGCAAGCCGTGTCCGGCTTTGAACAAGAAATGTAACACCTGTGAAAAGGTGGGGCACATTTCAAAAATGTGCAGAAGTAAAACCCAGCCTAAGTCAGGTAAATCTGACCAGCACAACAACTTCTGCGAGGAAGAGGGTAAGTTGCCTTGTCAAACATCATCCGAAATAGAGATGGGAATGTACTATACACGGGAAAACGTGTTTAACATGTCGGTGATATGCGAGTACATTACAGTAAAAGACCATAAAACAAAAATGCAAGTTGATATCGGTGCTGATAGCACCGTGATATCATCCTTAATCTGGACTGAGCTTGGTAAACCTCAGTTAAATTGGAAAGTCAGACGTCTTGAGGCCTATGATGCTCATCAACTGACGCTTCTGGGACCACTAACATGTGATGTTGATGAGGAACGGAAGACAGTATAGGCAACAACAACTAGCAGTTGTGCAATCCGACAAAAAAATTGGGCTACTTGGGAGAGACATACTACCCCAAGAAGGCATCAAAGCAGTGAGTGATGAAAGAATACCTGCAGTCAAAGGATACAAAGCGCATGTGAAACTCATACCGGGATCACAGCCAATGTTCTGCAAAGCCAGAAAGGTACCTCTACCTCTCCAAGACAGGGTCAAAGAGAAGCTTGAGACAATGGTACGACAGGGTATCTTGGAGCCAGTACAACCTGGTGGGGTCACAAATGCATCACCAGTAGTGTGGCAGCGGAAGAAAAATGGAGCTCTGAGACTATGCGTGGACCTCAAAGTTCACATCAATGGCAAAGTTATGGACGAGGACTATCCAATCCCAGACAAGGAGACCATTTTTCATAATCTCCATGGGGCCTCTTACTTTGGAAAAATTGACTTATCAGATGCATATTATAAAATTGAGCTGGACGAGGATGCAAAAGAAATATGAACAATCAACACATCGCAAGGATTGTTCAAGATGTGCAGGCTTCCTCAGGGCCTAAAGAACTCTTCATCAATCTTCCAGGATTGCCTTGAGTCAACTCTCAAAGGAATCAAGGGTGTGGTCATATTCCAAGACGACGTTCTGGTATATGGAACAACAAAAGATCAATACGAGAAACGAATGCTTGCAGTCAAGAGTCGGCTACGTGAAAAAAATTTCACCATCAATGAGAAGAAATCCAACTCACAACCAATTTCAAGCGTAAGTTTTCTTGGTTACTCTGTTTCCAAAGAAGGAATAGCACCCGATCCTAAACATGTTGAGAAAATCAAAAATGCAAAGCCGCCATCAAATATGAAACAACTCGAGTCCTTTGTCGGCTTAGCAAATTTTTATGGTCGAATGATACCGCATTTTGCAACCAAAATGCTACCCCTAAACGAAATTCGAAAAGCAGAATTCAGATGGGACAAGGAAGAGCAAAATGCTTTTGAAAACATCAAAAACGAGTTATGTTCTAACCCTCTTGTACAGCCTTACAGCTTGACGAAGGAAGCAACCGTGACAACAGACGCCTCAGAGAAAGCTATAGGCGGGGTACTCTCACAAGAAGGACATCCTGTGATCTACGTATCGAGGAATTTGTCACCAGTCGAACAAAATTACTCCAATATTGAGCGAGAGGCACTTGCAATCGTCTTTGTGGTCACAAGATTGAAACAATTCCTACTCGGAAGAAGGTTCACTCTACATACTGACCACAAACCTCTCAAATATCTCTTCGCCCCAGACAAAGAAATTCCGAAAACAGCATCAGCAAGAATTACAAGATGGTCGATAGCGCTGATGGGATTTGACTTCGAATTGAAGTATACACCCGGAGAACAGATCCCCCACGCTGATGCTCTGAGCAGACTAGACTTTGATGATGACGATAACAATGGTCGAGTGTGCTTTGCTCCTGACAATACCTACTTCGTCCAATCCGACCTGGAGACACAGTCAGACATCAAAACTGAGCTGGGATCGAATCGACTCTTTCAAGATGTCATCAAACGAATAAAAAACGGCATCTGGAAACAGTGCTCAGAAGCAGAGAAAGCATTTGAACAACAGAAAGACGCCTTGACCATTCACAATGGAATCATCTTGCGAGGAGTTGTGCCTTTCATTCCACGCAAACTAAGACCCATGGTGACGGCCAAAGCTCATGAGACTCACCCAGGCAAAAATGCAACTGAAACAGCAGTTCAAATGATGGCTTGGTGGCCCGGCATCAGTCAAGATGTTCTTCGATCTGTTAGTAAATGTAAGGAATGCCAAGAAAACAGGCCTAGCCTGGGGAAAACAGTATCTACTTGGCCGGAAGCTGAAGCTGGGAAAGTCTCCACATGGACTGGGGCTACGTTAAGGATCAAGGTAAAATCTTAGTGATAGTAGACGCGGGATCAGGTTGGATAGAAGCCTTCCCTGCGGGAAAAAGAACCTCACAAACAGTGAAGGTGTACTTGAGTCAAATCTTTGCAAGATTTGGGATTCCAAGAACATTAGTATCAGACAATGGTCCTGAGTTTGTGAGCAGTGACCTAAAACAATGGTGTGAATCACTTGGGATTAAAAAGATGGAATCTCCCATCTACCATCCAACAGCAAATGGGATTGCTGAACGAGCGATCCAAACAGTGAAACGGGCTATTCAAGCCTGGAGTCCAAATCTGAATGTGTCATTTGGCGCTTTCCTACAGCGGGCTTTAATGACACATCGGAACACTTCCAAGACGAGGGGCAAAACTCCTGTAGAACTGCTACTGGGACGCAAAATAAGACTTCCAGCAGTCACTGATTTTGATCTGTGTGAACGAGTCCTCTTCAAACTGACGAGCAGTTCACCAACGGTTCCAGCTACTTTAATTATCCGTAAAGGAATGAACACTTCGTTCATCCAGCCAGAGAATTCAATCAAGACAGTTCTTGGTAGTGACAACCAAATTGCACGATTGGAACCTGACGACATCAAGACTGAATCTACTGACTCACAGTCTGAGAGCAGTAGAGACGACATAGGCGTGGCATCACCCAATTCTACTGAAGAAACCTCAGTAGTTGAAAGGGAACAACCTTCAGTGGCCACGAGAACTTTAAGCAGAAATAAAAAACAGCCAGAAAAGTTTGGAGAAGCTATTCCTACAAACTTGCTTAAAAAAGGAGGGAGGATGTGATATATCGAGAAGTAGCGAACTTAGCAACTTAAGTTAAAACTTCGCTATATAAAGAAAACTTTCTTACCTGATGTTTGGTGAAGTGAAATTGAATAATGGCTTCTAATTTGAACCGAATCGTCGATTCAAGTTTGTTCATACCACAAGTTTATCAATGTACATAAACCATAAATTTGTGAGATAGATTCGACCTTCCCACCACCAAACTCGATCAGTAACCAACTCTCCGACCCTCCCAGTAGATAGCAATGACATGTTCTCAGGTAGGGAGAACAATGTGTTAAGTGCAAAAAACTGCACTAGTACTTGCCATATACGGCAAGGGGAAAAACTTGTTCAGAACTAAGGTGTAAATTAACACATATCAGTTTATCTATATCTAGACGGATCTGTAAATTTTCATACTGATATGGATTATAAATACCTGTGAAATTTTGTACATTTAGGCCATTTTGAATTCAATTATTAAAATAATAAAAATCTTGTTACGCGTGCTCGAGACCACGACAGGGGATAAGTAAAAATAGGTAATCCATGAGTCCTATTAATTTCCAGTAAAAGATGCACGCCAGAAAGCAGTCAGATATTTTCCGTCGCTAGTCGAGGCTTTGATATTATCAAAAAAGACTATAATCATTATATTCTTTTTTGATAATATCAAGGCCTAGATGTTTCCGGAATGATAAAACTATTTATTATAGTTCCATAGTCGAGGACCCTAGCTAAAGTCAACTAATTTTCTTCTCATTTGTAGAGCTCATTTTATTTTTCATAGGTCACGCTAAATTTCCCTCAAATGTAGTTTTGAGAACCCAATTGAAAGTTACGTAATTGCGGCCATATAGTGACTGCAACTGAAGCTTGCAAATGGTTTTTTTTTCAAAAGTCTTCTGAACTCACTCTGCATCAGAAAGCTCATGGAAGACATTTGATTAAAAGTTTTCAGGAATAACTTTCATCATGTTAGAAAGACTGGAATATTTTGGCATTTTTACAGTTAGCGGCGGAGTTAATCCAACAAGGCTACAACTTTCCCAGTCTGATGACAATTGAGAAACTCAGACTCACACACGTGGGAGATAACTTCCCAGGCCTCCAGAGACGAATGCGGGACCCTAATCCAGACTATGAGCGGAAAAATTATATCACAACGCCTAACTACCTTTTGTCGGTTACCCAGGGCAGTTTGAAATTGGGTGATGTTGACTATTTGGGCGTGAATACAGACGATATGTATGATCGAAGAATTGTGTTCACGGGTAAAATTCTCATGTTCAAATTGTTTTATATAAAAACTTCATGATGACATATTTTTCAGTTCTTCTTTCGGGTTGAAATTAAATGGATAGAGTAAAATTTAAATATACTCCGCCAGCAACTGATGCTGGTCGTGCAAAATAATTGCAAAATTTTCTTTTCTGTACATTTTGGAGACCGATATCTCTTTGGAGCGATCAAAAAGCGCACTGTTGACATGCACACGCGAAAAAGAATTCATCCATGCAATGGCATTCTATTCTTTTTTTTGTTTCCTCTAGGAGAAAGTGAGGTTACCAAAATTGTTCATTTTACTAAACTTTTCAGTCAAACCACCAGTTAGTTTAATTTTAAATAAGATAATTTTTTATTACATAATTTGAAAACATAATTTAAAAAAACATATTACATAATTTTAAATGTTTAACTGGGTTCTTAAAAAAATAAACGAAAAATTTAACCCAGACAATTTATTAAATCAAAATTTTGAAGAATAAATACAGCTAAAGTCAGATTTTGTTAAAAGCACTCTGAAACCGTTTAATCAATTCGTGCCGTGCGGATTTGTGGCCACATCAGAACTTGCTTAGAGGCAGAATGACTTTTGCAAAAAAATAACTTTTTATTCAATAAAATTTGTGTAATTACAATTTTCATAATATACAATGAATGTCTCATAAGCTGCCATAACTGTAATTTAATCTTTATCTAATCAAGAGCTGCAGCCACACATTTTGAGTAAAACAATTCTTTTTTGCACTGTTCTTATATTTTTAATGCTTCAGCTTAATATTCACCGATACAAGTTGTGGTTCTCAATTAAAAAATAGCAAGAATGAGACGATTGAGACATAATACAGTCTCAGCAGTGCCTTTGCTTCGCATTTGCGAATCTGATCAAATGGTGGGATAGAAAAAAACCGAATTTGAAATTTTAGAGATAGTGTTGCGGCGATATCTCCATACTCGCCTCTAACAAAGAACTATATTTTTCCTCGAGTAATTAAAAAAAATTGGCGTACATGAAAAACGTAGCGCATATCTATGAAAAAAGATAAACTTAAATTGCGATAGTAGCAAACACAAACACAAACAGCAATTTCAACACGAGAATGCTTCGATCACTTTGTATGCTAGAAGTGTCAGACAGTTAATTGGCTGTACATGATACTCCCGATTACTTCAAAAACTCGCACAGAAAATAAAGAGATTAAATCACATTCATCAAAAATTTTCATTGCTTTAGTTTTTTTCACTGGAAAGATGTAAATTGATGTCAAAGATTTCAAATTTTGACCTGGAAAGATGTCAAACTTTGATTACGTCAAATTGTGTTTTTGGGGCAAGAAGTTGTATATCTCGTATTTAATCCCCGAGTCGGAATCGGATGTTAATCGTGCAAGATCTTGTAAGATTAACATCGGCTTGCAAGAATCTTGCAAGATTAACATCCGTCTTGCAAGATTCTTGCAAGATTAGCAACCAAAACTTGCAAGATTCTTGCAAGATTAACATCCAAACACCATCCAAAAAAAGCCAAAAAAAAACGTCCAAAAAATAAAAAAAGACGTTAAAAAAACGCCAGATAATAGCCTTTGAGACTCCAAAAAAACCACAATAGAGCCTAGAAGCCTATCTTATAAAGCCTAGATACCTATCCTATGCAAGAAAAAAAGGCTCAAAAATTTTGAATATACAAAAAAGTAAAAGAGAAAAAGATGATCATTTCATGAGTTCTATACTTTTATTTTCTCTGTTATAAGCCTTAAACCAAACTAAACAACGATTTTTTTCATTCTTAACGTAAAAACTCAAAAAAAATAGTACGAAACTATTGTTTTCAACAGTTCCCTAACTGAACTTCGGATGGTTCGTATGTCAATTAGTAGAAATTAGTAGATACTGAATGTTCCTGATGCATTAAATTTTTGGCGAACTGGGAAAATTGTTTTTTAAAGTCATCCAAATCTAATTTGAGAAGAAAGTCACAGTGTTGAAAAAGGTGAGAATTCACTTCCTTTTTCAAAGTGATGGTTTTTTTTCTTCCTGTTTAAAATATCCCTTATTTCGTGCTTTTATCTTATTTTACTCTTGAGATTTGCTGATAATTATTATACTCTTGATAATCTAAATTGTTACTTTTAGCTATTTGCAGCACTAAAGGACTTTGCTTGTTATGTTATTTGGAGAGAAAACATATAAAAGATTTCTACAAAGTTTCCCTTTGATGGCACTGTACATCTTCATCATTGGAATAGAAAAAAGTTTTCCCTTCTTTTCTCAGTTTCCCGTTGTTAAGTTCTGAATGGCCCTTAATGAACTAATCCTTGTTTTCGATTTCTCCTTAAAAATATCAGAAATTTAGTTTGCCATTTTGGATTAGAGCTGAATTAGTATAAATAAATCTTTAGAACGCTTGTTGCGTAAAAATACAATTCGTCAGGAAAAAAATTAGGAACAACTAACAGACTGAAGAAAGGTAGAAAAAGGAACCTTTCAATTGGAAATTAAGCTTCTCTTTTTACTTTGCGAAGTGTAGGCAAAAATGGAAAATTGACTGAAGGAAGAGAAAAGAGCCGGCCTCGCATGAAAATTCCCCATTTTGAAAAGTACAGAGCAAAAACTCAAAAGCCCCCGGAGAACAAATTTATCATCGTTGCAAATCACCATTCAGTAATTTATGGAACCTAATCTTTGCTGGTCGTCGAAATTTCTTGAACTATTTAGTGTAAATTTAACTTGTTCTTCTCTGATTTAAATTCTTCGCGCGTTATTTATGTGTTTTTGTTAATAAAATCAACTTTTTCGAGTAATATTATGATCTTGTAATGTTCAAACAATGCCTTTATCTGTTTATTTCGTCTAACAATGTTCTATTTTTCGTTTCGAAAAAATCTTGCATACTGGCAAAAGTATTGTCAGATCTTCCCAGATTAGCGTCGGAATTCGTCCAAATATTATTAAGCTTCGTTTCTTAATTTTAGCTGAGTTCTACCTTCTGAACGACCCTCTTTTGGATGCAAGCTGGTACCATGACATCACCTTCTTTGTATCACGTGGGGTGGAGTCCTTCTGGTTCCAGACTCTGGAACTCTTCATATTCTATGACGTCAACTCATCGCTTCTTGTCTTCCCAGATTTCGGGGATAATTTGGTTAGGACTTTGAAAAAAAACAAGGAGACTGGGTAATGTGCGATTGCACATAAAGTTCCGACCCCACTCATCAAAAAATTGGCATAATTGTTTACCAAATGAGGAACAGATAGAAAAACACAAAAAACTCAAGAAAAACACAAAAAAACTCAAAAGATAGCCTCCAAAGCAATTAACTAAGTGGAAAAGAATGATGCATTAGACTGATAAGATATGCCAATACTAAGGAAGCGAGTCAAAATGAACAGCAAAATCAAACAACAACAACAACAGACATTAATTACATCAAAAACTTTATGTCGTTTTAAAAAACAAAACTGAATAACTAAGTCAAAAGAGCGTCTGATAAAATTGAAACTAAGCACAATAACTTCTAATTAACCAGACAATATATGGGACCAGTCGATAATAAGCTTGGTAACAATTAGACAATAAAGAGCAAAAACAGTAAAGTTGAAAAAATCGCTTTTTTTAAAAAAAAACAATAAATTTCAAAGTAATGAAAACAATTAGAAATCAACCAAATTATACCATAGGTTTACAATTACCAATGCTTCTATAGCTGTGAAGGAGGAACTGTCGATATTCAGTTGTTTGTGTGGTTACAAAAAGAGCATCAAATAGAAAACAAACAAAAAATCAAATAAAAACTTGCGCGAAAGCGCTACCGAAGCCGTAAAGCCATACTTTGGCCCTCAAAAAATGTTCAATTGCACCTTCATCCAACACCAATAAAGTTTTAAGTGGCCTCTCATTAACGAAACTAGGTAATAAGTAGACAAAAAAGAAAAAATGCAAAATTAATTAAAATTGTTTTCGAAAAAAAAATTATTTCCAAAGACATGAAAGCCATTAATTACAAAGTGATATAATTAAAAAGGTTCGTTTATTCTTCAAAAGCATGCCCTTGAGACCTGCAATCATCCAGAATATGAGTTATGCTTTAAAATGAACGTCGAATATGACAAAAATCAAAAACTAATTTGATTTTATTTGCGAAAAACCCGTGTCAAAGCTACTAAAGTCATGACTAATTCTCAAAAAACAATAGATTCTCTGACAACAATTGCTTTTGGCACTTTCCCTTGACGACAATAACGTCAATTTTGGCCTCTAATTAACGAGACTAGGTAACAAACAGAAAATAAAAGGAACAAAATTGCCAAAAACACTATTTTTTTGGGGAACAACACTTTTCAAAGTCATGAAAGCCATGAGCTATCTAGTAATATCAGAATATCGGCTCTTGTACTCTTCCATGAAATGCCAACAAAACCGGGCCAGTGTATAGGAATTTTCATACGACTAAAAAGACAAAGTAAAGGCTACAGTTAAGGACAAATTTAAAAAATTCAATTAAATTCTTCGAGACAGTAGTGTCGAAGCCGTTAAAACCATGAGCTATATCTTTAAGGATTTAAATATTAGCAACTGTGCCTTCTTTTGAGCGCCAAAAATGTGATTTATGAACGGTCAAAAACCTGAAAATGTGACAAAACTAGAAAACATGAAAACGGGCAATAACTAAAAAGAAAAAAATGTGAAATCAAGTAGTATCAAAGCCAGAAAACCATAACTCAAGGCTTAAAACCGCATTAAAGATCGATTTTGATTTCAACAGAAAGATTAAGCACTCTTTCAATGCTGACATTCAGTTAAAATTGATCAATCTAAGAGAAAAATGGAGGCAAAGTTCAATAAGACATTTTTTATTCGAAAATCAAATGTTTTTAAAAGTCAAAACGACCATAAGCTTTCAAGTAATAAACCAAATACATTCTTTTGGAGTTAATTAGGAAGTTAATTGGACCTACCACTAGTTAGCTTTGATTTGAAATATTTTGTTGTTTAATTATTATAAAAAAAATCGTTTTTTTTTTAAAAAAGACCGACTGATAACAATCCTAATGATTTTTGGATTGTAACAGTCCAACATTTGTCCAAAACTAGCCCTGCTAAAACCTTTTGTCCATTAAGAACAATTAATTTTTTGAATGTCATAGATATAGATATTTTGTTAGTTAAAAAGTTAAAAATAAATGCTGCATTTTTGACAATTAACGAAAAAAGTTAGCAAAAAAACCTCAAAGTTTTAATTACAGAGCCCTCTCAAATGAAGCTGAAGTAGAAATAGCCCCCTTTGAATCTGCAAAGATTGTCTAAGTGGTGTTTAATTGTGCACTTCTTGCAAATTTAATCAAATTGGACTGAAGAAACTTATATCTGTTTTTGATGAAAAAGTCGGAATTTTAAAACATTTAGCCAGAATTTTTGAAAAAAAACTACACAAAAATAGCCGACATTTTTTTGTCTTCAAAATAAAAATCAGCAACACTTTCATAAATATTTTTAATGAATTTGAGCAAAATTGGCGAGATTTTAGTCAAAAATTAGGAAAAATGTGAATAAAATTTCACTCTATTTTCTCTAAAGATTAAACCTCGATAACTCCCTGTAAAGAACGAAAATAAAAAAAATCTTTTTACTTCTATATTTGACGGCACGGCATATTTGAATTCCTCTTGGTCTGGCACGGTTTGATCCGAGGGCAAAGTCTAGAAATGGCCGGTTGGGTCTGGTACCTCAAGGATCAAAAGGAGGAGGGAAAAAGGCAGGAAAAAAAGGAGGAGGGTAAAAAAAAAACAGAATATACTGGAAAAATCTCGAGGTCGGTTTTTAAATAGACTTGAGACAATTTTCCGACACAGTATCAGCTCCTTAGTCTTCCTATTTTAGCAGGACGTGTGGCCCCCCTGCAGCCAGGTATTAAAAAAATCAGCTCATTCCGACCATTCCGCTCATTTCTTGCATTTTTTATTCCGCTCAAATTCCGCTGATTCCTCGACTAGGGTCACAGGTCGCTTGGGTCTGGCACATCAACCTGACAAAGTTTCTTCTCCCAAACAAGTTTGTTTTTGTATGTGATACATAAGTCGCTTAAAAATTCGAATGAAAGCCTTCAAGTATAACGAATCTTCAAACAAAGAATAACGGAAGAAATAAGGGAACGAAACCAGTGGGCTTTTACCTGACATTTCTATTATTTCATGTATTCAGGGCATGTTTGTGAATGAGAGCGTTGACCTTTTGTCCCTGGAGGAGTTCTTTCCTTACCCTAAGACGGCAGCTATCCTTGACCTTGCAAACTTGTGGGATCACGAAGAACAGGTAATTTGTGCTTGACCTTGAAAAACTTATCATTGTTAAGCAGCAGTAGTAGCTCCAGTTTTTTTATCAACCCCAACCGTGTGAGCATTTTTCTTGAATACCTAGCAATTATCCATTTTAAAAAGCCGCATATTTTGGATCAAATTTTTGTTGATTTTTGAAACTTTTGTAGAATTTTGTAATAAAAAGTTAAGCCTATACTCAATTACATTTTTGTCCCAGTTTACCTTTCGTTTTGATCTCCCTGGTTTTTTTCAACCTTGATCAAAATCTTGAGAACTTTGTCAAAAATTTATGTAAATGTCTCCAGATTCTGGCATGGCGTATGGCTCTCTACATCAGTTCCCACCCAGACTACAACCGGATGTTGATTGCACTATACATTCCGGACCCTCCTTCCTACCTCGCCTGGGAAGATATCCAGATAAATCCCGGGAAAAACATATTTCTACAGGAACTCACAGACACTAGTGGGGTGACACATGCTACATATTCGAATCCCGGAGTAAGTACTCTACCAAAATGCTCTTTGATTTGAGCTTCCATATTAAAAAAGTTATCTTGAAGCGAAGTTAGGATTTCCACATCCTATCATATGATAAAAACTGCGTTATAAAATGCTTACCAAGTGCAACTGTGGAAAACATTCTTTTGCATGTACTACAAGACTATCATTGGTGTTTTACATTACTGCTATAACTAACACTAATGATATCTTTATTGTGATCTTTTTTGAAATAATTCTAGCTTTTCATATCATTTCTCTGTGAACTAGAGTGTTCGAGTAGTTCATAGCAAAAGGTTGCGATAAGATTGGACATCGGAAACATTTTATGGAATTAGTTTCATCCAAACATGTAGACAGAAATTGTCAGCAGTACCCTGGTGTTGAGCGGATTCAAATCTTAGAAGTATTTTGCAAGATGAATCAAAATTTGCAATTCTTTTGCGAGAATCGTTCATGATGTTAATCTAGGCAAAAAATAACAAATCAGGGTACAAATGTTCTCGAAAACATCTTTGAAGAAATTATTGTTTTTTAAACAACTTACAGAACCCAAATCAATGAAAAAATTTTTGGCCAAAAAAATATCTCATCAGTTTATTGTGATTTCAGGATCTGAAGTATGTTTGGGCAGCATCAAATCTGGGTCAGTATTCAATCATTGATGCAAATAATTTGCATGAAAATAAAAGGTTATTATTTACAGCGCACAAAAAAATTCCACAAAAACCTGCGCTCATCTTTACAACAGCAAATTTTTACCCGTCGCAAGTTTCATTCTGGTTTTACAAACCAAAATCCAATGCCATAATTTCTTGTCAGCTCTTTTTGATCTTTTGGTTCGGTTCGTAAACCTAATTACCAGCTTGCTTTTTTGCACTTAATCTTTAATAAACTGATCCGGTTGTGATAGCTTAAAATGAAGTTGCCCTGGAATCTGAGGCATTGTAATGGCGCGCGAGGGTTTTCATTTGAAACTTGGTAAATTAAGTTGACCACATAAATAAGATGACGTCTTTCACATAGGTTTTATTATGCTAAATACTTTTTCTTTTTCTAATAGTTTTAACAAAGAAGTCAAGCATTGGGTATGTTTTGGGTATCCTGGCGTTGGACATTCTGTCTTGACAAACGTCTATTCCACATCACGTATTGGGGCTCTAATCAGTTACAACTAAAGTGAAAATGGACTAGTACTGAATTCGAACCAGCATCTCTTACTTGCAAGCCCAGTGTGCTACCCATTTACACCAACTGTTCATAAGCTCTCGATCTCGGGCATCTCTCATAACCCGTTCTCAAGTTTTTTTTTGTTACTCAAGGCTTCAATTTTCTAGCCAAGTATACAGTGAACAAGTAGATCTTCTAGTCAAACTAAGTCAAGCTTATCTTATACGCAATTTACATTAGGTTTTTCTCTCTGAACCTTTTAACACTCTCCTTTAAATTGCGTATCATCTTTTTTCACAGTTTTCAGCAATCTTTTCTTTTTTGCGGCTAATCTCAAGACTAGGATCTGGACCCATCACCTGTCAAGGAGTCTACGTAGGTGCAACTACTGTGTAAATGGACCAGTACTGGAGTCGAACCAGCATCTCTTACTTACTAGCCTCGCATGGTACCCATTTACACCAACTGGTGTTAAGCTCTGAATCTTGCACATCTCTTGCAACCGGTTCTTACGTTCTTTCTTGTTCCCCAAGGTTTCTCTAGCGAAGTAAAACTTGAACAAGTATTGCTCTTCCCTCTCAACCCCCTAACATCCCGGTACCCAAAAGGTCCCTAGTTGAATTGGATGTTATCAATGTCAACTTCAGACCCACATATTGTCCAACAAGTTAAATAATTGCGAGTCAGACCACCTTAGTGAGAATTTTGTTTAAAATAAGTTTAAATTAGCTAATGAAGAAGCTCTGCTGATATAACGTATACTTGGATAGATAGGCGAAGACTTGAGAAGCAACAAAAGACAAGAGATTGGATTACAGGAGTTTCCCAACTTCGTGGGATTACTACGAATTGATGTAATGGTTAGCTCATTAGGCTTGCAAACGAGAGCGGCTAGTTCGAGCTTATTACATGCCCTTTTTCATTTGCGCCCATCTAGACCCCCCTAACAATAGAGTGTAATAATTCGGTAGTTTTTCGGTAACATATTTGTTCCCATTCTCGTTTTAGAATCGTACAAAAATGAGACAAAAGCTGATGATCAATTGGAAGTCATAATTCACATTCGAGTCATTGGGGATTCCCCAAGTCCTCCCACAGGTAAATCAACAAAAACAATCCAGTAAAAAACTGGAAAACATATCATAACTTTTAGGCACCATCGACTATCTTACTCCGTTTTCCCAAAATCCAAAGACACTCTACACGTTTTCTGAGTGATGTCACAAGATTGTTTTGTAATGTAATGCTCAATTCACTCAATTTTTCTTGCATTAGGTGGAAATCGGGTCTGTTCACACGAGGAAAAATAGTAATAGTCGTTTGACTATTATTATTCAAATACGAGTTTTCTCAGCAAACATAGTATTGCTTGATTAAAAAAGGTGTGAACCAAAAAATGTTGGTTATTCCATAAAAATAGAATAAAAACTGGAATATCGGTAGGCATCAACTCAATTTTACAATTTTTTCATTCTAACTTAAGTTACTTCTAGAAATTGCTCCTGACAAGCTTCGTTGCAATAACTTTCAATTGTTAACCGTAAAAGTAAATGCACGGAAAAAAGTTTACAAAAAGGAGAGCAGAACGGTCGCTGAAAAAATTTGCCAGAAACTTTTTTTTGCTAAACATCATTTTAGCTCCTAATCCCGCAATCTCGCTGTGTCATATCGACTATATTACTCTGGAGTCAAGAATCTGCGCAGACAGCAATCAGTTCCAAATGACAGGTGTCAACGGAGGATCAACTATGGCAACTTTCAACGAGGTCAGCAAAAACTTTAAATAGCCCAACTGCTTTTGCCTAAATAAGTTTGTTTGTCAACAATTCATTGAACAATTTAAATTCACGTTTTCCAAGGAAATTTGAAAAATGTAATGATAATTTTCATTTTTCTTTTCTGCTCTCCAGATGAATTAACCAACTTTTTTGCACCATATTGAAGCTCACGAAGTCACTATACGTTTCAAATAAAATTCGTGGGTTAGTTTTGTAATAGCAATCTTAGGGAAAGAAAGGAAAGAAATGAGGGTTATATTCTCAATCTCCTACGCACGCACGCACGCACGCACGCACGCACACACACACACACACACACACACACACACACACACACACACACACACACACACACACACACACACACGCACACACACACACACACACACACACACACGCACACACAGAGTGAGAGAGAGAGAAAGAGAGAGGGAGAGAGAGGGAGAGATAGCGAAGTGTCAAGCAGCAGCATTTCAGTCGCCGGAAAGCGACAATCAACTACATGATTGCAAACAAAAATTACCAAAAACAGGTCAGTTCTATCCCGGACTGCACGTCAACTCTTAATCAGCACTGAACAAATCGTGTTGCAAGTCTTGGATCAGTACTGTATCAAAGCTCCTTTTGTGTCATTCTTTAGACCCGGTACGTCTTTAATCAAGTTTTAATGCATGGCAAGTCTTGAGTCAAAATTTGACGAGGAGTTGACAAGTCTTGAGCAAGTCTTGGTCAAGTATTGACAACTCTTGAGTGAATTCTTAGCTCAGTTTTTGGTATTGTTTTTCTTTCGTTTCGCAATGCAAGAAAAAGGCAGCTATTTATAATGAGTTGCCCTCAAAAATCTGAAAGTGAAAAAAGAAGCACAAGAAAACGTGAGCACTTCCACAAAGTTTACTTGAGAGGGTGGAAAAACTTCTGCTATCACCCAAATTTATCACAAATGGACACTACTTTCTGCCCATTTGAAAAACAATGGTTTCCTAGTAATTAATTGTGATATATTGGGTTAGTAGATGCTAATTTCAAAAAAGCATTGGTCAAATTAACGAATTTTTCGAAAAAAATCTGACCATTTTTAGCAAAATTTGAAATAAATAACACCAATTATAAATAACGTCCTCTCACAACTCTGTTTATTATCATAGCAAGAATTAAGACTTGTCAAGACTTGACTCAAGACTTGCCAAGTCTCGGCTAAGACTTGATTTAGACTTGACAAGCCTTCGCAAGGCTTAGGAACTGGAATTAGTCATGATCCACACAGATTTTCCAATTTAAGACGTGTGTTTCACTGCAGAAAAACTAATCAAAACAGGCAACTTGTTCACGGACATAGCGTAACTTATCACAACGCTAATTTTGATGAAAGATATTTATTTGATGAAAGATAAATTTTATATATGGCAATGCGAAATGTCAATATAAAAAATTAGCATCGGACGTGCTAACATTTGTGTCCTCTTCAAAGGAATATGTTTTAAAGCCCTAAAAGTGATGTTTTGAATGATACAGGAACTTATGTTTAGTAATAGTTTGACAAAAATCAATAAAATGTCTACCAATCAAATCGTGTTATTCATTGGGATTCGTGCGATGAAGTTATCATGATTTCTGTTGCTATGGCAATCAATGTTCAGCTTAAGTTAATCTTACTTCTTCCAAAACTTAGAAAACTGGAATTGCCTCAGGCGCCTTCAACAAACATACACAAACTGGCTTAATTAGATATCGTTTTGCAAAAACAACTAAACCTACTTTCAAATTTTGGAGAACATCTGTTGTCTGGATATGTGATATGTTCTCGTCAATATATCAATGTTAAAGTCATGCCAAAAAAAATTATTGAAAAAAGGTATCAAATAAAAACTCCAGTCAATTCATTTGTTTTCCAAGTGGGATGATAAAATGAATTTTCACTTGTGGTAATTTCTTTTTTCTCTCTATTTTTGTTATAGTTTTTGTTGCGAAGTGTCAATATTAAAAATTTGCATCGGACGTACTAAAATTTGTCTTCTCTTAAAAGGAATATGTATTAAAGCCCTAAAAAAGGATTGTTTTGATTGCTACAGGAACTTGAGTTCAGTAATAGTTTGACAAAATTCATTAAAAAGGCAACCAATCAAATGATAATAATTATTAGGATTTGTGCGATGTAAGTTATCATGGTTGCTGTTACTATGGCAATCAATGTTCAGCTTCAGTTCAATTCACTTCTTCCAAAACTTAAAAAACTAGAATTGCCTCAGTCGCCTTCAACAAACATACACAAACTGGCTTAATTAGATATTGTTTTGCAAAAACAACTAACTTACTTTCAAATTTTGGAGAAAATCTGTTGTCTGGATATCTGATATGTTCTCGGCAATATCTCAATGTTAAAGTCATGCCAAAAAAAATTATTGAAAAAAGTCTCAAATTAAAAACTCCAGTCAAATCATTTGTTTTACAAGTGGGGTGATAAAATGAATTTTCATTTGTGGTAATTTCTTTTTTCTCTGTTTTTTGTTAAATTTTTTGTTGCCAAGTGTCAATATAAAAAATTAGAATGGCCTCAGGCTCCTTCAACAAACATACACAAGTTGGCTTTATTAGATATTGATTTGCAAAAACAACTGAAATTACTTTCAAATTTTGGAGAAAATCTGTTGTCTGGATATGTGATATGTTCTCGTCATTATCTCAATGTTAAAGTCATGCCAAAAAATAATTATTGAAAAAAGGTCTCAATTTAAAAACTACAGTCAATTCATTTGTTTTACAAGTGGGATGTGAAAATGAATTTTCACTTGTGGTAATTTCTTTTTTCTCTGTTTTTTTGTTAAATTTTTTGTTGCGAAGTGTCAATATAAAAAATGGCATCGGATGTACTAACATTTGTGTCCTCTTAAACAGAATATTTATTAAAACCCTAAAAAAGGATTGTTTTGATTGCTACAGGAACTTGAGTTTAGTAATAGTGTGACAAAATTCATTAAAAAGGAATCCAATCAAATCATATTAAGGATTAGGATTTGTGCGATGTAAGTTATCATAATTGCTGTTACTATGGCAATAAATGTTCAGCTTCAGTTCATCTTACTTCTTCCAGAACTTAGAAAACTAGAATTGCCTCAGGCACCTTCAACAAATATACATAAACTGGCTCTATTTAGATAATTTTTTGCAAAAACAACAAAACTCGCTTTCAAATTTTGGAGAAAATCTATTTTTCAGATATGTGGTATGTTCTTGTCAATACATCAATGTTAAAGTTAAGTCAAAAAATTAAATTTATTGGAGAAGGTCTCAATTTAAAAACTCCAGTATATTCAACTGTTTTACAAGTGCTTACAAGAGCTCAACTGCTTTCGCCTAAATAAGTTTGTTTGTCAACAATTCATTGCAGAATTTAAATTCACCTTTTCCAAAGAAATGCTGAAAATATAATAATAATTTTCAGTTTTCTTCTCTCCAGATGAATTAAACAATTTTTTTGCACCATATTGAATCTCAAGAAGTGCCTATACGTTTCAAATAAATTTCGTGGTTTAGTGTCGAAATAGCAATCTTAGGGAAAGAAAGGAAAGAAATGAGAGTTTTATACTCAATCTCCTACGCAATCACGCATGCACGCGCACAAACACACACACACACACTCACGCACACACACACACACACACATATCCACACACATATAGGCACATATAACCACACACAGAGGCACACATACACAGAGAGAGAGAGAAAAAGAGACAGGGAGAGAGAGAGGGAGAGATAGCGAAGTGTCAAACAGCAGCATTTCAGTCGCCGGAAAGCGACAATCAACTACATAATTGAAAACAGAAACTACCAAAAACAGGTCAGTTCTAACGCCGACTGCACGTCAACTCTTAATCAGCACTGAACAAATCGTGTTGCAAGTCTTGGATCAGTATTGTATCAAAGCTCCTTTTGTGTCATTCTTTAGACCCGGCACGTCTTTAATCAAGTTTTAATGCATGGCAAGTCTTGAGTCAATTTTTTGACGAGGAGTTGACAAGTCTTGAGCAAGTCTTGGTCAAGTATTGACAACTCTTGAGTGAATTCTTAGCTCAGTTTTTGGTATTGTTTTTCTTTCGTTTCGCAATGCAAGAAAAAGGCAGCTATTTATAATGAGTTGCCCTCAAAAATCTAAAATTGAAAAAAGAAGCACAAGAAAACGTGAGCACTTCCACAATGTTTACTTGAGAGGGTGGAAAAACTTCTGCTATCACCCAAATTTATCAAAAATGGACACTACTTTCTGCCCATTTGAAAAAAATTGGTTTCCTAGTAATTAATTGTGATATATATTAGGTTAGTAGATGCTAATATCAAAAAACCATTGGTCAAATTAACGAATTTTTCGAAAAAAATCTGACCATTTTTAGCAAAATTTGAAATAAATAAAACCAAATATAAATAACGTCCTCTCACAACTCTGTTTAGTATCATAGCAAGAATTAGGACTTGTCGAGACTTGACTCAAGACTTGCCAAGTCTCAGATAAGACTTGATATAGACTTTACAAGCCTTCGCAATTTAAGACGTATGTTTCCCTGCAAAAAAACTAATCAAAACAGGCAACTTGTTCACGGACATAACGTAACTTACCACAACGCTAATTTTGATGAAAGATTCTTATTTGATGAAAGATAAATTTTGTATAGGGCAATTCGAAGTGTCAATATAAAAAATTTGTGTCGGACGTACTAACATTTGTGTCCTCTTCAAAAGAATATGTATTAAAACCCTAAAAAAGGATTGTTTTGATTGCTACAGGAACTTCAGTTCAATAATAGTTTGACAAAAATCACTAAAAAAGCAACCAATCAAATCATATTTATGATTAGGATTTGTGCGATGTAAGTTATCATGATTGCTGTTACAATGGCAATCAATGTTCAGCTTCAGTTCATCTTACTTCTTCCAAAACTTAAGAAAACTAGAATTGCCTCAGGCTCCTTCAACAAACATACACAAACTGGCTCTATTTAGATTTTTTTTTTGCAAAAACAACAAAACTCGTTTTCAAATTTTGGAGAAAATCTGTTTTTCGGATATGTGGTATGTTCTCGTCAATATCTCAATGTTAAAGTTAAATCAAGAAATTAAATTTATTGGAAAAGGTCTCATTTTAAAAACTCCAGTTTATTCAACTGTTTTACAAGTGGGGTGAGAAAATTAATTTTCACCTGTGGTAATTGACTTTTTTATATGTTTTTCATTAATTTTTTTGTTGCTAAGTGTCAATTTAGAAACATCGCATCGGACGTACTAAAATTCGTGTCTTCTTAAAAAGAAGATGGAATATAACCCTAAAAAGCGGATGTTTTGAGTGATACAGGAACTTTTGTTTAGTAATAGTTTGACAAAAATCTATAGACTTTCATCCAATCAAATCATTTTAATGATTAGGATTCGTGCGATCTAAGTTATCATGATTGCTGTTGCTATGGCAATCAATGTTTTGGCTTCAGTTGTTATTACTTCTTCCAAGACCTAAACAACCAGAATTGCCTCAAGTGCCTTCAACAGACATACACAAACTGGCTCAGTGTAGATAATTTTTCTTGTAAAAACAACTAAATTTACTCTCAAAGTTTGGAGAAAACCTCTTTTTCGGACATGTGACATTCTAGCGTCATAATGCAATTTTTAAGTCAAGTCAAAACTTAAATTTATTGAAAAAGATCTCAATTTAAAAACTCCAGTCAATTACACTTTTACAAGTGTTTTGAGAAAATGAATTTTCACCTGTGGTAATTGATTTCTTTTTTCTGCATTTTTTAATTGAAAAATTGGCTGCGAGGAGTCAATAAAAAATTGCATCGGAAGTACTAATATTTGTGTCCTCTTAAAAAGGAAGATGGGATAAAGCCCCAAAAGAGGGATATTTTGAAGAATTAAGGAAATTGTGCTAAGTAATAGTTCGACAAAAATTCAATAAATTTCGACCAATCAAATCCTATTATTGATTAGGATTCGTGCGATGTAAGTTATCATGATTGCTGTTGCTGTGGCAATCAATAATTTGGCTTCAGTTGATATTACTTCTTCCAACACTTAAATAACCAGAACTGCCTTAAGTGGCTTCAAAATACATACACAAACTGGTTCAATTTAGATATTTTTTAAAAACAACTAAATTTACTTTCAAATTTTGGAGAAAATTTGTTTTTCGGAGATGCGACCTGTTCTCATCATTAGGCCATTTTAAGTCAAGTCAAAAACCTTAAGTTTATAGAAAAAGGTCTCAATTTAAAAATTCCAGTCGCTTCAACTGTTTTACAAGTGGTGTGAGAAAATGAGTTTGCTTCAGTGGTAATTGACTTCTCTTTTTTTCTTTAATTTCAATTCAAGTTTTTGATAGTTTTTGCAAATTTGTTTTGAATTTTGTTCACTGGTAACTTAAGCTCTAGTTTTAAAAATCTAGTTTAAAAGTTTCCCTGAGTTGAAACTAGGAAATTTCCTGTGTTGCTATGTTTTTGTTGTCATTATTTCTGTTACGACCTGGGACTCTTCCCTCCAATTAGCTTTTGTTTATTCCTACATACGAGTTTTGGTATCTATTCTGTTCCCCCCCCCCCAGTGTTTTTTATCACCCCCAGTTACAAATTATATGTTGTTATAAAGCAAATTACTATGTAAGAAAATTGCACGTGCGCCTGGGGGTCATAAAAGATTTAAGCTCACTAAGATGGGGGAAATACAGAATAGATCCGAGTTTTGTATGTGTAGTATATGTGACCTAATTTTACTCTTCTTGGGTGCGTTTTGTCCAATGGCATGAATAATTTTCCAATGACACGTGACTTTTTATTTCTCAAGGCATTTTTAAGCTCTTTTAAATATTCAAGACAGTGTTTAAATTTTTTTTCCAATGATCAAAGTGAAATAAAATATCTGACTAAAGTTGAAGGAGTTTAGAAGGCAGTTTCACAAGACATAGGTCTAAACCAATTAACACATCACAACAATGATGTTTAGCTCTCATCTTTTTCCCTGGTACTTCGAGACTTAGCAACTATCACAACAATTTTCAGACTGATATCAATCGCAGTCGTTTTCTGGAAATCAGACAATTGATTTTGTTGCTAAAAAGACCCGACAATAAATAAACTTTATACAAAAACTCTGGAGGAGGAATTTCCTTAAAAGTTTAGTTTCTGTTTTTGTTTCAGAATCAGCCACTGATGACATTCCAGAATGAAGTGACAGAAATCCCAGAGTCCGGTGCTGGTCCAGTAGACTTCCAAGTCTACATCCAAGCCAGAAGTAGCAGGAAGCTGAACGTCAAAATATCAGGTTGTCAATTCTGTTAAAATTTAGAAAAAAATCTTTGGAAAGTTCTGGTTGCACATAATTTTTGCCAAGTTTTCGCAATGTATATTCAGAATAGGATTCTGGTCGTTTGACAGCAATGAAAAAATATTGCGCAATGGGTGATAAGAGCGCCTTCTCCGCAGTGAAAAACTGAATAAAAATGCAAATCGATAAAACTGGTTTTTTGTATAATACTTTGATTTTTTTTTCAAATACATTTACCAATTTGTTTGACTAGATTGGTTTTAATGCAAAAATAATTGAACTTCAAAAGAAAAGTTCACTTGCACTTAAACGAATTGGTTTGTGATCATTTAAAGCACTAGTTAATTGTGATTTTCAAAAATTTAGCGAAATGATTTACGCCTAATCTCAGAGTCGTCCTCTCAATAATATAGTGTTCTATTTTTGATGATAGGCAGAAAATTGTGGAGATTTTAAAGGCAAGTTGGGTTTATTGAGCTATTTTTTGAGTTTGAGATATCGATTTTCTTTGCTGAGCTCTCCGCTGAGCGGATTTGTTCAATTTTGTCTGTGTAACGTTTTTAATATTACTTCTGGTGACATCTCAGAATCTGTAGTTTGTGTATACAAGAATTGATTAACCACAAAGGGTTCTTGACATGCGCATGATTTCTTACAGATTTCAATCCCGAAACAAGTTGCATGAGATTCCTGCATCTGAAATTTGTCAGAATATTTTTAAACATTTTCAAATGTAACTTTATATGGTATTAGATTTTATTTCTGTTATACGTCAACAGGAAAGCATATGAGGTCCTATAATCACAGCTTTTATATTCAATCTATCTGAAATTACAAAATCACGCCACTGTTTTTACGTGATTTCAGCTGAGAAAGTGGATGTCGCTGCCATGTGTCACCCGATAGTTGAGAGTCTTCAGCTAATGTCTGTTGGGGAATACATTGGAGCCATGCAGTGGAATGCTTTCAAAACTACCGACTGTGCCTCGTAAGTAAAACTTAAACCCTTAAACTTTTCCTCTGCCGCTCGTTGAAAATGATTATCCTGTTATGTTAACAACCTTTTGACAATGTTTATTAACTTTAATTTATGTTCTCAATTTAATTTACTGTTGCCACCTCAACTTGTTTTTTTGTTCAACCAATTTTGACCGATCGACACATTCATTGTACAGAGTTGTGGTATCAGAAAGCCCGTCAAGCGTAGAATATATAATGAAAAAGATTTTTTTGAATTTGCTTTTCCAAGGAGTTATCGAGGTATAAAATGTTCTATTTGTAAAATTTTCCATTTCCCTTAAATATTATATAATCATTTGTGTCAGTCAACAAGAAGCATTAGCACGCCTAGCTACTTTTGGTCTTTGTGCATTCTACAATCAGAAGAAAATTTAAAAAAAAATTGCTAATGCCTTTAATGCATTGACAGTACTTCTATTTATTTTTTAAAGTTTTTTTTCACGCATTGTGACATTATTGAAAGGTCCTGATAGCATCTGTCGCTAATTTTAAAAATGAAAGAACTGAAGAAAGAAAAAAATGAAAACTTTTAGTATTTTCAGTGAAATACTAAACGAGTTGGCACCACCGTTTTCTGACAAAATCTAATTGAGTTTTCAATTTTCGCATGCTTTGCTAGTACTTTCTAATTAATTAACGACTCGTATTTGTAGCTAATGATTTCAATTATTTAGAAATTAACTGTTTTCAAAAAGGAAAACGTATTTTGAACTTTGCCTTTTGTGTTCTTCTTTTTCGCAAATTGTATAGATTTTTTGCATTGACATTATGTACTTCATTAAAGTTTGTTTTTCCCTGCTTGTATATTTCTGATTTTTGTTTTGATTTCTTTCTCACATTTAAAGACCCTAAGACCGAAAGCCCAGCGATGCTGAATTGAGGCCCAGTTGAAAATATGCATTATGTTCAGTTATTAACTTATGCTTTTGTTGGCTTCAACAATGTTTTTGAAAATTTTTTTCGAAACTTATCGACATCCTAAAGAGTCTCAATTTATCGAATCTAATAATTTTAATATGAGAACTTATTATCATGACAAGTAATGGAATTTAGACTTTTTGCGATTTTGGTTTTTTCTGTCGACTAGTTATCTAGTTTCCATCAGAACAACTCCCATTTTTTTAATTGAGGTAAAAACTTTGGTTTGATTAACATTTATCTCATGATAGTTCATCTTTGTTAGTAAATGATTCAAAATCAGAATCCATTGAATTTTAGTCATAATATAGCTTGCTTTTTATTATTTTGTTTTGTTTTTGGTCTTGTCTTGCATTGGTCTTGCTTGTATTGTCTTAATTTACCTTGATACGAAAGGTACTAAAACATGTTTAACCGTGCCATGATTTATATGTACAAACTTGCAAGAGTTTTGTATGGTTATCAAGAAAACTGCTGGTGACCAACTTTGTTGTTAAATAACCAAGCTAATTTTGATTCAGGGAAATTTGTTCTTTATAACTTACTAGCTTCCGATACTGCTTTCTCATGTGCCAAGATTTAACAAGATCTTTGTATAATGAGCAAAGAAATTTGCCTGACACGTTTCTATAAGATCTTGTCAAAATATAGCACAGATGCTCCAAGAGTTGTCTGCCTATTAAGATCTTGAAAGGATATTTTTCAAGTCAACAAGAGCTTGCAAAACTAAGCAAGGTGTGTGAAAGTTTGTTTAAGTAGGTGCAAACAATACACAGAACCAAAACACACAAAATCAAAGAGAGTTTGCAATCAACTAAGAGAGTTTCATTTAAAAATCAAGATCAACCAAAAACCTGCGCTTCAACTCATCGTGTTGTCTATCCAAATTCTAAAAGTCCATAATAAAAAAAATTGATTCCACGTCTAGTTGCTTTAGGCGTAAACTAAATTCGAAAATTGCAGTCCAAAATTACTTTTTTGTTAAGCGAAAGAAATGTTATTGGCTTTTGCTTTGCTTTTATTTAGGACACCTGAGCTCAAGGTACCAAATTGCAAAAATTTTAACTGCAACACACTGCAACACACAACTAATAGAGCCGCAAAAACAACTAGATCACTGTATATTGAGATAAACTGCTAGGCATATGAGATATCCGACTTCAGCTGAAATGATAATCCTTAGAAAAAAATTTAAAATGCGTACCTCATTCTAACGGTAGACAAGTTACGCCGTGAAAACAGAATGAAAAATATTTTATCACCTATCACTGGATTTTAACAGAATTAGAATGATGGATATTGAACTAAGAAATTTTTTTTCTAATTTCATCAATAGGCTTGGGTTTTTTATCGTATAATACCAATCAGACAAACTCCAACTTTAGACATTCAGAGTTTCGGAAGCGAGAAAGCTAAAATGAAAATTGTTGTCATTGAATGTTATCGTTGGTTAAGAATTTCTTTTCTGGAACATTTTGCTCTTTGTTACACGAAAGAGGTTAAAAGAGCAAAACACCATTATTTTGACGTTGAACAGTCCAAAAATTCTACCAAAAACTTTTGACAATCTGACCATGACTTCATCAAATGAACTATTACTGATCAAAAATCAGATTTTTTGGACATTTTCAGTATTGCTGTAATGCTTGGACCCTAAAATTGTTGAACTGGCTCGGTTATAACCGTTAGACAATTTGGTTCTGTACACCACGTTCTTCTATTTGATATACCTGACATGCATGAATTTTATAATAAATTTAATTGATAACTGTCCTTATATAGCTGTTTTCCTGAAAATGGCGTATATCTTTTTTATGTATCTTTCTTTTCATGAGTCAGTTCAATTTTCAAGAATTTTTAAGGTATTTTTACCGTGTATGACACTTGCAGGAGTTTTACAAGAGAACAGTCTTGTTGCATAGTCCTGAAGTCAACCGCTTTTTAAATTGCAAGATCTTGCCGAACTGTCACCGACCTGAATTTTCAAAAGCTGGTCAAGTAAAGTGTCGGAGTTTACTGTAACGGCTGCTCTCCTTGTGTTTCACAAAGAAAGTTTGACACCGCCCAGTTCGTTCTGAGTGGTTACAAAATCTGTCCGGATACTTTGTTTATGCAGTTCGCTTTTGTAACTGTATATCCGCTGTACTTACCGTTGCATTAACTATTATGTTCGTAATTATTGGCTAATCTTAGTTTTTTCAACTATCAATTTGAACTGGATTGCTACAGATCACACAATACGGGATCTCTTTACGTATACCAGTTCAATCCGATAGAAAAAACAAATCGAAGACAAAGATATATGTCTAAGACCTGTTTGTGCAAAAATATTTAAATTTAAACTTAAGTTGGCTTTTGCTATTTGTACTCACAAGTTGAGAATACCAGAAGTTGGGGTTGTAACAGTTGAATTTCAGCTCCAATAATTCGTTGATGCAAGACACAGTAACAGAATTTACTGCTCAAGAAAAATTTTTTGAGTACGACACAGTAACAATTTACTGCTCAGGAATATTTCTAGTTCAAGACACAGTAACACGTTATTTACTGCTCAAGACAATTTGTTTTGCAAAATTTTGCTGAGTTATACTTTCAGACGTTTTCTGCGGCTGCTACATTGAGTTCTGTGTGTTGCTTTTGTTATTTCCCCCTTTTTCTCTTTTTTCTCACGTGACAAACTGTAACTAGAACTAAAACTATAACTATAGCTATTAAATGACTAAGACAACAGAAAGTGTTTTTTTCTATTTTCCCCAACTATGCAAGCTTGTTATTCCTTAAGCTCAGCTCCAACATCGCCGGCCCTGTTTTCCTTAGTGAAAACATCATCGTCACTTGGTAGAACTGGAGCGAGCTTCATTACGGGCCTCTTGTAGTATCCATCCTTTGTTCGGATTTTCGCTGATCGAATCACCCCGTCGGAACCTTCAAAGGTTTCGATTATTCGACCAAGGTTGTAATATCCACGTTTGTCACTGTCTTCCAATAACCACACAAGATCACCCTGCTGAAGACTTCTGTCCGTTGTGGTCTGCCATTTCTTTCGACTATTCAACGTTGTCAAGTATTCTTTACGGAATCTGTCCCAGATGAGGTCTGCGTAAGCTTGTGTTTGTCGGAAGAGCATTCTATGATCAACAAATTGCTCTGCACCTGATAGATACGGTAAACAAAAGTTCTTGTTGCCAAGTAGGAAATGGTTTGGAGTAATAGCTTCTAAATCGGTAGCATCAGAACTGACTTGTGTCAGCGGTCTAGCATTCAGCATCTGTTCAACAAGACACATCGTGGTTGACAGAACGTCCTCCGTGACTGATCGATTGCCCAGCACTGCGTACATTGCCTTCTTGCAACTCCTAACCAGTCTTTCCCACACTCCTCCAAAGTGTGGTGATGCAGGTGGGTTGAACTTCCATCTGATACCTTGTTGAATCAAATGTTCTTCAATTCGCACCTTGTTCCATGCTGCTATATACTCTGCCAGTTCTTTTTCGGCTCCAACGAAGTTTGTCCCGTTATCGCTAATCATTTTGACCGGTTTGCCTCTTCGTGCAATGAATCGCATAATTGCGTTCAGACAACAATCAGTGTCTAGTTTTGGTACAATCTCTATATGTACCGCACGTACAGTAAGGCATGTGAATAGACAGCACCAACGCTTTTCGTTTCTTCGACCAATCTTTACTGTGAATGGTCCGAAATAGTCTACGCCCACATTCGAAAATACTGTTGATGCGACTAATCGTTCTTCAGGTAGATCTGCCATTACTTGCGCCTTTGTTTGGGCTTTTCCCTTTCGACATCTAATGCATTTGTTTTTGATCGATCTCAAAGCATTTCGTATGCCTAGGATCCAGAATTTTTGCTGGACTATGTTTCTGACATGTTCAGTACCTTCGTGGTGATTATTCTTATGTTCATTTTGCAAGAATAATTCAACTACATGGTGCTTCCAATGTAACAGCATGGGATGCTTGGTTTCGAAGTTCAGATGACTTTTACCTATTCTGCCTTGAGCACGAATAAGTCCTTGCTGGTCTATGAATGGTGAAAACTGGAGGATTTTGCTGTTTTTTGGAATTTCCCTTTCAGCCTTGAGAGATTTCATCTCTTCAGTAAACTGTTCTTGCTGCAGTAGTCTGAATATGCTTGCTTGTGCATCCTCTCTTTCTTGAACACTTAGTGTTTTAGTTGCCGGTTTGTGTTTTTTGATTACGCGCTGTACGTATGCCATTGTATTTACTAGTCGATTGAAACTGCTAAATCGTTCCCACTGAATCATCGGCTTCTTCTCTTCAACCTTTGCTGAGAAGACCATTTCGTCGTTTTGTTCGTCTGAAGCAAATGTTAAATTCACCTGTTCAGGCCATTCGTTCTCTCGTTGCCTCAACCAGGCCGGCCCAGTGAGCCATTCACTTCTCTTGAGTTCGTCAACATTGATCGCTCGTGTCCCGATGTCAGCTGGATTGTTAATACCACTCACATGATTCCACTGTGAAACATTAGTGATATCCAAAATCTCAGCCACCCTGTTTGCAACAAACACCTGTTGCTTACGGTGGGAGCTATGAGTCCATTGCAGAACAGTAGTGGAGTCTGACCAAAAGTTGCAACTCTGAATCTTCGATTCGTGTTCTTTCACTATCTGCTCTTTAAGTCTCACCGCCATCACTGCTGCTTGTAGTTCCAAGCGTGGTATGGAAAGGTGTCGCATCGGTGCGACTCTGCTCTTTCCGATTACAAATGCTAAGTCTGCTGAGTATTCTTTGGGCTTTGAACGTAGGTATGCCACTGCGCACATTGTATCTTCAGATGCGTCGGCAAACACATGAAGTTCCCATTTGTCCTTGACTGTGCTGAAGTATCTTCTATCAATGCTGGTTTCTGCTACTTCTGGAAGCTGCGCCTTCCACTTCAGAAACTCTTCTTTTTCGTTAGGTTCTACTGAGTTGTCCCAATGTTGTCCATTTTTGGTCCAGATGCTCTTCAGGAGTCGTCTCATATGGACACTGAATGGTGCAAACAGTCCAAGAGGATCAAACACTGAAGAAACTAGAGATAAGATCTTCCTTTGGGTGATTGGGGTCTCAAATTCTTTGCCTGTACCTCTACAAACCTGTAGACTATCATCGGTAATCGTCCATTGAAGCCCAAGCACCGATGACCCTTCCTGGCTGGCTCCTACTTCAACCTGCTTTGTTTTGCTGATTGATCTTAAGTCCTCTGGGATTGCGTTGGTTACCACGTCGCTGTTGGTGATCCACTTCTTCAGTTCAAATCCATGTTTTGAGAGAAGACGTTGCAGTTGTTTGAAAACCTTGATTGCTTCCTCAGGTGTTTCGACTGACTTGATGAAATCGTCCATGTAGAAGTTGTTTTGGATTGTTTTTGCTGCAATTGGGAACTCGTCCTCGTTATCGATCGCTACTCGCTTCAGAGCGTAGTTGGCACATGTTGGTGAACTCTTTGCCCCGAAAACGTGACGCTGATACTCGTAAAATTGCACAGGTTCGTTCATTGTTGGTCGCCACAAGAATCTCAAGCAGCTTTTATACCGTTCAGGAACTTGCACTTGCAGAAACATTGATTCAATGTCTGCGGTTAGGGCAATTGGTCCTTCTCGAAATCTGAATATTGTTCCGATCAAACCGTGTAGTAGACGGGTCCGGCTAACAGCTTGTCATTTAGGCATATATCCTTGTATTTTGCTGCAGCGTTGCAAACACGGCGAACTTTACCCGGTTTGTTGGGGTTGAGTACTGGATGGTGTGGCAAATACCATTACTTGCCGAAAGTGCCTTTGACTTCCAATTTACCAAGGATCTTCACAAATCCTTTTTCAACATCTGTATCAATTGACTGTTGATACAATTCTTTTAAGTTTGGGTGTCGTTGGAATCTTCGTTCCAGTGAGTAGAGCTGACCAAGGGCTGAGCCGTAGTTGTTTGGGAGATTGGGTTCTGGTTCACTCCAGAGCATGCCCACTTCGTACCGCTCGCCTGTAAACTTTGTCGTGCTCTCTAGAAATTTCTGAGCTTGCTGCTCTTTCTTTGATTGACTTACAACATTTATTTTGGAAGCATAGGTTTCTATGTCCCATCATGATTGGATATTTTCTGCCACTTTCACATCTTCTGCGCAGGCAAAATGACAATTATTTTGACTTTTCTTGCCTGCCATGGGACCACTGACTACCCATTCTAATTCTGTTAAGACGGCGAAAGGCTCACTTCGTGTTCCAATCTTATAGTCCAATGGACGTTGAATTTCGTAGGCATCTTGTCCAAGTATGATGCCTACTTCCATCAGGTTGAATGTTCTGTTAGTGAGAACATTCAGGTGTCTGAGTTTGTTCTTCAGTTCCTTGTAGTCATATGTTGTGTTTCCCAACGAGATTGATGGGTGTGCAAACGCTTCAATTGAATGCAGCTTTGAATGTAGTCCCTTTATTGTGATAGGAACCTTCTCTGTCCTCAAATCTTGCGTCCCATGTATGCCAGCTATGTTCAAGGTAACGTCCGTGCCTTTGGCTTTTAGTTGATTCTTGACACTTTGATCGATGAATGATACTGTTGACCCACTATCGAGGAAAGCGTAGGTATTCAACCTGTTACTACCACTCTGAACCGATACAGGATCTATTTGAAGAAAACTAGTAACTTGGTTACTCTGGTTTATTGTTGCTGCGCTTACATTAACTGCGTGACTACCCTCGTCCATTTGGTTTTCTGAGTGTAGCAGTCTGTTGTGCTTTTTGGTACATCCATTTATACCGCACGGGTGGACTTTACAATCTTTGATTACATGCCCTTTCCCCAGACATCCATAACATAAACGTTCTTTTCTCACTGCTGCGTAGCGGTCGGTGACATTCATATTCTTAAATATTAAACAGTTCCATATTTTATGAGTGCCAGTGGGCAGTTCTTGTTTTGCATTTGCTTCGTTTCGTTCGCATTCGAACTCGCACTAATATTTGACGATTTTGAGAATCATTTTTCCTTGTTAGCGTTTGGTCGATCATCTTCCTTCGTTCGCTCTTGGTTGATGGCCTTCCTTCATGGACAAAAGCTATTCGAGCTAACCATTTTCCAAGGAGAGTGAGATCGGGTCTATCTTCTTGACACTCGTCAACGAAGAAGAACCACTTTTCTTTCAAGTTTGGGGGCAGTTTTTCAATTGCCACTTGCAGTGTTGAACTTGATTGCAGATCGCCTTCATAGTTGTATTGCTTCAGTACATTAACTAGGTTGCTGATTGTTATTGAGTAATTAATTATAGCCGTTGAGTCGTGCAAACGAATTGGTTGTTGTTTGCGCAATGTGTAAAGCTGAGCGTCGACAATTAAGTAAGGTCGCCCAAACTTCCGTCCCAGGAGTTCCCACGCTTGAGCGTAAAACTCTCCTGAATAGCCCATTCCTGATATAGCTGACTTTGCTTTACCTGTCAACAAGGTTTTCAAATGGCTCATTTTCTCTGAGTCAGGTATATCGCGATGGTGAACCGTTGCTTTGAACATATTCAACCACTCCGGCCACTCTAGGGGGTTTCCGTCGAATGAACTCAACTTCAACCTAGGTAGCTGACTACTACTGCTTGGTTTATTACGCTTAAATTTGTCTTGTTCCCGGGCTGTGCTGGCACGCTCTCCACTTGGTGACCGTGATTTAAGTACACCTTCACGATTGAAGCTTACCCTGGGATAATTGTTGTCGATCCTGGTTTTCGCACGCTCGAAACTATGATCGTGCAAGTTGGAGAATTTATCCGAGTTATCGAGCCAACCGGAAACATCTTTATCCTTCGGGGTTTTCCAGTTGAATGGTGATCTACTTCGAATACTAGGGGTTGCACTGTCATCAGATTCTGGTGCTCTTGCGTCAAGAGCTTCTTTCTCGTATTCCAGTTTCAGTGCTCCTTCTTCTTCAAAAAGTTGCATCTCCAATTCAAGCTCCTTCCTTTTCAATTCGAATTCAATTTTCTTCAACCTCAATTTTGATGCAAAGTCTTTCTCTAGAGCCGCAAGTTTTTCTGCCTTCTTAGCTCGTTTATCAGAGGAGGCTTTTGAATTGTTGTCTTTGTTTGGGTTTCCATTTTCAGCAGTTTGTTGAGAAACTCCTACATCAAATTGTGAAGACTTAGCGGCAGTTGGTTCTGCATCGCTTGTCAATTGTGCGGTTTGATTCTGTTGATCCGTCATGTTTGTTTCTCCGTGAATGTATGGTAACCAGTCTGCGTTTAATTTTTGTAAGATATTTAGTCATTCGGCTTCGTAACGTTCAAAACAATTCAGAATCATGAAGAAAATTTGCTCGCTTTCGGTTAAGATTGCAAAGAGAGTCGTCAAGTTTCAGCACCTGTTTATAGACGGTCTTGAGTTTGCTTGATCTATCGTTGTTTTTGATCAACTCCTGGCCCTCCTGAATTTTTGCTTCGATTTGTTTTTTGGAGTTGTTAATCTGTCTCTGCAAAATGTCTTGACTCTGTGACGGAGTCACTGCGTTTGTACTTTGGGACTGCAGCTTGAATCTCTACAGTACCTTTTGTTTGTTTGCTTTAATTAAGCCTGGCTATTCAACTTCTAATGCACTTTGCTAATTGCCTTTGCGTCGTTGAATTTCCTGTTGAGTTTTGTTTTCACTTCGACTGTTGGGTTGGACAGCAGTTTATTCCACTGTCCGGGTCGGCGGACCAAATGTAACGGCTGCTCTCCTTGTGTTCCACAAAGAAAGTTTTACACCGCCCAGTTCGTTCTGAGTGGTTACAAAATCTGTCCGGATACTTCGTTTATGCAGTTCGGTTTTGTAACTGTATATCCGCTCTGCTGTACTTACCGTTGCATTAACTATTATGTTCGTAATTATTGGCTAATCTTAGTTTTTTCAACTATCAATTTGAACTGGATTGCTACAGATCACACAATACGGGATCTCTCTTTGTATACCAGTTCAATCCGATAGAAAAAACAAATCGAAGACAAAGATATATGTCTAAGACCTGTTTGTGCAAAAGTATTTAAATTTAAACTTAAGTTGGCTTTTGCTATTTGTACTCACAAGTTGAGAATACCAGAAGTTGGGGTTGTAACAGTTGAATTTCAGCTCCAATAATTCGTTGATGCAAGACACAGTAACAGAATTTACTGCTCAAGAAAAATTTTTTGAATACAAGACACAGTATCAATTTACTGCTCAGGAATATTTCTAGTTCAAGACACAGTAACACGTTATTTACTGCTCAAGACAATTTGTTTTGCAATATTTTGCTGAGTTATACTTTCAGCCGTTTTCTGCGGCTGCTACGTTGAGTTCTGTGTGTTGCTTTTGTTATTTCCCCCTTTTTCTATTTTTTCTCACGTGACAAACTGTAACTAGAACTAGAACTATAACTATAGCTATTAAATGACTAAGACAACAGAAAGTCTTTTGTTTCTATTTTCCCCAACTACGCAAGCTTGTTATTCCTTAAGCTCAGCTCCAACATTTACCTTAAGAAGGTCAAAACGAGCCAGGGAGCCAGAAACCATAAGATGATATGATAGAAAGAAAACTATGACAGACATGGGTGCTATGAAGAAAAAAGCATATCAAGATTCCGAAATAAAACTTAAAACGAAGTAAAAAAGGATTAGGTTTTTAAATAGCCAGTAATGGGTTTTTCTTGTCAATTCTTTCATCAATTTTCCTGCCGCAAACTGGGAAATATTAGAAGAGCTCGCGAGAGTTTGTTTTTTCTCCTCTCCGATGTATTTGTAACGGATGGATGTGAGTTAAATGGCATTTTCAACTTATAGTTATTGTAAGATATTCCCACAGCAAAATAATATTGATTATATTATGTTATTCCCTTTGTTCTAGTCTAGTGTAAAAGAAGAGTTTTGAATTTTAGGTTTGAGAATGTCGATGGCATCGAAGTGTGCAATGAGATAATTGGTGAATTTGGAGTCATCAGCAATCTCAATCTCAACTACGAAAATGACCCAATTCAAGACAGGAACAAAGTACATTGTTTTCTAATTAATCTACCAAATTTTTGGGTCTAAATGTAACTATGCTGTTGTCTCAATAAAAGAATCGTTTTGCGAGATTTACTGCTCATTTAGTTATTTACATTGACCATGAATTTTAAAACCAATTTGCCAATTTGAAAATGTCTTGAAAAATCAACTTGGCATTTTGTTTTCATAATTTATTTCGATGATATTCTTAAGATTAAGTTTCCTCTAATAAAGTTAGCCTTCAATGAAATTCAGTAAATTTAGATATTTAAGCAAAATTGAACCTCTAAAATGACGGGAAACCCCAATGTACACTACTATTTAACTCAATGTGAGAATCCAAAACCGTTCTAAAACTGTTCCAGTGAAATCACTGGTTCGAAAACATGCGTCAAACTCAGTTTTTCTTCAGCTGGAGTTCACAGCAGTGGTTGGTGTTGACGAGCACTGTCCAAATGGAACCCAAATACGACTGAGAGTGACTCTTTACAACATAGATGAGAGAAGATCTTCCACCATTGAAGTTGGCGCCGCCTTTCAAGACATATTTGTATCGGTGAGCCTTCTAACTTACATTTTGCAACAACCGCCCCAGACGAACTCCAGCTGTTATCTTGTAAGATCTTGCAAAACTCTTGCAAACAACGTTTATCTTGCAAGATGCAAGATCCGGACGTTCACCTTGCAAGAATCTTGCAAGATTTTGCAAGATAACCCCAGTTGAGAGGTCGACTTTAAGAAAAGACTTATAAAGTCAACCTGGGGGTATTTCCCTACCTTAAATACACGGTCGACCTCCTAGTAAGGGTCGACCTAAAGTCTTTTCATAAGTCGACCAACGGTCTTTCCATACAAAATATCGGTCGACCAAGGTCTTTTCATATCCCATATCGGTCGACCTACGGTCTTTTCATGTCCAATATCGGTCGACCCATAGTATTTTCATAAATCGACCAAAGGAATTTTCATACCCGGTACAGTTGACCTAAAGTCTGATCATAGGTCTTTTTCTTACCAAAATTATAGGGTTTCAAAGGTTTCATAGGGTGCACATTTTTGCAGCAGTAAACTTGTCTTAGCTTTTGCATGAGCCTTTTTAGTTTCTTTGAAGCCTAGAGCCGGTGCATTACTGAGCTCCATAGCGCACCTGACCTAGCTGCCAAAGAAAAGTCAACCTCTCAACTGGGGAACCGTTATAAAATTTTGATGAAAAAAAACCGCAGTTTTAAACTTGAAGAAATTCAGAAAATTTGATCTTACGCTTTCCGTACCAATAATCTAACGTAGATACTTGCAAGTAGATACTTGCAGAAACATCTGCACGTCATTTACCGGCAAAATTACAATGTTTTCGTTGCATAGCATAATAAGTATGCTACACTTTAAAACGAGGTTATGTGAGATAGATTGTCATGTCCTTCACTCTGTGTGATGTGCTACCTAAACATGACGTGTATTAAAAACACAAGCTTGGTATCTTGCTTGAAAAGAACACCACTGTCTTCTTTAATCACTCTTTTTAGCTGAGCAATACCTCCACTCAGGAAATTGCGGAGCAATTAAATTGACAACCACAAACAGGTTCCCTAGATATACCTCAGATCACACAGAAACAACGTCAAGAGCCGGAAAAATCACCATTCACTTATTGGTAAATATTTATGCAATACATGATTTCGACATACCAATTCTATCCAGACGAAGAACTTCAGACATCAAGATCAATAATTCGAAATAGAAAGGAATTTAATACTGGCTCTATTCTTCAACGGAATCTAGTCAGTACCAAGCGCTCAATTAAACTTTTGAAGATTTTTAGAAGCTCTTAAAAACAAGCAACCAAAACAGTAAGACAGAAGAACGATGAAGACCGACCAAAAACTTCAGAAATCAAGCTTTTGAATTCAAAATAGAAAAGCATCTAATTTTGGGTCAATTCCTCATGTGAATCCAGCCACTACGAAGCACTTAAATAATATTTGGAAGATTGCCAGAAGCAGCTAAAACAAACAACCAAGAAAGGAAGACAATAAAAGGCCCAAAAAAAGAAGCAGTAGATTTCCTTGAAGCATGAAAACAGCAGGCCAAACCCGATAATTTCAAGATACTACAACTACGGAAAACAATATTTCCACACACCCAAAACAAAACAAATGTAAAGCCAAACATAAAATCAACATAAGTTTGGTGTAGAGTTTTACATTGGTTTTGAGAAGCACAAAACCAGAGATAAGTTTCAAGAAGGACTTCCGGGACTTCGTCTCTTTTGGAATGCGTTTTGTTACCAGCTTCAACTTTCTGGTTTTTCAGGGGTCTCGGTTGTTTGAATATCGGGTTCCAAAATTTGTGAAGCCGATGGAATGTCCTTAACCAGCAAGCCATGAGTCTCAATAACCACAAATATAACTTTTCCATGATTCAAAGATCCACAATTTTTGAATCTTCTCCGGTTCCTGGTGGTGAGTTGTCCTTGAAGATCGTGCTGGCGAAGACTTACCTGACATGCTCGACTAGAGCCAATTGTGGGTTGTTAGGTGTAAAAAATATGAAAAAGTTTTTATCTCTAACAGTTTTATTAGAGGTTCTTTCTTTTCGGATGAAACTGAAATAGTGCTGACAGGTTTTGAGTTCTCCATTTCCGGTATAGTACGTTTCTTCTTTTCTGAAAATCTTTTTGTTTTGCCGGGTACATGGAAAAAAACTTATAATAACTATTCACAGCTTCTTTTTTATTAAAAATTTTAATTACGTGTCCTCGCACTGTCCCTCTCTGTTGAACAAGAATTGAAAGTAACTGTCGCTTAATATTGTAGAATTTTTTATGTGCACACTGCTTCGTCATATGCATTAGTCTTATGAAGAGATTAGATGCTGCTTTATCGGAAACCTTAAAGTAAAACAATACGTATAGGTTGTGAATGACTCTCTTACAAATTATTGTAAATGTTAATTGTTACGAAATTTGTATTCTGGTTCATTCCGTTTAAAACACCGTTTACATTTGCTTTTTAGTTATTGGTTGGTTCTAGGTTTGGTTGAACTGAATCCTGGAAAACCACTCATAATAAAGCATTTTTAAAATCACAGCAAAACATCAATCAAGACAAGGAGCTTGTTAAAGTGCATACGACAATTAGAAAAACAAGCTTCAGTTCGAATTCAGTTATTTAAAAATGAAAGCAATAGTAGACACAGAAAGCCCGATATCAAGAGCACCAAAATTTTTTTGAAGTATAATGTGACTCACACGAGTAAATTAGTATATTCATACCAAACCCGAATAAAGCAAGTACACAGCTGATCTAAAAATTAGATACAAACCTTTCAAGAAGAAGATGAAAAGAAAAAAAATAGACTCAAATAGTACTTAGATTAGACAATGCCGAATAACACATTATCAATATACCTTGAAACATATTTACTGCGAATCAAAAAGCATCTGGACCAAATTGGAGAAACAGCAAATAAATTTTTTTTTACACAACAGCAACTAATAGAAAAATTATTAAAGAGTCATTTAATCAGTTTAAGCTTCAAAAAAATTGTAAATATCTTTATCAATACTCCGCACCACTCAACAGAAAGGTAAAATTGTTCCCATTCATCTCAATCCCAAAGAAAATAGAACTTGATAAACTAACCGACGAAGGACAATTAGGAATTAAAAACAAATTCGGGAAGATCAACTCACATGTCCGGCAGATATAACAAAAAATGAGGGCCCGGTAAGTACTGCACTATACGGAAGTTCAAAGACTAGCATAAAATAAAAAACCAAGATACAACTGCCCAATATACAGGATACAATAGCAACAAAATCCACAAAAATTTTAAAACATAAAAATTTACCGCTCTCTTTTTCTTCTGGGTAACTAAGCAATATACACGTCAGGTTAGTATATCATTAATTAAATTACAGATGAATTAATTGTTCTGATCCCACTCGTGCGGAAAAAAACCATATGCTCAACAGTTTTTTGTTTATTCAATTTCGATCGATCGATATATTGATCGTACAGAGCTTAGTACAGAGATTAGTATCAATAGAAACTGCCAAATGTATTGTGTAAAACCAAAAAGAAACGTTTTTGATCATTTAGATTTTTTTTGAGCAGCAAAAATTAGAATTTCCACACTGATTTCTCTCATAGTTTGGCAAATTTTTCTGAAAATTTTAAAATTATTGTTTAACCATACCATGTTCTTTATTTACTGCTTTTAGTAACACACAAATTGAAGACGAGGCCAATTTTTGTCTCACCTGTTTTTAAAATTAACAGGTCTAGATTTGGATAAAAAAATTTTGGTTTTTAGAGCTATTTTTCGTTTTTTTGTGCCTCTCAAAATTTTTTGTGATATTCTGGCAAAGTATTATAATTGCGATGCATTTGTTTGAATGGCGAATACATTCTATTGTCTGACTTGATTCGTAGGCAACTAATGATTTTGTGGACTTTGAAGCTAAAAGAATCGCTGAAAAGTTGTCCATTTGTTACTTTTAATATAGATCTGTGACCAAGTAAGAAAGTTGTCAGGTCTCATTGTATGTCTAAGACTTTTCAAAAGAACCTAATCATTGTTCCGGATTATTGTTTCTTTTATTCAATTTTTTGTCAACTTGATTCTTTTGGTCAAAGTTTTGTAAATTTTTGAGCATTACTATTTTTTATTTTCGGATTTTTCGTAGTATTCTGAGTGATGACAGGTCTATTGACTTCAGTAGAGGACTCAAGCAGGTTTATAATTATCTGTAGTTCAGAGTTGAAAATTCGTTGACACGATGCTAACTTTCTACAAAAAAATATAAGTGAAATTGCACAGTTTTTGTTGTTTTGTTGTCTTGACCTTCCACCTCATTTATCAAAATTTTCATCAGACCCGATACTGAGTGGTCTCATTGAAGTTGTAGCGAGGTGCAATAAACCTACATATTGTTTCGTTTTCATTCTTTAGGGAGAGATTGCTTTGAAACCAACATCAAAACTTTTTTAGAATTTAAGTTTTGTGGTTTTTAAGTTCTGTCTTTAGATGTTTTTTCTGATGGTCTATTACTGTATTAGTAATAAAAGATATCTTTGGTTGAGGTAGTGGCTAACAGAAAAATTGTAAAAGGCTGTAATTCACGACTAATATTTTTTGGCGGCCACCAATTTTTCGGAGTGTTTTTCGTTGTTTCTGGTTGACCTGCCTGTGACGAAGTAAATAAAACAACGAATTTTAGCCAATCAGATTCGAGTATTTCTAAACTTTAAAATAAGATTTAAATACGTTCTAATATACGTAGAAAGTTCCGAAAAAGTTCAATTAACCTAATTTTAAGTAAATATAACCACGATATGTACCGATTGAGGTGGTTTTCGGCTTAATATTTTTAGGTTTTCTAGACAATTGCCGATTGAATACGAACTGATTTTGACGTCAATGACATCAGACAAAAAACCTGTTAAATGAACAACAAAAAATCTTGCCGTCTAAGTTTTCACTTGTGGCTTTGTACATTACTAATGTAAAAACGTTGTTGCTATAAAGGAGCTTACACGAATCAATTCAAAATATCGAACTTCTGTTTTATCAGAGTTTACATTGGTGCCGCTCCGGGTTTACGGACACCCAATTCCTTAGTCTATTTTCAGTCTAATCGTTAATTGTTGTGATAAAATTTTTAAATAGGTCAAATGAATTGATGACCGGTTCTTGATTGGACATTGTTGAATGACAATATATGGAGGTTGAAGAGTGCCGTGAGAAATTAGAGAAATTACAGTCCACAGAGGTATTTGAATACAGATGCGGAGAATTATACGTAGTTAAACAATTGGTCAATGGACCTGAGATTGTGTAGTATACTACAGCAGATCAAACCGTGTATCTACACGGAGATTATGTCCATTTTGAGGGCCGATCAAGCGATACTCCGTTCTACATCTGCAACCTTCTCAACTTCAAACTGGTTTCGATTCGTATACCGGAATTTGGACAGCCAAGCAGTTCCAGTGTTGACAGGAGGTCTCAAAGGAATGAGAATTTGATGGACCTTCTTTCCCGAGATGTACAGAGGGAAGATTTGTGTGGTACCTAATGATCGAATAATGAAAAGCTGACGGAGAAACTGTAAGACAGAACCAAATTTTAACACGAATTTTTCTTTTGCAGTAAATTTATTTTGAAATTTGGACGGCAAGAAACCCAAATCTTGAATTTTTGACATTGGTGTAGTAGAAGTAAACTAGTCTTTGTAGAAAACATTGGTAAGGGGGCCCACAAAAAAAACAATTCTTGAGACGAAAAAACATCAATTTTAAAAAATTTTTTGGCCGATTTACCAAAAATTCGAGAAAAATGATATAGTCGGTTAATAAATCAAAAAATAACCTCTGATATAGAGAAATTTGAGAGAATATAATGCTAAAATGTTCAATTTTGAAAATTTTTGGTCAATTTTGAGGCAATCGCAAAAAATCAATACCGAATATTGATAAACCGTACTTTTGAGTTTAAAACCGTCCAGTTGACTGGATTACCGTTCCGTATTCAAGAAATTGCCAAAAAATTGACCAAAAATAGAGAAATTGAACAAAAGCATAAAAATTTGACAAAAAAAATCAATTTTCCAGCAAGAAGGTTCGTAAATTGAGTGAAACTCAATTAACAAGAAAAAGTTGTGAAAATTTTCACAACCTCCGGCCTACAAAAAAAAAATTTATCGAATTCCCATAATTTTTCTCGTCGATCGTTTACGAACCGTTTTGCCCGTGTCCTTTTCGTCCTTTCACTCTTCAGTTTTCCGTGTTACATTTTTTTCAATAACGTCGCTCTCCCAAAAAACTTCGCCTTTCGTTTTTTCCGCTACTTTTCCGACTTCCGATGTAGTATGTCATATGTGATGAAGTATGTTGTTGTTTTGCTGTAGTATGTTGAGTATGCTAGTATGCTGGTTTGTTGTTTAGGTCTTATAGCTTTCTAGGGTGTGACTTAAGTTTATTCTCGAGTTACGGCTGGATTGTCCGTTGACTTTTCAACTTTACTAATTTACTAGCCCTTCTGTTGTAGTATATTGATTTTGCTGCTGTATGTTTGTGTGTACCTGTACGATTGCTAGTTGTTTTGGTCCTGTTGCCTTCTAGGGTGTGACTTAAGTTTATTCTCGAGTTACGGCTGGATTGTTTCTCGACTTTTCCAACTATCTTAGTCTACAAACACACTATTGTAGTTTATTCAATTTTGCTGTAGTTTATTTAATAACGTTAGTATGCTGATTGTTTGTTACGGTTTGGGTTTTGCTAGGATGTGACTTAAGTTTATTCTGGAGTTACGGCTAGTAATTTTCTCAACCTTTTCATCCTTTTAGTGTACTACTTAATTGTCGTAAATTAGTTTGCCATTAAATTTGTCGTTATAACCCCATTATGAACTATATTAGATTGTCTTGCAGTAGCTTCTCTCCTTCTTCCTAGGGTGTGACTTAAGTTTGTTCTGGAGTTACGGCTAGGTTGTTTGGTTGAGTTTTTGCAGTGGTCTGCTAACATAGGTCTTCCCGACTTCATTTCTCGCCCGTTCTTTCGCACCGTCCCGTTTCGTTGTTGCGCGTTTTTCGCTCGCTTTCCCGCACGTCCCGTTTCCGCTCCGTCGCGCACTGCTCGCTCGACTTCTCGTCTGTCCCGTGTCTGTTGCGTCGCGCGTTGCTCGCTCGACTTCCCGTCCGTAACGTCTCCGTTTTGTCGCGCGTTGCTCGTTCGACTTCCCGTGTGTCCTTTGTCTCCCTCCGCGTTGAGCGCATAGCGTTCAGCCCCCCACTTCTGTTTTTGTCGGGCACTGTGTGCTCGACGACCCTTTTTGCTCTTTGGGCGGTTTGTTTTGCAGACTGTCTACGTTGTGCTGTGTTTGGGGCCTTTTTGCGTTAGGTTTGATTTGCGTGGATTTGATTTGTTTGGAGTGTGCATATAATAGATAACCGTGTGCTGTGGTAGTTTTGCCGGTCATTGGAAGTAATAACATCATGATGTCTAGTAGTCTTGATCAAAAAGTTAAAAAGTTGTACGCTGCCAGGTCAAAGCGTGAAGCTGATTTGCATGCTATACATGAAGATATCCTTCATTGTATAAATAATCAAAGTAGGCGAGTGAAAGTTGAACGCCTAGTAACAAAGTGCAACGAAGCATTTATGACCGTTGTAGACAAAAATGAGGACCTGATTGCATTTGCTGGAAAAACGGAGGATCCAAGTGCACTTGTTCCTTCATTAGAGTCTTACTTGGAGGCAATGACAACTAAGAACGACAAGATCCTCACTTCAGCACGAAACTACATCAACTCTGCTGATGATAAAGTGAGTGAGTTTCAGGAACCGAGGGCTTCCATTCGTTCTAGACTTCCCTCATTGATGACCTCTTCGAAAACATCTAGTCAGCGTAAACATGATTATGTAATTGCTAAGATGAAGCGTGAAGAAATTGAAAAACAGAATGAGGCAGCCATTCGCCTTGCTAAACAGAAAAAGCAAATGGAATTAGATGAACTGGAGGAAAACAACAGGAAACGTTTGGCAGAGGCAACTCTGCAAGAATTTGAATTGCTGGACGCCGTTTCTAAAGGTAGCCAATCTGAAACAACTGCAAGTGCTAGGAGCTCAATGAGAAGTGAAAAGGCTGTCCAAGACTGGATCAACACCTCACTTGCTTTAAGTTTTCACAATGAGGAGAAAACTAGTGAACCACAGGTTATGATTGACCCTCCAGAATGTCCTAGCCACAACAACGGCAAAACAGTGGAAGATCAGAACAATGAATTTTCAAGGCATTCTATTCCAAAAAATTGTCGAGGCAATTACATTTTAAGCAATGAGACCTTACAGCAACTCGACCCCTATTATACTCCACCTGAAAATTTTTTGGCTGCTGCTAACACACAGGCGTTGTACCAGGCGCACCTAAGGGCGCAAATGAATCAAACAGGCCAGCAAGGCACGGCGCTCCCAAGCATTATTAACCAAGGAACCGCGGATAGTCAGCCGCCTTCTGTACACGCCCCAGGGGCTTCTTCACCGCCCATTCAACAGCCCATTCCACCACAGACGTCCGCACCACAAGGAAATCAGAATATTGCAACCGAGGTTTTTCCCAACGTACAACTTCAAATTTTGCAATCCAGGGGACCTGAAACATCAAGTCTGCCCGAAAATAATTCGGCCCAGCGTATATGCTTACGACAACAATATAATTTTGTCCCCCGAGCACCAAACGCCACTCTTCCTCCTTTTCCGACAACAAATCATCCAGCCCCCGCAATAAACGTTCCCTCGCACCCAAGCGCCCGACCAAGTCCAAACACACAACAGCACATCCCCGAACCCGCTCATCATAACTCCCTTCCCATCCCGAACCCAGTATTTGCACCTAACCTCACTGCTCCCATTCCACACGCCCCTTTGATCAATCAGCCAACCGCTCACAACAACTTTCAAAATAATACTAGTCAAGTACACAAAGTCGTACGTTCCGTTGCTCCTCGTTTCCCAGATATGCCCAATATCCCTCTTGGCCAAAACTTTGTGCCAAATATGAGCCATTGGCGTTTTCCACAGCACAGACCGTCATTAGTCAACCAAGACGCTACCACCGTAAATAATGTTGCTCCAAATGTACAGGCACACATCGCACCATCAGTTACTAATTTTCCACAACAAACATATTCGAATTCACCCCTTTTGATTGATATGCAATCACCATCCGGCACACATCAAGAAAACCAGATTGCAACTACAAGTAATATTGTAGCTGGTCTGGCCACTCCGGTTTTTCAGCCAACATACCCTTATGTTGTGCCCACTCCGTTGAGTTGGAGTGGTCCGCAGGTGTCTGCACCTGCCCCTCCGATACCGGACAATGCGTCATTGATTAGGGAATTAGCTGACGCAATAAACAGCAAGAAAAATGACCCTTTGCCAGAATGGAAACTTGCTCAGTATAATGGCGATCCATTACAATGGCACGAGTGGTATGGTCAATTCAAAAGCGCGATTGACTCGCAAACGCTCACTGATGACGTTAAATTGACATACCTTAAGACACTCGTCACCGGTAAAGCAAAGATTGCAATCGCCGAATTTGCTTACTGTGGTTTAATGTACAAGGATGCACTGAGGACTTTAGAACGTAAATTTGGCCAGCCACAGGCAGTCGTAAGTGCACACTTGGATAAACTAAGCAACTTTCCGCCTCTTAAAATGCACAATAGTGATAACATCATTAACTATTCTGCAGCCATATCCAGCCTCGTTGGGGTTTTCAAGTCACTATCATATGATGCTGACTTGAAGAGCGCTTCCCTACTTAACCAAGCGGTACAGAAGTTACCACCAAACATGAAAGAGTCATGGTCACTCTTTACGGTTAAGAAGCACTGGGTTAAGCCTACCCTCCTTGACTTTAACGATTGGCTTAAAGAAAAGGCTGAGGCCCATGATCTTATGAAACAAAGCGCAACCAAGGCCAAACCTGAAGAGAACATCACTTCAGTAACCAAGACCAAAACAGCCTCAAAAGTGTTTGCATCAAATTCGCAACAAAGGGAAACAAAGAAGCAAATGCCATCTGCTTCCACAAATACTTACTTTCGATGCATTGTATGCAAAGGTAACCACCGGTTATGGGAGTGTCGAGTTTTCAAGGAAAAGACTCCAACCCAGAGAGCTAAGTTGGTGGCGGATAACAAACTTTGCTTTTCGTGCTTACGGGACAAGCACACATTCCGCCAGTGCCCTCAACCAAGAAAGTGCCGAGCAGAAGGGTGCAATAGTTCGCATAACACACTATTGCATGGAGCAGATAGGGTTTTCCCAACAAAACAGTCGACAAATTCCAATACCATTCAACCTTCTGGCAACACAGGTCAAAGTAAAGCAACTTCTAGTCAACTCCAGCCTAATAAGACCACAACAATGTCATCTGTTACTGATGTTAAGGGGCTCCTTCAGGTGACTGAATTGCAGTTGGTCAATTCGTCAGGTTTAGATACTAAGGCTTTAGTTTTGTGTGATACCGCCTGCAGTAACTCTTGGGTGGCCGGTAGTCTCGCAGATAGACTCGGTTTGCACGGTAAAGCACTAAAGCTAACTGTCAAGGGTATTAATACCGAAGAAGTAGTTGATACTAGGGTTGTTGAAGTTACTGTGAAACCAAGAGAACAACAAGATTTCGAACCATTCACCGTCAACCCTTTCGTTAAAGAGAGTCTGAACGTCGGCTCAGATATAATTAATGTACAGGCCCTGCAAGAGACTTACCCACACTTAGCAGTCCTTGATCCCGTAACATATTCCTATAAAGACATTGAGATGATACTCGGACAAGATGTCTATCATGCCATCCGCCCGTTAGAATACTTCTCTGCCGATGAGAAGCGTTCACCCGTTGCCGTACGCTTGCCCATAGGTTGGGTCTTAAGCGGTCCATTACCATCAAGTTCTTGTATAACCTCAACGTGCTTTAAAGCGAATATCGAACATGACAATGAGTTAGCAAGTCAAGTAAAGTCATGGTACGACATTGAATCATTCGGAGCGAATAAGCAGGTCGACTCAAGATCTGCAGCGGACGCAAGGGCTCACGAAATTCTTGAGAGTACCACCATACACAATGGCCTGAGATACGATGTCGGAATGCTATGGGAAGCAGATAACACCAAGCTCCCAAATAATTACTTCTCCTCCCTTGTGCAACTAAAATCTCTCGAAAAACGATTAGCCAAGGATGAAGACCTTAGAGAGAAGTATACTAACACCATCAAGGAAGACCTAAATAAGGGGTATGTAATTGAGGTTCCGGACGCTCACAAGGTTGAGAACCGGTCCGATAAAGAGTGGTACCTACCCCACCATCCTGTTTTAAACCCGAACAAACCGGGTAAGGTGCGTAGGGTGCTCAATGGAGCAGCAAAATTTCATGGCGCCTCACTAAATAAATCTTTGCTCACTGGCCCTGATCTGCTCCAAAATCTTATTTACGTACTTCTTCGCTTCCGACAACATCCATATGCCGTCTCCGCCGACATCGAGGGAATGTTTCTACAGGTTGGCGTGTTACCATCAGATCAACCATCACTTCGCTTTTTGTGGCGGGAGGACCCCACAACAAACGTTGTAGTGTATCAATATACGCGCCATATATTCGGGGCTAAAGACTCGCCCACATGCGCCAACTATGCATTACAACGCACCGCGAGAGACAATGCCAAGTTTTACCCCGAAGCTGCAAAAGCCGTCCTTGAAAACTTCTACATGGACGATTACCTTGACTCAGTGGAGTCTCCCGAGAAAGCCATCAATAGATCGAAGGAATTGGTACATCTTCTCCATCTCGGTGGGTTCAAGCTTACAAAGTTCGTAAGCAATGTACCAAATCTGGCTGACCGAATTGATGGTTCCCCTCAATCCACTGAGCCCAAGGTTATTGTTTCATGTCAGGAGGATTCATCGCATGTGCTAGGGTTAAAGTGGGATCACACTAATGACACTTTAGTTGTGAGTCGGGGTACAAGCTGCGCCATCACCAAGTCCCTCACGCAACGCTTGGTCCTAAGTCTTGTCTCGAAAGTCTTTGACCCCATTGGTCTTGTCGCACCGTTTACCGTCGATGCGCGACTGCTCTTAAAAGACATCTGGCGTGTCACAGGACAACAATGGGATGACGAGCTCCCACAGGACATGGTTCGAAGATTTTTGGTTTGGAGTGCGGACTTACCAAAGCTTGAAAACATCAAAATTCCTCGAAGTTACTTTAGTGGACCCTTTGATAATATAGAGTTGCATATGTTCGGTGACAGTTCTCAGGATATTTTTAGTGCCGTTGCATTTCTCCGAGCCCGAGTGACAACTCCTACGGGCAAGATAAAAACAGAGCTTGCGTTTGTTTTGGGGAAAGCGCGCGTGGCGCCAATGAAGGTAATGACTGTCCCAAAACTGGAATTGCAAGCAGCTCTACTTGCCGCTCGGCTGAAGAACGAAATTATTCAGGCACTTACTGTAACTGTTAACCAAGTATTCATGTGGACAGACAGCACGACCGTTCTTCAGTGGATAAACTCTAATGAAAAGCAACCAATCTTTGTTGCAAACCGCGTTTGTGAAATTTTGGAGTATACCAGCGTTGACCAATGGAACCACGTCGCAACTAAGGATAATCCAGCTGACGCTGGCACGCGTGGAATGTCCGCTGAGGTTTTGCAACTAAGCAGTTGGGTCAATGGTCCACATTTCTTAATTAACACAAGGTTCCCTTTCGTGCCGAACAAAGACGTCATTAATAACATCAAACTTGGCGTCAACCAAGCAGTCATCATAGAAGACACTGTCTCTCTCGCTACATCTGTTAAAAAACAGACAACTCCCGTTCCGTCGTTATTCCCATTTGATAAGTTTAGTTCTTATCAAAAGTACTTGCGCTTTGCCGCGTACGTTCTCCGGCTTTTGCCGAAACATGCCGGCTACCGTAACCCCGATGGTAGCATTACCGACCCTACTGAGCTTGACGAAGCCGAGCGTCATCTACAGTATTTGGTGCAAGGAGAGTCTTTTGAAGCCGAAAGAAAAGATCTCATTGACAATAAATTCGTTAAACGGAGTAGCCGAATTGCTCCACATTCACCGTTTATTAGTCCAAATGGGCTAATCCGTTCCTCGGGCCGCATCAAGCGGTTAATTGAAGTTGGGTTCAACGTAAAGCACCCAATCATCTTAGATGCCCGTCATCCATTTGTAAAACTGTTCCTTGAACACACGCACGTAAAGCATTACCATCAGGGCGTTGAATACCTAAGATCAATTGTGCAGGAACACTACACAGTACTGAAACTAAGATCATCCTTGCGTTCCATCAAAGCACACTGCCTAAGATGCCGAGAATTCCAAGCTGTAACTATGCAACCAATCATGTCTGACTTACCTAAGGAGAGACTTGCTTACCAGTCTCCTCCCTTCACGAACACTGGCGTTGACTACTTTGGGCCATTCTATGTTACTGTCCGCCGTACTACTGAGAAAAGGTGGGGCTTCCTCTTCACCTGTCTCACTACTCGCGCTGTCCATGTCGAGATAGTTACATCCATGGACACCAGTTCTTGTGTTATGGGAGTTGAGCGGTTTGTGTCACGTAGAGGTACACCTGCCATGATTTGGTCGGACAATGGCACTAACTTTATTGGAGCGGAGAAAGAACTCCGAGAAAGTATTGAAAAGTGGAACGTTGTCAACATTGCAGCTGAGCTCGCTCACAAAGGTATTAAGTGGAGGTTCAATCCACCCAGCGCACCACATCAAGGTGGTATCTGGGAGAGGTTGGTACGCAGCTTCAAGCGCGTGTTGTATACTATTCTTGGCACGTGTCGCCTCACGGATGAGGTACTGCATACTACCTTTTGTCTCGTGGAGAATGCTCTCAATTCGCGTCCTTTAACACCCGTAAGCGCCGATCCGTGCGATTTGAACGCTTTAACGCCCAACCACTTTCTTTTAGGAGAATACTCTACCGGTATTCCGTCTGTTGTCGGCAATAATGAGCTTGACCACCGTAAACGCAACGCCCGTGCGCAGTCGTACGCTAATGCGATCTGGTCCCGTTGGATCAGAGAGTACGTACCGACACTGAACCGACGCTCTAAGTGGCAGACGCCTGCCGAGCAACACCTTAAGACCGGTGACTTGGTTTGGATAGTTGAAGAAACCAACCCTAGGGGTTACTACCCAACCGCTCGGATTGTGGAACTCCGTTACGGCTCCGATAGCGTCGCGCGCTCCGCCGTTTTACGTACGTCGACTGGTTCACTTGTCCGCCCGCTTGTAAAACTTGTACCAGTTTTCCCAACATCTTCTTCCGGGCCGGAGGATGTTACGAAGTGAATAAAACAACGAATTTTAGCCAATCAGATTCGAGTATTTCTAAACTTTAAAATAAGATTTAAATACGTTCTAATATACGTAGAAAGTTCCGAAAAAGTTCAATTAACCTAATTTTAAGTAAATATAACCACGATATGTACCGATTGAGGTGGTTTTCGGCTTAATATTTTTAGGTTTTCTAGACAATTGCCGATTGAATACGAACTGATTTTGACGTCAATGACATCAGACAAAAAACCTGTTAAATGAACAACAAAAAATCTTGCCGTCTAAGTTTTCACTTGTGGCTTTGTACATTACTAATGTAAAAACGTTGTTGCTATAAAGGAGCTTACACGAATCAATTCAAAATATCGAACTTCTGTTTTATCAGAGTTTACACTGCCCTTGAAGTACTAGAAGTCAAGTTTTCTAAAAGTCAAACTCCAAACTTTTGCAACCGAAAAAGAAGAGAAAAGAGGACTCGAAATCTTGCATCTATAAAACTTTTATAGTCATTAAGTACGATTTTAGCATGCTAATTAGCATGCATAAACACTATTTTAATTGCATCCAGATGCTGGCGCATCTTAAAGCGTTTTGTTACCTTAGCAAATTCACCAAAAAAAATCTTTGGCAAAAATTTTGCAAAAATCTTCGGGCAAAAACTTTTGCTTCAATTTTTGAGACTAGAGATAATCAATTTTGAGACCTCGCAGTACAATCCTTTTTTGAATTCTACTTCCTGCAAAGGCTAGAGATAATCAAAGACTCTTAATTAACGGGACATGTTTTGCAGGCACGGAATAAACCTTCACCTGGCCCAGAGATATTCACTCGGATTCACAATTACCACGAGGGAAAGATCTTGAATGAGCCGGCGAACGCCACATCTGGAATAGTGAAGCGTTTCCTCATAGAACGTTAGTGGGAACCTCCCAATGTTACTTGAGTTTGTTGCGACGCTCTCTCAACTTCTTTAGTTGGCCTTTGAGTAACTGTATTTCGATAAAATACTCTATTTCATTTTATTAACAAAAAATAAGTGTATGTGGTTCAATACCTTATGTATATAGCTGATATGGCCGTCCACAACTGCTGTTAGCCTATAATGATCACAATTAAAATGTAAATGACATAGGGCCTAGCAAAAAGCTCAACTTAGAAAAGAACGTCTACGGTCGTTATAAGGTATTAAAAGACCATGCTCGACATAAATTGCGTATGAAAAAATATGGCTTGAATTAAAATTTTGTCCTCAAATTTGGCTCGGAGGAAAAACTACAATACGATTAACATGTAGATGTGTCATTATGCGTTTAAAAACAATGTTTTTGCAGTGTACCTTGATGACGACATGACTGACCACTTCACTCTCAATGTGGAGTCCAAAATGTACTCAGGAGCTCCTGTAGATCCCGACGATGGAGGAGCCGCATTCACAGGTGAGTCAGAGAACTTCTTGAAAACTTGTAATTTTTTTAAAAATAAATCACGGCTTTCATTGATCATTTATTGGCAGGAATCATAATACCTATCAACTTCAGGCCAATTCTAGACACAAATATGCATGGTATCAGAAAAGGAAAGAAATGATCTGTTCGCCGGAAAATATTGCTCAAGATTTATAATAATGTATTTCTCCTTTTAGATTCCATTCAAACATTATTGATAAGATTATCTCGGGGCAAAAATTTCAACCTTAAGATAAAATGGCAAATGAAAAAAAGCATTAAATATTTTTTTTCATTTGCCATTTCATCTTAAATTTGAAATGTTTGCCCCGATATAATCTTATGCTTAATGTCTGAATGGAATCTAAAGGGAGACATAATTTATTAGAAATCTTGCACAATATTGTCCTAGCAATTCGAAAGCCTAGCAAATACCTAGCATGGGTTTTGTCTCTAACTAACCTAGAATTTGCGCTTATTTTTCACTTCCATTGATAACTTCTTGTTTACTGGTTTAATTGTATACTTGTTTACTCAGTGATTGGACTGCATTTGTGGGAATTGGGGAGTGACATTTACGGGGCATTTGATCTGAACAACACTATGGAGATCACATTCCAATCCTACCTGTACGACGATGCTCCCCCAATAATGGGGTTCCAGGATAATGGGGGCAAACTGGATCTGGGAGTGTTCACCCACATTCGTAAGTCAATTTCGATCGTTTTTGATGCGACCAATTTTGCCGTTTGTGAAAACAAAAGTGGAAGGAAAATATTTGAAAGTTACTTAATTTCAACAATAATGAAATACTGACGTTTAGATCATTCTCGGTAGAAATTGGCGATTTTGAACACGTTTGAAGAACTGTCAACCCCCTCCCCCCCCCCCCCCCCCCACCCGCAAACACACTTCGACAAATGAGTTAAAAAACATAAAAAATGAGCAGTATTTGAGTTGAAACCTCGACTCGAAAACCAATTATTGTGTTGAAAACTGCATGTTTATTTTTCTCAAGGGACCAAATAGTTTTTAAAAATTTTTGAATCCGAGAATTCACCGTTGAAACATGCGGGCCCTTTGCGCTGAAATTATTTATATTCACGGCGCATTTCACCAAAAATCTCACATTAGTTACCTGCAAAACCTCAGATGCGAGCATGACTAATCGTTATGCTTGCAGCAGAAATGCTTTAAGTTTCCGAGTTTTTGTTCAATTTCAGCGAATGACAGAGAGTCAGTGAAATCGATCGACCAAGTGGTTAGAGAGGCAAAGTCAAATGCTGTTCTGATAGCAGTAGACATTGAACTACAAGACGAGAGGTTCATTATTGAGGGAACCAACACAGTTCAACTTTCATTCACGTAAGATAAATTTTTGATCGAAAAAATATATTTAGTACAGTTTAACCACCCGGGTTGACCAAACTTACTTACCATAAAACTAACCATATATGGTAACTTACTTACCATAAAACGGACCATATATGGTAACTTACCTACCATAAAACGGAGCTACTAGGTCAAATCATTGCAGTCCGCGTTGCGATGCGTTATGTATTCTAAACGCAGGGGCGAGAGTGTTTCACATTTGATTCTGCTCACGTTTTTAACTTTAGCGTCTTTGAGTATGTATTACAATATAACAGAAAAGAGAATATTGCTTGTATGTATTATGAAACAAAACAAGGAGGCTCGGTAATGTGCGTTCGCACATAAAGTTCCGACCCGCTCATCCACATTTTTGGCATAAATGTCTACCAAATGAGGAACTGTTTTTTTCAGGAAATCTGTCTGAACAAAAAAGTTCGCTTGCAACGCAAATAACTGATTGTATTAAAAAATGTCACGGACCATATATGGTAACTTACCTACCATAAAACGGAGCTACTAGGTCAAATCATTGCAGTCCGCGTTGCGATGCGTTATGTATTCTAAACGCAGGGGCGAGAGTGTTTCACATTTGATTCTGCTCACGTTTTTAACTTTAGCGTCTTTGAGTATGTATTACAATATAACAGAAAACAGAATATTGCTTGTATGTATTATGAAACAAAACAAGGAGGCTCGGTAATGTGCGTTCGCACATAAAGTTCCGACCCGCTCATCCACATTTTTGGCATAAATGTCTACCAAATGAGGAACTGTTTTTTTCAGGAAATCTGTCTGAACAAAAAAGTTCGCCTGCAACGCAAATAACTGATTGTTTTAAAAAATGTCACATTAGATTGATGATATCAACCATTACTAAGAAAACAAGTCAAGACGAACACAAAATCAAACAACAATAACAACATTAATTACATCCAAAACTTTGTGTCCAATTTTTTTTACAAAGAAAAGCTTAATAACAGAGTAAAAATAGCGTCAGATAAAACTGAAGGTTAACCAAAACAACTTGTACTCACTAAAGAGGATATGGGACCACTCCACAATAAGGCTCGGTAACAATTAGACAAAAAGAATAAATAAACAGCAATAAAATTTGGCTTTTATTTTTAAAAACAATTAATTTCTGAGTAATGAAAACCATTAGATAGCAATTGAAAACATCCAAGATGTTTATGATAACACACAATTTTATAGGAGGGCAGTAAAACCTGTTATTAACCAATTTTTTATGTGGTTACAAAAAGAACAACTAATGGAGACAACAAACAAAAATTCAATTAAATTTTGCGAGAAAATGCTGTCGAAGCCGTAAAGTTAGATTTCCCCCCCAAAATTTGTTCAATTGAACCTTCCCTGAACGCCAATAACGTGGTATGCAACCCCTCATTGACTCATTAATGAGAATCTGAAACAAGTAAACAAAAAAACGAGAAACAACAGAATTAAATATTACTTTTTTGTTTTTCGAAAACAATTACTTTTAATATTGAAAGCCATCAGCTACAAAAAGAAAGATTTAAATAGGTCTGTTTGTTCTTCCCAAGGACGCGCTTGAGACCTGCATTTATTCAGCGTACGTCCTACATCTACAAAAAGAACGTCAGTTATAGACAAAAATCAAAATTTTGTTTTAATTTTTTCCGAAAAACACGTGTCGAAGCGAGTAAATTCATAGCAATTTCTTATATCAAGAAACATTAAATTTTCTACACTTAGATCTTCCTCCGAGGACATTAAGGTTATTATATGTGACATGAAATTAACGAAACTAGTTGATAAATTGACAATAAAGAGCCAAAATGGAAAATTAAAAAGTCTTTTTTTCATTTTTAGAAAACAATTGTTTTCAAAGTCATGAAAACCATCAGCTATCTACTCAAATCAGAATTTCAGCTTTTAATTGTTGCACCGTAAAAAAATCAAGCCGACCTGTCATTATCCAGTAATTTTCATACGACTTAAAAGTCAAAGTAAAATCTACAGTTAAAGACAAAAATGGAAAATTCAAATAAATTCTTCGATAAAGGGGTGTCGAAGCCATTAAAACCATAATCTATGACTTTGGTATGTGCAATTGTGTACTTTCTTGAACGCCAATTTTGTAATATGTGAACTGTCAATGATGTGATAATGTGACAAAACAAATAAAAACTTGAAAAGGGGCCAATGCCTTAAAATCGAAAACAAATTGTGAAGTCTCGTAGTATCAACGCCAGAAAACCATAACTTAACGCGTAAAAACCGCAAAACATATTAAGTTTTAATTCAGTAGAACGAAAAAGCTGAAAAAGCAGTCTTTCTTTGGTGACAGTAAGGTAAATGTTGACTAAATTAAAAGAAAAAGAGTGGGACGGTTCAATAAGCCCTTGTTTCTTTAAAAATCAAACACCTTTAAAAGTCAAAACGACCATAATCTTTCATGTAAAAAGACTAAAAACATTAATCGGGAAATGCTTAGGAAGTCAACTGTCGCTATCAAAGGTTAGCTTTGATTTGAATTGTTCTGTTCTTTATTTGAAATAAAAAAGATCGAAGTTAAAAAAAATAGACCGACCTATTACAATTTGAATTATATTTGGATTGCAACAGTCCAAGAATGGACCAAAACCTGCCTTGTTAGTGCTGTTCTTTCATTAAGAACACTCAATTGTTTCGAATGTGTTAGATCTAGATAATTTGTTAGTTAAAAGATCAGAAATAAATGCTGTTTTTGATAATCCTAGAGTAAAGTTAGCAAAACGGAAAAATTTTAATTCCAGGCTACTCTCATTAGAGGTGAAAATAGGATCAGTTTCCTTTTGTAGTTTAAAAGGATTGTGTTAGTTTTTTTGGGTGTGAACTTCCGGCAAATTTAGTGTAAGTGGACTAAAGAAGCTTATTTCGGGCAATTTTGTATGAAAAAGGCTGAATTTTGAAATATTTTTTAGCCAATAAAAATAAATCAAAATAGTCAACAAGACTTTTTGTCTCTAAAAATAATTTCAAAAGTGATATTGTCAACAATTTTTACTTATTTTTGCAAAATTGACAAACTTTTAGGCAAAAATTCCGGAAAATTTGAATACAAATAATGCAAATCGGTCTAATATTCAAAAAAATTGAAACCACGATAATCGAAAGACTTTCGAATGTGTTAGATCTAGATAATTTGTTAGTTAAAAGATCAGAAATAAATGCTGTTTTTTGATAATCCTAGAGTAAAGTTAGCAAAACGGAAAAATTTTAATTCCAGGCTACTCTCATTAGAGGTGAAAATAGGATCAGTTTCCTTTTGTAGTTTAAAAGGATTGTGTTAGTTTTTTTTGGGTGTGAACTTCCGGCAAATTTAGTGTAAGTGGACTAAAGAAGCTTATTTCGGGCAATTTTTTATGAAAAAGGCTGAATTTTGAAATATTTTTTAGCCAATAAAAATAAATCAAAATAGTCAACAAGACTTTTTGTCTCTAAAAATAATTTCAAAAGTGATATTGTCAACAATTTTTACTTATTTTTGCAAAATTGACAAACTTTTAGGCAAAAATTCCGGAAAATTTGAATACAAATAATGCAAATCGGTCTAATATTCAAAAAAATTGAAACCACGATAATCGAAAGACTCAGATAAAATCAATCGGCAAGCCTCTGCTATACTGAAAATTAAACCCAACAACAGTGTTGTTATAAATATTAACAAATTTTAGCAAAATTGATGAAAAATTGGTCAAAAATGCGGAAATTGTGAATGAAAACATTGGATTTCCGTCTACTATTCACAAAATTTGAAGTCTCGATAACTCTCTGTAATAAACGAAATTCAAAAAAATCTTTTCAATTCCATATTCTACGCTGGACGGGCTTTTTAATGATACCACTCACAACTCTCTACGATGAATACATCGATCGCTGAAAATTGACTGAACAAAAAAAACCCAGTTGAATATATATTGTTCCTCCCCCCCTCAAGAGGGGTCGGAACAAAAAGGAAGCAATAATGGGGTTAAAGCAATTACAATGTAATTTTGAATTAAACTCCGATATATTTTCAGGAGAAATTACCCAAAGACATTTCCCTCATTGCCATTAAAATGCCATTTTACCCAATGTCAACTTTAGTTTACTTTATTGCTAAAAGTACCAGAACGACTACTTAGCCAACTACATAATCAAATGGCACGTGGGACTTGAAAAACGGCTTTTTCGTTATCATAATTAACATACCAAAAAAAATTATAATGAAGAACGCCAAAGTTGGTAAAAAAAAGTTTTACAAAATCAAAATTTAAGCAAAAATAACAATCGTACGTCTTCTGAACTCTAAAATACTTTATGATAAAATTTGTGCGCACAAAGTATGATGGGCCAACTACGCAAATTTTATGAGATAAAACGAGTTGCAACGTCTCGGGATATTCAATATTATCATTTTGGAAATTTAACTTTCAAGTGAAAAATACAAAGGAAGTAAACACTCTCTCAACTCATTAGTCTAAGAAATCCATTTCCTATTACAGTTTGATGTGCTTTGATCCGTTAGAAACCTACGTATGTTGGTATGTTTTTGACCACTTGAACTTCCAACAAATAAAGCAAGAATCGAATGGACAAAAAACGAAATGAAAACTTTTAACGGGGACAAAAAAAAAGTTACACTGACCTTTTATGATATCAAAAAATCAAAGAAGTACGTTTATTTGTCTTCTAATTTGACTTCTAGAAAACATATTGAAACATAAATGTTTTATTTCGCCTTTGTTAACATTGAATTTGAGAATACGGAAAACAACAGAACTTAAGGCTTTTAAAACTTGGATTCGATGGTACTCAAAGCAATTTTGTGCAAATATGGTTTATATCTTTCTTTTAAACTGGAGATCAGTTGGCACTCGGACAAAAACATCAGTTAGAAATCAGCTCAACTATTCTTAAAGTGGTTCCTTCTTCGGCTCCTTTTGAAATTTTAGATAAGTTACAGATACCGCCCGCTAAGCAATTGAAATTTAGGTTTAAGAAGAAAGCAGTTTTAAGATCTTCCCGGGCCTGGCATGTTTTTAGCGAATTGGTTCCAAACTTGAAATAGTCTTCCAATTTACAAGTCATGACGAAAAGTGAGTCAATGTTTTTATGAGTCAAACAATTCAAGAGTCAATATTTTAACCCTCTGAGTACTTTAACAACATAAATGTTTCATTGACAGAACAACTCTAATCAATCAAAAAGAACCACATCGGGTTGAAAACTTGTCAAAACGCTCAAAATATTTGAGCCATTTTTCAATTTTCAATAAAGGGCTTCTATTTTTGGCCATTTGAATGCAAATCTTGAGCCTTTTTCTCATTGTTTGGAAAAGTTCCAAGAGATGTTATAATAGAACGCAAGATTATGAATTTCTGCAGAGAATTCTGAAAAAATTGAAAACTATAAGCCGCTCGTACATTTTTTGTAGAATCTTGCAATATTACTTGACGATTATCGCAATATTTTCTTCTTTCTTAACCAAAATTGATTTGAAACACAATTCCCAACAAAAATGGGAATCATTAAATGATTCAAGTCAATTATTTGGTTCGAATATGCTTGCGGACAATGTATTTTTTTAAGAGAACCAATATTTTGTTTTCAAAACGTGGTTTCAATAATTAGGGAGATCGTACTAGGATGAAAAAGGTTGCAGTGAAACGGAAATCTGTATAGCTTTCCTAATAGACATGCAAGTTGTTGATTTTCTTGATATGCTTTAGCAAGACCTTACTTTGCCTAGTTTTCACAAATAAACTGGAGTTTTTTAATAGCTCTTGTTAAATTTTGTGAATTTAACAAATGTAAGATATTTAGCCAATATTTTACAGTTTTGTACACGTGTTTGACACCTTCTTACCCGGGATATTGGCAGTTATCAAAATCGGTGAGCGCAAAGTAAACCGAAGCAAAAGTAAGCCGAAGCAAAAGTAAGCCGACATAAAAGCAAGCAGAAATTTATGTAATAGTTAAGTAATCTATCAGAAATACTACTTCGTTAACCAGAGCAATCAACACTGTGCATAGTATTATAGTGTTTAATCTATTCCAATACACCAAGGAAACAAAAATACGTCAATTTTTTGACATTTATTGGGTACGGGCTTCAGAGGACCGCTGTCCATGGCCATGCCTCTCATCCGATGTGGTCTGTAATCCGGAAATCGCGGGCCCGTTATCGCGAGCGCGCCCACCGGTCCGCAAGAGCCAACTTAAAATTCGGGTATTCCAAAATTTTTCGGCTTACTTGACCTCATTTTCAAAATTCGGCCTGCTCGCCTATCGACTTGCTTGACCGCCACCATCAAAATCTTATCGATAAATTTTAAAATTCGGTTCGTTGGTATCTTATTTACGGAAAGAGTTCTATCTTCAATTTTCAGTAATTAATTCAACTTGATTGGCAGGATGTGCCAGCACCTGGAATTTTTTGAAGAGCAGATTGATTTCAGGGTTGAGGCAATCGAGCATCAGCTGATATCGACTCAATTCACAACATTTAATCCACTCTTTGTGCCGAATAGGAAGCCAATTGTCTGGATGAACCTGACAAGCTACTTTCTGGTGCCCAGGGAGGCGTTGCCCGGGTTAGTTTTCAATTTCCTGACCTCTTAGTTAACTGCAGTATAGTCATAATTGCTCAGTTCAGTTACTGATGCAAGCTACAAATGTATACAACAATACAAAAAAAAGATAACAACTTTGATTGCAAAGTAAAACGGGAGACATCAAGGCTCAGATTTGAACCTCAACTTAGGAAAAAGCTCAAAAATTCTTGTAGGCTCAAAAATTCCTGGGGGGGGGGGGGAGGAGGAGGAGGTGAGTCCTCTATTGACTGAAATCTCATGGATCGAGGAAAGTTTTTTTATATGCCAAATGTTGGTCGAGCATGCTTTTTTTGTAGGTTAAGGGTAGAGATTACGATCACGGTACAATTAGCAGTCAGTAATTTTTTAAAATAAATAAAGACAAGTACAAAAAGCACCGCTAAAGCAGCTGTACAACAACAACGACTACTCATACAGTTGGAACCATGTCAAAAAATCTTTGGATCTCTTCTGCTATACCCCCCCCCCCCCCACGTAAATTAGGCGCCCCGATTTCTATATGCTCGGATCGGGTTTAAAGTCTTTGCCAGTACTTCTCCAGCGAAAATTGAGCTGAGTCTTGTCATGGGCTAATTTGGCCTAACGTAGTTTTTCCCCGCTGAAATGTGCAAGGTTTTCCACCAATAATTAACTGCAACCATTCATACTTTTTCCCGAGTATTGCTAAGCCGATTATTGTGCCATACTGACGATTGCTGAGCGCCAAATGACGAGCTGCAGATGATCGAAAATTGAAGAACGTCAATCTGATCAAATGTAATTTCATTTGGTCGGTCTGACCAGAGGTCAAATCCATCTGGTACATTCAGTAGAATAGCAATTAGTAGAATAGCAATTAGTAGAATAGCGATTTATATAGACAAGGGAAGGTGCGAAAATACAGCTGAAATAGACTTTCTAACTTGTCTTTTTCGAAATGCTATTAACAAAAGTTTTTCATTAACTTCTACATTTTCTTCACCTAATTCGCTCAAGAGTGTAATAAAGAGTGGAATAAAGAGTGTAATTATAGTGTATTTTTAAAAGTGTAATAAGGGTGTACTAAAGAGTGTAAAGAGTGTACATAAAAGTGTAATTTTCTCAAAATTACACTCTTACACTCTTATCCCTGCTAATTAAGAGTGGAATTGGCTTTACACCCTTATTCTCGCTTAATAACGGTGGAATACGGGTGTACGCCTCGGCCCGGGAGCTGCTATATTTATTCCTATGTTCAACTACAGGGACCGAGGAATCTACATGGTGGAACTGTACCACGACTGCAACTCTACAGCAGAAGCGAGAGAGTTCAAAGTTGTGATTCACATGCCAGACTATGCTGACTATGTCATTACTGACTGGGTCAACAACATCGGCAGAGTTGCTTTCGATGAGGACCACCGAGCGGACTCAATTCAGTTCTCGTTCCACAGGAGAGCACTTTTTGAAATCTATCAAATTGTTTTTGACGCTTCAAGTTTGTTGTTTAAGAGTTATGAATGGACGCGGTTTGATTAGATCTTACGATGGATCCCCGAACGATGAATCATTAATTTTGAAATTCATTTTTTGTTTTGCTTGAGTTGTGAAAAATGACATACCGTTCTTGACATGTTTTATTTTGATTAAAAAGAGTGAAACAAAAACTGAGATCATCACGATAAAAAATTGTTTTTCAAGCCTACTTTCAATAGTTTGGTGTCAATCAGACAAGTATCATACAGACAAGAAAAGTCATCAACTCGGGTCGCAATTTCTAAGAAGTCATACAAGGATCATATATGCTGCTATACAAGTCATACTCTAATTCCCAGTACGATCCTTATAATATGACTTCAAGGAAAACATACATAATCCCTGTATAACTAATAAGAATTCATAATGATCATATATGACCTAGTACGATTACAGAAAAAAATTCCTCAAAAGATGTCTGCTTCGATTTTTTTGCTGTTAATTGACTAAGGGCGTATCGATTTGAGCATTTTGGGATTGAGTTTGAAATTGTATGCGGTGTAACACGTATGTTGGCGCACTTTAAGGTCCAATCCGCTAGATTTAAAGGTCACTTAAAGAAACAACAGAATTTTTTATCGATAAAAATTTTTTCAGGTGTGATGTCTCAGATCCCTTTCACGGTTTGCGTGTCAATAAGATTAGTTACATATTCTAGATTATAATATATTCTTTGATCGTCAGAATTTTGAACGCAGATAAGCTCATTTCCATATTTCAGAAAATTGTTTCAGATTTTTTTAAAATTCTGTTTTGTTTAACAATTTTTTTAAAAATTGTTAAACAAAAATTAAGACGTTAATGCACAGCGAGATGAAATCCATAAAAAATCAAATAGAGCAGAAAGGTGTTTTTAAAATAGAAGAAAACCGTCACTTGCTCAAACCGTACTTCAAATACGTTTTTTATGCAAAGATAGATTATTGCCCCTTTACCAAAAACAAGGCGGCTCGTTAATGTGCGTTCGCACATGATGTTCCGACCCGAGCTCATCTACATTTTTGACTAAAATGTCAACCAAATCAAGAGATAACAAAAATAGATGTTTGAGTTTAAAACAATCGTTACACATTCTATCTACTAATTGAATTACTAATGCCATGCTTCATTACAGCACCAACGTGACCTGACATTGAAGAGACTAGAAAAAAAATAGCACCAACAAAATTTTGGCGGCAAAAAATGAATATCTAAATTTAAAAGCACCTGGTAACAACGTCAAAATGCAGTCAGATAAAACCTTAACTACACAAGTTTACCTTTTACTAACTATACAGCAGATGAAAAGTTTTCTTAACGAGACTAGGTAACAAGCCGACAAAAAGAACGAACAGTGAGGCGAAACTTAAAAATTAATCAACATTTTTTGCACCAAGAAAATTCAAAAATCTTAAAAAACATTGGTTTTTAATAAAAAAATCCTTGATAAATTACTAAAAAGTCATTACAAAACCAAAAGCACCCGTCTGTGGTCAGACTATGCCATAGAAACAAACTAAAGAGAAACTCAAAAAATTACAAACGATTTGCGAAAACACAAACCTTTGCTACCATTAAAATCAATACCTATCATCTGAATATGTATTTTTAATTCAGTTGTTATTTCTGCTATTTCAGTTGAAGGATTTATACTGAAAGATTAAATAAGTTTACTTGGGCCACATTTAAAAACCATTGGGATCTGTTATTACGCGATTGTTCTGAAGGAAGAGAAAAAGAAACGCAAAAAATGGCCATTCAATAAACGTTCAGAAAAACGAAACAACAGTGGCACATAATATCAATATATATGTTATTTCTTGAAATACACGAAATTCGATGGGACATCTGATTGATGAATAGAAGTTAAATTTGACGAAAGGAACCTATTCGCTATATACTGAATGTTTCGAGCAACATCATTCATTCAGTCCTCAATTACAAGCCTATGAGATCTGTGAGCAATTTACGGCTACCTAAAGAACAAAAACAGCGAATTCAGGAAAAAAAATTGAGCGACAAAAGGGTCGAAGGCATTAAAAAAATGAACTTTTCACTAAACACTCTTCAATTTTAAATTAATTTTTCAGGAGCAATGGGAAAACCTTTTTTATCAATATAATTTCAAAAAATCAACAAATATAAACAAATACATTAGACGCACGAAAATTGCGGGAAAACACGTATTATCAACGCCATTAAATTCATTAGCCTTCAACGGAAGCCAGTATATACAATAAATGCTGCCTCGAGGGGACAATAAGTTTTTTTGCCAATCGTATTTCATCAATAAGACCTTACAACAAGTTAATGACTATGAAAACAACAACAGAGAGAGGCAAAAACCACAAATTCAGTAGAAAAGTGCCTGAAGAAAATGTCGAAGCAACTCAAATCATAAGCTCTTCCCTGAAAACTTTATTTATGATCCGTTGAACTTCTTCCCTAAACCAATAGGGACTCTCAGCAGTAAGATGATGTGATAAGATTTCAAAAGGATCGAAAAACAAAATAAAGTACCCAAAAAAAATATGAATTCTCGTGGCATTGATGTTTTAAAACTAATAGGTAGAAGATAAAACCGCTAACCAGATTAATTTTGGCTATAGTAGAACGGAAATGGATTCTGTTAGAACCAACAATGACCAAGAGTATTCACGAAAAAAAATTAGGAATGGTTGAATTTCAAAAAAGTTTCGAAAAATTATTTTTAAACCCTTAACAGCCAGTAAACTCAATCTTTCATCGGAGCTCAATGACGATGCTCAGATATAACCCATAGGGAGGAAAATGATGTCTGTCATGCATAGATAGTTAAAAAGACATCACAATAAGTCTTATGACAGAAAACAATAACAAAAACAGCAAAAACTAAAATTCAGTAGAAAAATGCGAGAAGAAAGTGTCGAAGACAATTAAACCATTAGCTATTCTCTGAAAACTTTCTCTGTGATCCACTGAACGTCCTCTCTAAGCCAATTGGATTACAATAATCTTTGGATAATGTGATAAAGAGTTCAAAAGTGACCAATAATTCAAAAAATCCAAAAAAAAAATTTAAAAAAATTGAAATCTTTGTCATTGAAGTCATATAACCAATAGCTAGAAGATAAAACAGCTAAACAGAATATTTTTAGTCGCAGTAAAAAGCAAGTGGGTCCAGTCAATACTGAAACTCACTAACAGTTCAAGAAAAATTTAGGAATTGTTATTGTTCAAATAAAATTTTCGAAAAGTGATTTTTATTTTAACAGACATTAAATTCAATAGCTTTCAACGGAAGTCAATAAAAACGCTCAAAGATACCCCGGTGGCAGTACATTTATGTTTGTCATGCATAGGTATTCATTATGAGATCACAGTAAGTATAATGACTATTAAAACAACAAAAAAAACAGGAGAAAACCAAAAAATCAGTAGAAAAGTGCAAGAAGAACGTGTCGAAGCCATTTAAACCATAAATTTTTGTTTAAAATTTTTATTGGTCATCCACAGAACATCGTTTTTAAGCTAATGGGAACTGTCAATATTTGGATAATGTGATAAGATTTCAAAAGTAACCAATAATACGTAAAAATCCAAAAAAAATTTTAAAAAATTGAAATTTTTTGTCATTGAAGTCATATAACCAATAGATAGAAGATAAAACCGCTAACCAGTTTAATTTTGGTTGCAGTAGGAAGGAAGAGGGTGCTCTCACCCCTGGACTGACTTACAATTCACTATAATAAGATTATGATTCTTTAATATTCAAAAAAAAATTCGAAAAATTATTTTTTAAGTCTTAACAGCCATTAGCCGCCCCCTCAATGAAATAGACATGTTCACTTAATGCTCATTATGGAACATATTGCACTGTTAGTCAATGAATCCCTACCATAGGACTCCAAAAAAAATAGTAAAACTTCAAAAAGAAATTCAAAATTTCATTCAAAATTACGAAAACTCAGAATCGAAGCCAAAAAAAAACATGAGCAATTCCTTGAAAACGACGTTTTTTGTTCATTGCGCTTCATTCGACTATAAAGGAGTTTTGTCATTAATAGAACGTCGATATAAAATGTGACTTGTCTCTAGGTGACTTAAAAAAGCAAAAAAGAGAAAAGTTTTATTAAAAAAAGGGCTCTCAATTAGAGTTCGATTTTTTTTTGATAGTGAACTTCCCTATGAGACCAGAACTAGTCTTTCTATCGCCTTGCATTCAACTTTTACGAACTCAAAATTTATTCTTTTTATAGAAATTTGAATTAATGTTTTCGTAAAAAAGATCTTAGTTTGAAGAAAATTGTACTAAAAGTGAACAATCATGCTAAAGATCCCATTGTTCACACAAAACTTCAATCCTCGATAACTCCTCGAAAAAAACGAAATTCAAAAAAATCTTTTTACTTTTGAATTCTACGCTGGACCAGCTTTTTAATGATACCACTCACATTTCTCTACGACGAATATATCGATCGGCCAAAATTCACTGAACAAAAAAAAAAACCCATTTGAGTATATAGTTCCTTCCCCCACAAGTGGGGTCGGAACAATAACGCCAAATAGATAAAGTTACTGTTCCAAAACATGCTCACCTGCTTATTTGTCGAATACGGTAATGAATTTCGTCACAAATTCCAGTCCTAAATTCTCCTTTTGAATTTTGTGCTAATCTTGCTCAAGTTCCGTTTGGCAGGGGCGCTGGTCTGTAATACACAATTTGTATTGATTGGCACTGTAATTTTTTTGAGGATAATTATTTTGTTTCTGTTTTTTGGAAACATTTTTAACTATATTTTACATTGCAGAAATATGCAAATCCGAATAATTAAAGTGCTAGTCATTTTTCAGCATTCAAAAGACGGAGTACTTGCGATTCAACGTCACTTTTGAGTTCGCAGCCAGTCACGAGTACTTCACTGTAGCCAGGATCTACTTCACAGCTCTTCCCATGGAACACTTCTACAAGAAGTTCTACCGAGACACAGACGACAGAGACGCGAACACTCTTTACTCTCCAAAAATCAGTACAGAGCTGATTCAACTCTTCGTACAAGGTCTGTCCCAATAAAACTTGGTGTAATTTTCACGAGCCAAAAAGGGGTCATAAAAAAGGGCCATCTCAATCCATATTGAAAAAACGCGGTGTCAATTGAAAATTAGAGGGGTAACACAATTATTCATAAATAACTTGCGATAATAAGTTATTTTATAACAATTAAATATCGATGATTATCACCAGATTAGATTAAGATGACGTCAGCAAATTTGGTGCATGTGAAACTGTTCAGAGTCTTCATGTGACCTGCTCATTGACATACACAACCTGGATATGAACAACCCTTGCCAGTTCTCAGCCTCAACTTACCTGGACCCGATTGTCTACCCACTCACAGAGAGCTTCCTTCTAAGTGACAAAGGATTCAAGTCTAGCAACTGGGGAGGACAGTATTCGGTCGCACAGAAGTTCAAGGTCAATTAGTTGATACTAAATTATACTTAAGAATATTAAAAACGGGCAAACTAATTAATTTCTGAGTGAAATATTTAGTTCACGAGATCAAACAATGTTTTCATGCCATGTGTTTAGGTTGCCCTGGTAGACGATTACTACCTATCTCGTATCTACATCAACATGAACACAACTGTTAAGAAGTTCAAGTTGAGATACAGCACCGATATAGAAGGACAGTACTGGAGAAAATACGAAGAACTGCATGTTTGGAGAGAGGTATGTAAAAGAGGAGAAATTTGGAACCCCTTTCCCTTTTTGGAGAATAAAGAAAAAATTTCCTTCAAAAACTAATGTAGAATTCGGAAAATCTGATTTTCAACTTCTAGAGCGGCAATCGTACCATTGAGACAAAGTGCATAGTTCCCTTTTCATTTTCCCATGTTTCGCAACTTTTTAGAGAGTGATGTATAGATATAATTTGCCAATTTTCATCATGATACTATATATTGTTTGGAGAAGGGGGCTGAGAAACTATTTCATAGGTAGTCTGAAATGAGCTGGAACAACTCTGAAGCTCTGAAGATGACCCAGTGCATAATTGGTAGCGTCATAAGTCTGATATTTCTATTGTTTTAGTTTGAATAGCTTGTTTAGAAGTAAGCAATGAAGAAGGCGTTCGGGTCATTCAATTGTTCATTTGAAGTCATAACAAACTTTACATAAGGAACGGCATAACTAATGTGGTCAATAATGCGAGGTGAACAAATTCTTTTGTTTGGTCACTCTTGTACGTTGTTGCCTGATTAGTTACTAAGGAATAGAACAAAAACGATTATCAAACCAGTACCATAACAGAGCTGTAGCTTAAGAGTTGACCTGTAGAAAAGATGTGATAACGAAAACATTGTTGAGTGAGATGAACTGACTTGATAAACTCAGAAAAACGCTTTGCGCGATTGGAAACAACAACACCGGTTTGAGCGATTGGAACTCAGAATACCGTGAACACCGGAGAACCGCAGTTAGATCAAGTAACTTAATTGAGAGCTTGTAGAATTGAGAGATCAGTAACTCTTTAGTTGAGAGTTTGGTTACAGAGTTAAAGTTGTGAACCATCTTTTATAATAAAACTCTAGTTGATTTTGATTTGATTTTGTGATCTTTTACATTTCTTGTTCATTCATTTGATGTTATTTGGTTACTCGAATCAACTCATTGTTCCAACTAGAATTTCTTACAGCCGACAAGAGCAGTGTATGGACAAAGTAATCCCTTCAATAGAAGTCTGAGAGCAATCAAAACACCCCTTTCACTTTGTTAGAGTTTTGGGTACTAGTCGGTCCCCAGCTAGTCAGCCTAAGCAAAGTAAAAAATTCTACAGTGGCGCTCCTGAGTGGGCTATCTCGAGACCTCTTGACAGTTGGAGTTGATTGACGGCTGTGGTGGTTGTAGTTGGACGTTGGACTTTGCAAGTGCGAACAAGAGAGTGAAGGAGAAATGACTTGTGCGAGGAGGGAAGAAAGAGAAACTCGCGGACAGAGTCAACTTGGAGCTTGACTGAGAGAGAAAGAGAGAAAGTTAAAGTGCAGAGCAGTTTTCAGTTGAGTTGGAGTTCGACTGTGGGTATTGTTAACATTTAGTTTTTCTTGAGATTAGAGGAGAGTGTGTTTTGACTTAGTCAAGAGCGTAAGTTGCGTGAGGCTGAGTCTGTGCAGAGAATTGAGTAGAGTATCAGCTTTCCAAGCGAAGGTTGTTACAGTGCCTTGACGAAGATCAAGAGATTTGAGAGGCAAGGTAAAGTGAGAGTTGCGAACAGAGAGTTAGAGGTGGTCTAAAGAGGGAAAATATACGTGAGAGCAAGTTATTCAAGACTGTCATTGTTAGTAATTGGTTTTTCTTGAAGAAAGAAAGCCAATTCACAGTTTCGACAGCTTAGAACGTGAAGTTGGTAAGCTGGTATTTGGCAAGTGACAGTTGTGCGTGCAAGGTTGGTGAGTAGAGTTGAGTAGAGAGAGAGAGAGAGAGAGATTTTCCACATGTTTAATCCTTCCTTGAACTTGAAGGAGCACAAGCTAGAGAGTTTGACTCTGAAGGCAGAGAGAAAAGAAGAAGCTTGAAAAATGCCAGTGGTGGTTCAACAGCAGCAGGTCGTTAGAGTAGCGTGGTAGAGCAGATTAGGTCATGTTAGAGAAACGGTAGTTACTGATATGAGTGGAGGAACTGGATTTAGCAGACGTGCGAGGCTAAGGGTTCTTCTCAGACATAGAGGACTGTTAGACAGAGTAGAAAGAGTTCGAGCCGAGGAACACCACGAATATGTAGAGAAAGAAAAAGATACTTAATTATTTAGTAAACATGGAATGGAGTGCGTTCCCGTTTGTTTGAAGAGTATTTTCCATCAAAAAGGTTTCCGAATTGGGAGGACTGGAGGAGGTACTACCTTAACGTTGCAGAAGTGTTACAAATGAGTGAGGATCAAGCTTATGGAGTCTATGCTTAGTCTATTGAGATGTTGGGCGTTGCAAGCGGTTTCGGATTTGCCTTTCAGGTTTTGGTTGTCGGAAACTGGTGAAGTGGTAATGTCGTTAGGACAATACTTTGACATTATTGAGAATAGGCTATCTATATATCTATAAGTAGGGAAAAAACTGTGATCGTACGGACACCGGTAGAATTAGGGGAAGAAGTGTAATGGAAGAGAAAGCGGAGAGTGAGAATGGTCAAGCAGAAGGCTGGATAAAACACTTCTTAAGCGAGAACTCAGAGGAAGATTTTGAGCTAAGTGAAGTTGGTTCGGAATTAGAGAGAACGGGATGCAGTAATCAAGAAGAAGCAATGAGAAACTTCCAGAACGTGGTAGATTTGCTACAATTGAGTGAGGAGCAAGCAGTACAATTAGGTCTGCGTATGTTAGAAGTAAACAGGGAATAGCAAGTAGGTATTAAGTATCGGTACAATCAAAGCACCGGACAGGAAATAATTGTGATCCCTAGTGAATGACTCGAGACGAATATTGCTTCTATGTAGTTCAAAAAGAAGTCACTTAAAAAATTTGGTGAAGAAGCCTGTCGAGGAAAAGAAAACGATTGTAAAAGAGTTGAACAATGCAAAAATTTTGATGCACAAAAAGTTTCGGGGGATAGAGAGTTACAATCACGGGTTCAAAAAGGAAGAGGAGGAAAGGCAGCGCCGTGATATAAAGAGCAAGGATCAGAGAAGACTACAGGAGGGGAGTAAGAAAAAGTTCTTGTCAAAGTTAGAGAAAAGAGTTACGCCTGAAGGTTTTTCTATTACGTTGACAACTTACCAGCAAACAATGGAGGAGAGGACTGCCTCTTTGTGAGCGATTTGGACTATGAAGGAAGTGAGAATGAGGAAAGTTAGGTTCCTACTGAGTTCTTTGGATTTACTCAAGAAGAAAAGCCTTAAGGACGTACCTCTCATGGCACCTGAGTTTCCGTCTCTAGTAGGAGGCTTTGACGTTTGTTTTAGAGAAATAGAGTCCATTCATAGAATTTATGCAAAATGTCTAGCTGAGGACAATCTTAGAGCTAATTTGGTTGAAGAGATTTGCACCGTAGAAAAATTGAAGAAGTTCCACGTTTGCCTAAGAAATGGGGCTGTGTCCCTAGTAGAATTGAAGAGGAGTCTTTTCGAAACGAAAATAAAGACAAAATGAAAGGTAATGGTTTCGTTGGTTCCGCAAGCGTTAGTTCTGAACCTGGGCGATGTATAGAATCACAAAAAATAGGTTTGGAGAAATATTTAGACAAATTCAAAGGACTGACGACCCGGGTGACTTTAAAGGCAGACCACTAAAACTGTGTGTAGTTTTTAAAACAATGGTGGATTTTCAAGATTTTGAGTTAATTAGTACATGGACAATTGTTCATTTTGAAAGTAGCAGAGGCATAGTCCAGAGGTTCCGAGGTGAAGATGGGCAAGATAGATCTCAAGTATTTTCGAGGTGTTATAAAGCATCTCTGTACTGTGATACAGCAAGAATTTTTCAATTGGGTGGAACAGGCACGTCAACTGCTGACTGGAAGAAGTTTTTGACAATTGCACTTCAATTAAAGAAGAAGTGCAACTCGACGTGATTTCGAGAGTTTAGGAAAGCGTTGTGGAAGACAGCTGCGGTGGTCATGGCACCAAAGCCAACAGAAGAGAAAGCTCATTGGATTTGCAAGCTTGGCCACTGCATATCGGCAGGGGAAGTTACGCAGAGGACCAATGACGAATTAAAGAAAAGGCCTCAATTGCTATCGTTGCCAAAAAGTGAAACTTTTTAAGGAAAGTTTGAATATAAGGCACCAGCGATCAGGAAGAAATTGGAAGTTGGACAAACGAGTTTGAAACAGTTGATCTAAAGAAAAAAGTTCAAGTATTAGGCAGAGCTTGTGATACCATTTTGATGTGGGAGGCTACATCAGATTACCCTCAGGTTGATGAAGTATTCGCGTAGGTCGTTCGGTTGGCGAGCTATTTTCATAGCTATAACGAATTAATAGAGACTATTAGGATGGTTCATCTTGGAGAAAGAGGAAGCAGTGATGTCACGGATAGGCAATGGCGTGTAGAGTCTTGCGATTTTTTGTCGGTTTTCGGGACATTGGTTGGATACGTTTTTGCTTGGTTAGATTTCTTGCTTTTTCTAATGTTGGCTATCATGAAAAAATTTTGGAAGTTGGATAGAGCCAATATTTCACAGATCTTAGCAGTAAAACCGAATAGTCGAAATGAGCAGGACAACACTTCAGGATGTTCCTAGGTAGAAACAAACGAGTTGAGACAAGAACAAGATTTGAAGAGGCTCAAGCAAGTATTTAAGAATTACGTTCCAAGGTCTGAAAAATGTCCTTGGGTTCAGAGAGTGTGATGGACACATCAATCTTTCCGCCGCGTAGTGAAAGTTTGCAGAGATCTGAAAGTGAGCTCAGACAACCAATCAGTTCAGGAGATAGCAATCGGAGTCTTCGGTTAAGATTGAGGATTGAAGCGGGTCACGGAGTAGCTTTAGCAAGCGAGAAAATCCTTTGCTTAAAACGACCTCAGGAAAAAGGTGTTTGAAGTTCAGTTAAGCGCGAAAAGTGAGTTTTGATGTAAGGTGTACATAGAAGGACTTGAAGAAGTTTGAGTAGTTGAGTGAAACAAGCAGAAAGCAGGTTGAATTAGGCAAAGGCAGGGCACTCTCGAGCACTGACGAATTGATCTACGATACAGATGTAGAGGAAGCGCAACCAGACTTGACAATTGGTGTGTTGTGTGTGATCACAACCGAAGAGTTGGACTTTTGGTCTACTCTTGAAAATGAAGCTGGAGGTTCCTCGGAACAATCAGAAATTAATAATGGCATGACATCAGATATGGTGGAGGACAGATATGCGGACCCCCAATTGAATACAGGAGTCGAGGGAGCAGAGTTTTTAGAGACTTAATGAGGGAGATACAAGGCACAGCAATGTGTGGATGGTAGAAAGATACTCCGATGACCTAAGGTTTTGAATGGGAGCGGCTTTTAACTGTGTTAGTCAAGGCCTAGGCCCTCGAAGGGAATGTTATCCATTTTGTTTGGGGTCTTTAAACGAATTTTGCAGACGCGAGGAGGTTGATTCAATGCCAATTGTGTAGTCCCCAACTTTTGATAGCGCAAGTGATGTAGTCTACAACAAAAAGGGGAGTCTCTGTCAGTAGTCGAATTTCATTATGAGAAGGGACGAGTTCTGTCAGAGGGGATTCTCTTTCAACGGTTGTCGAGACCCGATGTCATGAGGGACAATGTGGCTTCAGACAAGTCGGAAGGATAGATGGAAAAGGCTGAAGCTGATCAGGAAATGGTGCTAGAAGAGGAGACCTCCAGATGTGAGGTTGCGGTCCAGTGAGGAGATAGGACATCCATTCAAGAATCGAAAGAAGAACGGTTTTGGGAAGGTACAGTCGGTTTCATAAACTTCAGCACGATAGCTTGGTCTTAATTTAATATATCATCTGGTTTTTCAATTTTTTTCTGTCTAATCATTGGTCGTTAAAAAGCTAAAGTTAATCCGAAATATTGGTTAATGGTGTTAAGTTTGTTTTTGTAGTGAAATAATTGCTTGATATTTTTGTCCAAACTGTAACTAGTAGAGGGTGCGTAAAGTATCAGTGGTTAAACACAGAAACTTGGTTTGTGAATTTTAGCTAATGTGGCATTTAACTAACCTTGAAATAGTATTAGCAAGGTGAGTTGAATCACGAGTAATTTTAATTTGGAGTTACCGGAATTGTTTGAAGGAGTAAATGTTGTAAAGATTCGATGGTTCAACTAACCAGTTATTGTGTAGATAAGACGTAACAAAATGGAATTGTGTTGCCTCTATATTAGTTGTTATGTGTTGTATCTATAGACAGAGGCATAATATGTTGATGTTCTATAAAAAACTCATTTGTAGTTAGCGATGGTTCACAAATTGGTCCACTAGTGCTAACTTAAGTGAATAAGCCTGTTGCGAAGTGTTGTGGATTTAGTAATGGAAAAAGTAAGGTGTGTATGCAAAGAAAACTGATATGAGTAATATAAATCTGAGAATAAAAAAAACGAAACTTCATGAGTATTAAACAATGTTGGAAAATAAGATCAAACAGATTCTTAACAATTATTCGGGAGAATAATAGTGTAGAAGGGAGGATCGTAGAATTCGGAAAATTTGAGTTTCACCTTCTAGAGCAGCAATCGTACCAATGAGATGAAACAAAGTGAACATTTCCCATGTTTCGCAAGTTTTTAGAGAGTGATGTATAGATATAATTTGCCAATTTTCATTATGATACTATATATTGTTTGGAGAAGGGGGCTGAGAAACTATTTCATAGGTATAGTCTGAAATGAGCTGGAACAACTCTGAAGCTCTGAAGATGACCCAGTGCATAATTGGTAGCGTCATAAGTCTGATATTGCTATTGTTTTAATTTGAATAGCTGGTTTAGAAGTAAATAAGGAAGAAGGCGTTCAGGTCATTTAATTGTTTATTTGAAGTCATAACAAACTTTACATAAGGAACGGCATAATTAATGTGGTCAATAATGCGAGGTTAACAAATTCTCTTGTTTGATCACTCTTGTACGTTGTTGCTTGATTAGTTACTAAGGGGTAGATTAAAAACCATTACCAGAACAGTACAATAACAGAGCTGTAGCTTAGGAGTCGACCTGTAGAGAAGTTGTGATAACGAAAACTTTGTTGAGATAGCTGAACTGACTTGATAAATTCAGAACACCGCTTTGCACGATTGGAAATCAGAACACCGGAGAACCGCAGTTAGATCAAGCTGCTTGAGAGATTGTAGAATTGAGAGAACAGTAGCACTGTTCTCGTTAGCTCTTTTAACAGTAGCTCTTTTAGTTGTGAGTTTGGTTACAAAGTTAAAGTTGTGAACCAACTTTTATAATAAATCTCTGGTTGATTTTTGGTTTGCTTTTGTGATCTTTTACATTTCTTGTTCATTCACTTGATCTTATTTAATTACTCGAATCAATTCTTTATTCCCACTAGAATTTCTTACAGCCAACAAGAGCAGCGTGGGCACAAAGTAACCCTCCAGTAGAGGTCTGAGAGCCATCAGAACACCCCTTTTAGTTTGTTAGAATTTTGGGCGCTAGTCGGTTCCCAGCTAGTCAGCCCAAGCAAAGTAAAAAATTCTGCAACTAATACCGGTTAAAAATCAAAATTTAACTATCTATTAATTTTGTAATGGTCAAATTTTACTTACGCGCCTTTGTATAAATTCTAATCAAGCCACAATTCTTTTCATCTCCCAGTGATCCCAGAATCTTTGTCATGATAAACCTCATATCAGACATTAAATCAAAACTCATTATTTGTGATTTGATGCAACTCTTATCGCTTCTTATAAGATAATATTACAGTTTCTCGAACAAATATCGTGCGAGGTTTTATAAAAACTTATCGGACAAGCTCAATGCCTTGAAAAAACTCAACTTAAAAGATCCCATATGACATTTCTTCCTAAACCAATTTTAAATAGTCGATTAGTCGTCTGGCAATTCCAATGTTTCTAAATTCAACAAGCCAATAAAATTTGTCTCCAGAGACACAGCAGTTTTGCACCAAAAATAAAGCCAAAAACACCAATCTCATAAGAATTACTTAAAAAGAAGGAGGCTCGGTAATGTGCGTTCGCACATAAGGTTCCGACCCCTCTCATCCACATTTTTGACATAATTGTCTACCCAATGAGGAAGAGACAGAAAACGTCAAGAAATTTACATATTGTTGAGCATATCACTAAATGAATAAAGTAATGCCGCGTTAAATGGCCGAGGAGACCTGCTATTAACGAGAGAAAGACAAAAGAAAAACTTAAATTTTAAAAAATAACAAACATATAAACCCGATTTAAGTCACAACAAAACCACAACAAAATCAAAATAGCCTCAAATAAAAATCTAAACAATACAAATTAGACCGTCCTGCACAAAAAGTCATGGAATCTGGTCTAACGTTCAAAAACAAATTTCATTTTTTGTAAACTATTTTATTCTAAGTGATTAAAACCAACAGGTATCAATTAAGATCATTAAAAAGGTTAATTTATTCCTCTTGAGGTATAATTGTGGAAGCAACTGATACCTCTTTTTTATACCTTTTTGAAGAAGCAATTGAGAGGTGTCATTATCCAGAAAATGTCCAACGACTACAAAAAGAACAAAAAAGACAGTCAAAGATTTTTAAAATATCAAAAATATTAACCAGTAAAAACGCAGTCGCCGCCATTAAAACCAAAATCAATTCGCTGAGGACATTAAATAGGTTCAAATGCGCACTCTTATTTTACCAACGCGACAAGATCTCTCCCTTTTAAGGATATAGGGCCAAGGAAAATATAAACCCACTTCAAAATTGGGCAGATATACAGAAATCACTTTTTTAAATGAAATTGCGTAGCATCGAAGCCAACAAATGATTAGTTGAAAACAAAGCACTAAATAGATGGAAATTTAGCTTGCTAGAAAGAGGATACGATCTATCTTTACCGATGCCCGCTAATTGTTGACAGAAGTAAGATAAAAGTAATAAGAGTTCAAAAATTCATTGATTTTTTGAAACAAACTTTTTCCAAAATCATTAAAAAGATAATTAAGCTTTTAACTAAAAACAAATACGGGTCATCTTTCATTTGTTAGGAAGTCAACTCGGCCAGATAATACTAAGACTAAGTCGTAAGGCTACAAAAATCAAATACGGAGAGAACTTAAAGCTTCAAAATTAATTTTACGAAACTACAGTATTGAAACCACTAAAAATATGAGACATTATAAACCATAAGACAAAAACAAACAACCACTAGAAAAATGTTTTGTGGTTCAGCAGAAATTTGATAAGAACTGTCAAAAAAACTAAATAGCATGATAAAATGACAAAATCAAGAACAAAATTGTAGCTTCAAAGTACTTTTTTAAATTATTTAATTTGAATGTCATTAGAATCGTTAGCTAAAAACTGAATTCAATAAATTGGTTCAATTACATCAAAAAAAGGCATTGCAACCTTTCATTTTCCGAAATATGTTGCAAACAACAAAAAGAACGAAAAATTAGAAAATCTGATAGAATTTGGGAGAGAAATTGTTGAATTTTGTTTAGAAAACGCAAAAAAAACATCAATTAGGTTTCTGGTTGAAATAATTACAAAGACATTAAATAAAAACCATTTTGAACAATTCAAACGCCAATCGGACCTGTCATTTAAGCATTATTTTGCCAAGTAAACAAGAACATCAAAAAATCAACATGTAAAAATCACGTTTATATAAAAAAAAGAAACGGATAGCACCAAAGCCAAGAAACCATTAATTATAAATAAAACCAACATTGAAATTAGAGGTTCTTTTACATACACAAGAGGAGAATTGACTGCCTTTACTGAGACACATCTTAAAGTTGACATAAGTAAGACAAAAAGATGCGAAGTTCACAAATTCACGGACATTATCTATAAACAATCATATACAAAGTCACAAGAGCCTTTAAAGAACACTTGATTTAAATTTACTTTTTCCAAGTGAAGAAGCGAAGTGGATGTAATTGATTAAAGAGACTGAGTCCGGCGTCTGCAAAAAATACGGACAGAATTCAAAATTTCAGAAACAATTTTACGAATCTACAGTATTGAAACAACTAAAAAATGTGCGACATTATAAACCATATACCCAAAGCGTATTAACAAAAAAATATTTTAACTCAAAAAAGTAAACAAAAATGTCAAAAGAGACTAAGTGACACCATGAGAAAATCAAGAAAAATAAGGGGTAGTTTCAAATTTACGTTTGTTTTTGGAAATTTTTTAATTTTAAAGTCGTCAAAACCTTTAGCTATGGAGTGAAATCTTTATATTGTTTCTTTTAAATACCTGGAGGAATGCATTGCTGGAAAACCACAAAAAGGACAATGAGCACTGATAAAAGTTCAAAAATCCATTAAATTTGACAAGAGAACGATGTCGCGGCCGTCAAAACTAAAAAAACACCAGAACTTTTAAATATTTTCTATTGAGAACACAATAATTCCCCATTGGACCTTTCATTAACGCGATAGTTTGTCAAGTAAACAAAAAGAACCTTAAAAATGCGCAAATATTCAATAAAAACAACCTATTTTTTTTAAAAATGGTAGTACCAAAGCCAATAAACCATTAATTATAAGTAAAACTAACATTGAAACTAAATTTTATTTCACTTAAAAAAGAAGAAAGATTGAGTATTCAAGTCTCAATTTTGGTTAAACTTTCACAAAGTGAGCTTAAACAAACCAAATTGAGAGCCTTTTTTGACGAAAAAGTTTGCAATTCGAATAATATAGCAGAAAGTTAAGAAAAAAATTTGAAGAAACGATTGAGTATCCCTCCTGTATCTTTTTAGATGAAACCAATAACACTGTTGTTGACAATTTTATCAAATTTTAGCAAATTTTTGTAAAATAAATACCGAAAATGTGCATGAAATCAACGAAGATCGGTCAACGATTTGAAAAATTTTCAACCTCGATAAATCCCTGGAAGAATGAATTTTCAAAATCTTTAATTATAACGAATTATAAGGAATAATAATTAAATTAATTTTTGAAATCCAGTTTTTCCAGGGATTTATTGAGTGTTAAAATTTTGTCCTTAGTAGACCGAACTCCGTTGTTTTCATTAAAGTTTTCCTTAATTTTTTAAAAAATTTTCATCAATTTTGTCAAAAAGTGGGATAAAATTGTCAACAAGTGTTAGTGGTTTTATCTTTAAAGATAAAGGATGGATACTGAATGGTTTCTTCCAACTTTTTGGGTAATTTTTCTCAAATATGTACGATAAATACCGATCGGCAAAAATTGACTGAGCAAAAAACCGTTTGAGTATACAATTCCTTCCCACTAAAGTGGGGTTGGTATTTCATTGTTCCGATATGTATGCAATAGAGGTTTGCCTTTCCGCCCCGATCCTCCAGTTATCAACATCCTTTTCAACAACTGAATATTAATGAAGGCTTTGAAGAACTGGTTTAATTTTTATTTCTAGTTCGACATGGACGACACATACCCCTCCGCTAATCACGGGCACTCCCACGCAGTCTACAGAGTGGGCTATTTCGACATCCGGGTATTGACGAGACTAAAGTGGGTCGAGTTCATATTCACTGAACTGCTCTCCCCCAATTCTGGCATCTCCTGGAGATTCGAACTGCAGGGATGCAAACCGAGTGACTCTGTAGCCGGCGACTATATTCGTATGTTTAATATACTTCAAATTTACACTCATGGTCATGCTGGTGACGTGACAATTTACCAAATGCCAAAAAAACTCAATGTGCTAAAATTCCCATCGACATAAAACCAATTTTTTCTGTGTAATTTTATTGTTGAATATTTCGGTTATTAACTATAAGTTACTTGTTTCACAAACAGGTTGTTTCATGATACTTAAGCGTAAAATTTTTTATTTGATGTTTGGATGTGATATTTTCATACTAAGTCCAGTGGTCGCTGAGGCATAGTCATGGCCGTATACGTCTGTCTAAATTAACTAGTCTTACATTTAAAACATGATAAATATACTATATACTTTATACCTCAAAAATTACATCATTTAGGCATGATTACGCCGAATAGTACGTCTGATAATTTTAACAATAGGGTACATATTGGGTTTTTTTGGTAATGCGGATCTTGCCCACACATCATCGGTCATGCTATGAAATCACAGCTCTGAAGGAATCTTTGTCTTCGTAATGCATATTTTTGCCTGCACGACCAACAAGTTTAGAATTCAATTTTGAATGAGCAATTCTTAAGTTCAAAATTGGCTAAGAAATAGTTTCATTTATTTAAAAGCCGGTCAAAAACGGCTACATCTATCAACATTACGTATGCGGTTTCTACGCTTTCTCCTAAATTTACCGGTCAAAGTGATCATTCTGAATGTTCTCCGAGACATGATCTCAAGCAAGGTACAAGTTGTTTGTGCGTAGGTGCGTGCGGTCTGGATCAGACGGAGGTTGTGAGGCCGGAATTCTACACCAGAGGGTTCTTGGCCGACCCAGATGCCCGGGCACTCTACGTGTGTGAAAAGAACTTGATGAAGTAAGCATCAGTACCTTTCGTGAACAAATCCTCTAAATACATGCCCCCACCCTCTCAAACAGTAGAACACATTTTAGCTATTTTAGCACTTGAGTCATTTATTGATACGGATTGAACCCAGCTACCTGAGGTATAAAGATAAAGACATACTAAAAAAGAATTAATCAACTTGGTTCATTGAGAGTCAAGTCAGTTATTGCAATAATTAGGATAATCAAATACGAGAAGTCTAAAACGCTGTTCAAAATTAACGCCAATTACGCCAAATTATTGTCAATGCTCCGTTTCGACAAAAAAACATTACTTGTTCTCTCTCTGTAATTACTGTCATCTGAATTTGAAATGTCATCGAATCCATTTCTGATCTCCGATGTACAAATGTATTATTATCGTGGATCCCGGAAATCAACAATAAAAGTTATATAATAGTTTAAAAGTCGTTTTTTTTCAGCGACAACATAATTGACTGTGTTCGGATGATGATCGTCAATGGAAGATTCCTGTGGACAAGTAAGATTTATCGAAAAAGCATTAAATTTATTGGCAAAACAAACACGAGTTATCAATTTCTTTTTAAAGTTTCCTTTTCCCACATTTTGATGGCTTTTTGATTCATATCATTTCGCACCTTTTAAGTGTGCATATTATTAGCAACTCGAATCAAAGGTCGACTGATGGAAAGACCATGTTCGACCGATATTGGGTATAAAGAGGGCGTTGATAGACATATGAAGACTTTGGGTCGATTTTAGTAGTGTGCTCAACCATATAATTTAGGCAAGGAAATCGCACCACCTCGACTTTATTTGTGTTTTCATATGGTCGACGTTTGACTAGGAATCCCATGAGTAGTAATAGAGGCTGACTAGAGGAACAACGGGGGACGGACAATTTGGGTAACGCAATTTGGGGGGACGGACAAAAATTTCTAAAATTGCACTTCGGCGAAAAAAAAGGAGAAGATTTTGATATCAGGTCAAAAAAAATTTTGGCATCCCACCCCGTTGTAAAAATGGCGGTGCTCAAATTGTCCCCCCCCCCCCCCCCCCCACCGTTGTTCCTCTAGTCAGCCTCTATTACTACTCCCATGAGCACATGGCATTTTTACGTAAATAGTTTACCATGTAATGTCACGCGCTCCATAAGTGGAGCTGAGTAGCATTACAAGAAGAAAGGATCCAATAAAAGAATACGATCGCTCAAATATCCTTCCGAAAGACTGGTTAAAAAAATACAATAAAATAGGCAGCTTATCATCCTTTTTCCAGCGATGAGTAAGATGATCGCAGGTGTGATTGGCTACCTGGTCCAGCCAGAGTACCAGATGTTCGCAATTGGCAGAAGCCAGAAGACATATCTGGCATCCTCTGATGTCGGAAACAACTGGATCACCGTCCCTACTAAGGTCATTCTACACTTTGGGTTTTCAATAAATCACAAAAAATGTAGAACTATTTTTAATGTTCATTTTCAACCAGATAGTTTTGCTTTTTTGTAGTTACATATTTGTAATCCAAAAATCTAAGAAAAAATTAGGGCTTTTTTGCTTCCGAATCTAGTCAAAAATCACAACCTCTAGTGACACATCTCGATCACACCGTTTGAAATAATTGAGAATAAAAATTCTAAGAAAATGAGACGCGCAGCAAACAGATTTTATTGTAGTCTGAGATAGCTACGAAGTCACACGCAAAAAAGCTAGACATTTGCGACTGGTTTGTATAATCGTTGTTTTACTGTCTGGCTGTTAATAATGGATATTAATACATTTTTCAATCCATAAGCGGGAATTTCTGGGATAACAACTTTCGTTCGACCCGGGCAGGCAAGAGTTTGATGACCAGATGACAGTGTCATTTGATCTGTAGTGGCTAGCTCGCATCGCTCAAATTTAACATTGAAAAGACAATTAGATTTTCTTCCAGGACTGGTGGGATGCGAGAGCCCAAAGCTCCATGAAATTCAAGGCGGTCAAGGTCATGCCAGAGACACTTCCACTCAAAGCCATAAATGACAACTCACAGGACTGGAGACCCCTTCAAGACAGCTGGTACGGGGTGGAAAGATTCCGGGCTAACAACACTGGGATATACTTTCAGGAGGGTTCTGCTGATCCATGGAGGTTGATCTACAATTGGGGGTCGACTTGCTGCTCGGCTTGAGAAACTTTTTTCAGGACGACTGCAATTTATGAACTACATAATCATAACTATTACAAATTCTTTAATGAAGTCTTCAATCAACTATTACAAAAATACAACTGCTAAAAATTGAAACAACGAAGCTTGAAGAGTTGAGCAAAAATTCGAATCACAGCTGTGCTGTGTAACGCTCAAAATTTGATCAACAGAAAAAAATAAGTGTTCATTTATCATAACCTTAAATACAATTGTGTAATTGCTCGCATAAAAATCAATAAATAGTTTCCTAATGACGTTTTTTTAAAGTTTTAAAAAGCATGCTGGTGTCAAATATATTATTTGAAACGATTTAGCTGAGAAAATGTTTGCTGGGGAGTCACCAAAACATTGAAGCGAAAACAAAAACACCTACTTTCCAACAAAAATTTTCCTTCAGCGATTCGAGAATTGTTGTAAAGAACTTCCAGCGTACTGTGCATTCTAGACCATCCCTCCAACTTTTATGTTATAGGTTACCAGTTCAGTATACTGTTCAGTTACCTCAAAACATAGTGTTCAGTTTCATCATATAAAATGCTAATAACGACGAAAATAATTGTTTCTGCGAAATAGCAGCTCAACATTGGTAAGCCAACACCACAGGTTGTGAGGCCAGACTTAAGCGACCTCTGATTAGACCATTCCCAGACTTTGAAGTCTGACCTGACCATTCCAGACCAATATGACCACTGACCCACTTTCGTGCATCGAAAAAATAGTGCGAACTTTGTGTGGCCGCGGCCTCCTCTCATCAGCCTAGGCTAGACCCCAAGTGTCCTCTGATCACTTGAATTTATTGTAAGGCTTTCTCGCAACGCAAGCTTTTCGCGCGACTTTAGTGCGATCCATGCTCTCTCATGCAGATGGTACGTATTTTAAGTGTTAGGGCGAAATATCTTTAACCGTGTTTCTAAGTCAAACAAAAAGTATTAATAAAAAGTATTAATATAAAAGTATTAATAGACTTAGTATTAACTTAGTATAAAGCATTAATCAGTATTAATAAGTATTAATATATAAGTAATATTAATAAAAGTATTAATAAAAAAGTATAGGTCAAATGAGAGAAATAATTTATTGCTCTGTGATCGGACTTTAATGAGACTTATGACCAGACCATTACAAGATTTCTCTGATCAAAATTTTGCGCGAGCGCAGTCTAAACTTACGTGCAAGCAAGCCTTGTCCAAAATTTTGAGCGACTTATGATCAGACTATGACCTCTGATCAGAGTTAGATGTGACTTATGATACGACTAGTTTCCAGTTTTTGCCCTTCGATGACAGCGTGACAGACCCAATCGGCGTGGTATATCCAGTGGTACCAAAACAGCGTCAGTATGATTCATAAAGAACTGGAATTGGAAATTTTTAACCCATCAATATCAATTTTTAAGGAAAAATTAGCTGGGGGTAAAAATTGAGAAAGGTGTTAAAAGTATGTTAGAAATTTCCCAATTTAAGCGAAAAACATGATATCAATAATCGCGTTTCAGCATTACTTTTCTAAGCTTCAAAAGATGTCAACTGTGGACTGTCAACAAGCACGCATATTGAGGACGCGAGTTTGGGTATGCCAGATTCAACTAAAATCTGTATCTTAATGAAAATTTTACTCAAACTTATAATGATTCTAACAACAAGTTTACTGATTTGAATCATTCAAATTTAAATTTTGGAACAGCTCCTTGATAACAAAAATGAAACAATTTTTGCACTAAAACAAAGAAAATGACAAAAAGATCCTCCAGTTGACAGAAATGAAAAAAATAGGCCAATTGTTTGAAGCATTTCTCACAGTTTTCGTTGGAGCAAACTTTCCATAAAATGGAAGATTAATCCACGTTATTCTTTGAAATATATCAAATTAAATTAAATTAATAACACTACAACACAGTTACAGAGATCAAAAGCAAACGATTGAAACAGTTTCTGAAAATGACATAAATGAAGCAAATGATTGCAAATAATCTACGGGCTGATATTCGTGTGGTACAGACAATTCGTTTCGGAAAAAACTGACTATCGTTGAAATATCGAATAGGCGTCATTGAAATGCGTAATTGTAATGTTAAAGCGTGAAAGCGCAACACTGAAAGTGGAAATTTTATGTTCAATCACGTGAAGTTTTTCAGGCATGCGTGTTTAAATTTCTGCTTTGGGTTTTCATTGAAATCATATGTTCCTTCATACAATGTTAACATGGGTTTTTTTCCTTGGGGTTTATTTCCTAGAGCCGGAAAATGATAATACATTGCAACAAACCAAGCCCAAAAAGCATGATAACCTCGTTTTAATCCTGAAACGACTTCTATTTAGGCAAAGCACATTTTTCAAGACGGTTTTGCTACAAAGACGGTTTAAGGCCTGGTAAAATAATATAATTATTGATCAGCCAAATTCGGAGAAACTCGGCAACGTTACTCTGATATGCATTTTCATTTGAAGCACCAGTCCACGCTGCAATTTAGTTGACAAAAATTGAACTAGATTGGTCCAAAATGCTTCACTAGAAGTTTGTGCATTTACTATCAATTTGTTGATCTTTGGAGCTCTGAAAACCGATCATCGTAGATATGATAACTTTTAATTAAAAAGAAAATTTCCTCTAACTTAATACAGCAATCAATTCATTGATAACGTCTTTGCATAACGCTAAAAACTAACAATGTGCTTTCAACGTCCCCGCAAACGATAACAAGAGAAACAAACCAATTGAAAACATTAGAGATTTGAAAATTGGCACTAACTTGCAAAAAAACGCCCCTATAAGCACCTGTCAACGTGCAAAGTGAAGTAAAAAGAACTTCTCAAGTACTTATTTTTAGTACTGAAATGAAATTCTTAAGCAATTTTGATTGGTTTTGCATTTAATCACCTTAAAATCACCTTAAAATCAGAAAATAGCCGCAATAGCTTCATAGATCTTTAGTCTCATAAAGAAGGTAAAAAAGACAGACCATAAAAGAAACTTATTCTTTTCATCAAGGGCTGAGGTGTTAAATTTTGATTAAGAATCTGTATAACTTATTGCTGTTTCTATTAGCTGCTCTTATATAATCTGCAATTAGAGTGCCAAGCACTCATTTGGCATTATCTCTTTATTAAAGAGTAACTCTATTGAATTAAAGCACAGAAAAGTCAATTTCAGAGTGAGGAAGTCATATTTAAGAGTGAGGCAAAAATTCAATCATGAGAATGAACAAAAAACTAGCTCAACGAAGAGCGAAAAATGACGTCACGCACGCAATTCAGTTGAAATTGCATGAACAAATGAACAAAAAGCCGATTTGACGTGGTTGTGACGTCATATGGTTGTAACAAAAATCTTGACGACGAAATAAACAAAAAAAACATAGCAGGACAAGTCCCAGACGTACAATTCAAAGAATTTTCATTGACTAAATAAAAAAACTAGACCTAGAACGTACTATGAATGAATGGATTGGGAAAACCATTTCCAAAAATTCAGATAAAAAAATCAATGTCAAAATGTCACTAGCGAGAATAAACAACCACTAGCGAGAAAAGTAAAATTGGCTCAAACCAAAAACTAGCCAAGGTCAAAAAAGTCAAAGCCAAAATGACGCATGTGAACAAAAAACAACTAGCGAGAAAAAAAATGGTCGAAACAAAAAATTAGGCCCAGAATGAACTTTGAATGAACTGGGAATATCATTTAGAAAAAAATCCTATCCAAAAAATAAAAAAAATAGTACAAATAGACGTGAAATTGCCGCATGTGAACAAAACACCAATAGCTAGAAAGCGAATTTTTGTTCAAACAACATTTTCTCAATCCTCTTTAAGATTAGAGTGAGAAAATTTCACGCCGCAAAACCACTCGCTTTTTCGCTCCCTTTCCTGTTTCTGCGTGACCAAGATCACTACTCCACGTTGACTTCAAAAATCATGAAAATGTGCGAAGAGATTTTTAAAAAAAGACAGCGCCCCAATACAATTCAAATTCTTTGAATTGTAAAAAACAAGAGCACCGCTTACAGCATCGCAGCTATAATCAACTATCAGCCGAATATTATGTTTCTTTATTCTCATTGGAAAGTCGATGGCACGTCATTTATGAGACTAAGCGACTAAGACAACAAAAGGAACAACAAATACGGGCAAAACTAAATAATTTAAACAATTTATGCGAATAAATAGTATTATAGTCAAAAAACTAAAAGCTGTGATCTGGAAACAGTACATACGTCGTCTTTTTACGCCGATGGGACCTGCCGCTAATGGAACTCATTGATAAGGCAACAAAAAGAACGATAATTACGAGTAAATCAAAATATTCCCAAATAACTTTTGGAAAACGATAGCATAAAATTCAAAAACCAGTGGTTGCCCACTGACTTTTGCTATCAGATAAAAAAATAACTTTGATTAACTCACTTCTTCACCCACTTTACTAACTTCGTGTGTTATCAAAAATCACTCCAATTTAACTTTGATCACTCCAATTTGGCACTCCAATTTGAGTGAACAGATCAAAAGCAGCGCCCCAATACAATTCGAATTCATTGAAACGTATAAATTTACGCTGAGATCAATAATTGCCTTGCTATCTCTCTGTGTCTATTGAAAACTAAAAGAAGCAGTCACAAATATGCTGACTAAAATAGGAATTTTTCCACGAAAATTGAAATCTGCAAATTTACCTTCGTCATTAAGAGTATTAGAGCACTGATAGTTGGGCCTCGGCTTAGATGCACTACTCTATTAGACCCTCATTCAATCTATGTATTAAAATTATGCATTCGAAAAACATAAGTGAGCACTGATGTCATTTTTTCGCGTGCAACACTGGAAAATCTTGTTACCCAGGTGACCTGAACTCCGACACAGGAAAGCATCACATAACATCACGCACACAACTTCAACGGCTGACCGGTAGAATTCGAGTCACAGAAAAATGAAGTCAGATGGTTGCAATAAAATTTCAGCATAGGTAACAGTCATTCGAATACTGTCAAAACAATTTTCGCAAATTCATTTTTAATGAAATGCAAATAGTGAGCTCGTAGAAACGATTTTTGATGAACAGATATTTAAACATGATTTTTCTCTCACAAAAAATCCTTATAAGGTAAGAGGCTTTTCATCAAACTTTGTCCATTCTCATAAATTTCATATATTTAGATGTTCCTTCATTGCATGGCTTCAGACAATCTTCTCTCGACATCTTTCCAGTTTATAACATTAAAAATAGCGTTCAAGTATTCCGGTCGGGCCTTGTACTGTACGTAAAAGGCATGTTCCCATATATCGATGCCCAACAACGGGTGCAATCCAGTAGTAGCCAGTAGAGGGTCTTGATTAGCACAGGTAGCCAGTTCCAGCCTGTTTTTGTCTTTATTGAAGCCAAGCCAGCCCCAACCAGAACCCTGTTAGATTAAAACGAAGGCTCGTGATTAGATAGATGAGAGCTAGGAACACTTGACAAAAGATACTGAACATAACCGACTAACGTCGGGCGAATTGCTCTCAAGCGACCGGCGAGCGGTTGGCTTCGTCAATAGCTAGCCACGGTTTAATGAGGCTAGCTTTAGCATAATTGAAGAGGCGTGAGCTGAGCGCAGCGCGGGAGGTGCACCGGGGGGGGGGGGCGGTAGCAACAGCGGGGGTAGGGCAACGGTTAGAGGACGGTTTTGGCTGTACGGGGCTTTTATGGCCTTGACAATAAAAAACAAATGATTGTCAAAAAAACCGACGATTGTCTTAAAAAATAGACGATTGCTCATTTAGAAAACAGTCGGTAAACTTCAAAGAAATAGAATGACCTGAACAGCTCAATTCTGACGTCTATCAACACTTAATGCTCAAAAACCATTGCAGACGTAATGTCTCAAAAATCAGTCAAAGGGAGTGCCATTTCTGAAAAACCAGCTGCTATCAATACTTCTGCCTTATTCTTCTGGCATTATATCCTTAAAGTCCCGAAAAAAAATGCTATTCATTGTAACAAGCAGCGACAACACATGCATTACCAGCCGTACAATGATTGGTACTATGGCAAAGCGATTTCAAATCAACAGCCAAAAAGGGCACTTTGACTATTACAAACCATATGGACAACCAGCAACGTAATTGGCATTTAGTTGATAGACATTCATAATCGAACAGTCAAATGATTTCAAGACATGAACTTATAACAGTTCTGTTGATTGCTCTGGTCTTTGAAATTCCCGCGTCATAGTCATCAACTCTGGCCTGCAGTTTATCTAAGATTTAAAATCGCTTCTCTTCCAAGATAGGTCCATTACAAAATCTAAGTTTTTAGAAAAAGGTTTTATTTTTTCAAAAACAACTCATTCATGAGTATTCAAAATCATTTTAAAACACCTCAGATGCTGTACATCTTGGTCCACCTCTAAATGCGTAGGACCATATAAAAAAAATTCTCTACGCTTGTACAAGGAACATAAAATTCACCTCAACTATCAATTGTCACCTCAACCTCAAGTATTGCAAAAAAAACGCAGCCAAAAAAACCATTTATAAGTGATTTTTCACAAAAAACAAAAACTATGGACATAGCGAAACGTGGCGAACAAATATAGACGAAACAACGCTATGGGAGTTTGACATTTTCTCTCCTTTCGAGCTGATCGAAAACTAACAACGAACATCCACATAAGAAAGGTGGTGACTTTATGCTATTAGAATCAAAAATTTTAAACCCGAGGACAAGAAGCGACCTGCTCATAGAGTCAGATAGGTCTGAAAGCATTTAGGTAGTATGCAAAATTGACTCAATGCAACCTTTTCTTTGTTGGAATCACTTTAACTATCACAAAAACTTTAGCAGTTGTTTCCTTGAGAACCTGGCAATCAGCATTGACAACACAGCTAATGAAAATAACCTAATTCTCAGGGCGGACCTTAACATCTATGATAAAAATACAAAAGAGAGAATTTTTTGATAAAAAATGGACTCCATATAAACTACAGCCTGTAAATACATCGTTGCCAACGTCAGCCAATCGCAGACAGCTTGATTGATTACATAATTACTGGTAATGCAGTTAAAGAGGGAATTTTTTGACGAAATTTCAAACCCAGCACAAAACTTATCATTTGCCAACTCTTTGTTCTCAGAGAGTTTAAAGGAAAAAATGTCCCATGAAAAAACAAAGAACAAAAGATCACATTACAGCTTGTGAAATTTTCAGTATCATTTCTTGCAAGCCAATTGGTCAAATTTCCATCAGTCCAACCAGCCCAATGAAATGTACCTGGAACTAAACAAGAAAAATATGATGTAATTTTTAAGTGTGCGCCACCAAAAACGTATTTTATAAGAAATGACAAACCAAATATCTCTTCGTTAAAGGACAGTGTCATATCCCAGCTATTCAAAAACTCAACTACTGATCAAAAATGGAAAATCATGAATGACGCAAGAAACAAAAAGAAGAGCAATAGGACAAATTTATTTCTTTGAGAACTCCTTCGGAGAATACCTCTCAAACTCTCAAGACATCGGGATTCTGCTAAATTACAAATTTTTGCGACTTGCCGATTACTTTTTCAGTATAGAAAAAAAATGGATCAAAACATCTGGAGCCGGAAAAAAGCAGCCTTTTCATTTCGGTTTGTTAGTGGACATGAGGTGCATAACATTGTCAGATCACTCAACACCAACAGACCTCTAGGCCTCTTTGTAACTCCTGCCGGTGCGCTGAAAGATGATGCCGAATACATTGTTCCGCATCTTACAAGGCTCTTGAACAACTGTATTGATCAATGTACTTTCTCAAAAAAGACGAGAAAGAAAATTCAGAGAAGCATGGTTCAATTTCTGTAACTTGTGGACTTTCAAATGGATTCGAGAAAAGAGAAAAACTATTAAATTATTAAGCTCTTTTTTGGACAGCAACAAACTGCTGTCTTATAAACGATTTTGGTTTTCGGTCACAATATTATACACAAGATTAACTTTTTACTTTACAGTAACCGTACGTTCTCGTATTGACAACAATGAGTATGTGGCAACTGCACTTCTTGGCCTCTAAAAGGCATTTGACTCAATTAGATTTATTGTTGTTAAAAAAATTAGGATTTACTGGATTTGACAAAAAATCGATACAAACGCTGACTGCTTTTACAAAGAAAAGCATTCAAAAAGTTCTAGTCAATAATAATGCATCCGACCCGATTGAGCCGCACAAAAATATTCCTCAGTGAACAGTACTTGGCCCTCTGCTCTTCAACATTTACAGAAACCATCATGCCTGTCATATTAACGATCGGGGTAACCGGGTTCAATATGCTGGTGATACCTTAGTTTTTTTTCAGGAGAGAAATCTATCAACAGCAGAAATCTATCAAAGTTCAGAACTTTGACCAAAATAACTTAAATTTGAGCTCCAAAAAATTGTGCAACCGATCAAAAAATAGATTTACAAAACCATCGACAATAAGAGTTAAGGGCGAAGTAATAAATCAAAAGGAATCTGTTGAATACTTGAGAGTCTTCATGATACAAAATTGATCTTCTCAGAAGAATTGAAAAATCTCCAACGGCAAATAGCATGTGGAATAAGGGCCTTAATGCAAAAAACACCATTCACAGTAGGCACCAGATTGAAGCTAATGAAGGCCTTGGTGCCTAGATGTCCATTACAGTGCCTTAAAATTAACTACTATCAGGCATTCAGTGACAATATCTCTCGAAACACATTTAAATTGTGCTATAAGAGCATGTGTGAGGCTAATAAAATAAAACAGCAATACCAGATTCTGCCAATCGAGTATGTCCTGAATACAAAAAATAAACATTGTATTCATTCGAAATATACTCAAAACAGTTCCTGCTTTTCATAATCTGAATGCTGCAATAATCAAATATCACCAAAACAAACGCTCGGAAAAAATTCATTTTAAACGTAAAGTTCAAACTAACTGCTCAAGAAATTGTTTTTTCGCAAGTGCAGTGAGCTCATGGAATGACTTCATAATATCAAACGCTTTCAAAAAGAGCGAGAATTTGCAGAATGTTAAGACAACACTATAAAATAAGGACCTTTCACTGAGAAGTTTCACTATTCCAACAAAATTAGGTATCGAGGCCTGTCATGGAGAGACTTTGAGTTTTCTTGATCTACGTTTTGTCCAGGAGTTCTTTTTTTCACTTCAGTTATTTCTATTCATTCATTACTATTTACACACTCCCATTGCCACGGTATTATATATCTGACATTGGAAATCAAGTGCTCTTGAACGATGTGCAGGCGTGGGGATTGGTGGGGGGGGGGGTGAAGTGGGAGGGCGGCTGATGTGGGTGGGGGGTGGAGGGAGGTGGCGGGGTTCAACCTTTTGGAACCACCCGTATAAGTATCCAAAACAGTTTCTGTGAGTCACATACTTGGAGACTAGTGAGCTGAAAGGTTCTAAGAGAACTTAATGCCCGTTCGGCGCTACCTCTTATCCTTTTTTGAGGACAAAAATTTAAATGGGTCACGAAAAGTCGGTCAAGCAAAAATTTGCATAAAAGGAGACCGACATAACTCATACAATTGCTACAAACTTCGTTTGGGAGCAAATAATCACTGACGTAATCTGCCCCCCCCCCCATGGATAAACCCCCATCTTCTTGCCTACCAACTAGAACGTTCATATGCGCTACAACCCATATAGCTACATTCTCATGAGTTGCTAGCATAAATATATGAACCCAAAGAATCGGTATGAGAATTAAATTACTATTCGCAACTGTCAAATTTAATTGACCTGGCGGCATTTTCGAAATACTATTATGTCGAAAAATCCGAACTTAATTTAAAAAGCCGGAGTAAATTAATAATAGCTACCACTTCGTATAGCTACAACGAGCAAACAACACTGGCCTTAGCGTATAACTCACATGAATAGCGATCGTTTTCGAACACATTTCTTCAACGAACACGTCAAATGATCCGAAGGCAGACTTGATCATATCCGCTAGGGTTCCAGAAGGTTCTCCTCCTCCATTGGGGGACAAATTCTGCCAGAATATAGAATGGTTCAAATGTGCGCCTCCATTGAGTGTGAAACTACGTTGCAAACTGAAACACAAATAGGGCAAATACAGATAATGACCATATGAAAAGTCTAAAGTTGAATGGGGGGGGGGGGGGGTTAATTTCCCAACTTTAATTAGATGGTCGAGCCCACTATTATCGTCAACCCAAAGTTTTTTAAGGTTCATCCACACTATTTTGGTACCCAATCGACCACGGTGTTTTTTTTCTTCAGTCAACCTGTCATTTAATGCTCCACCAATTTCTTGCAGAATATAGGTAATATCTCCTTTTGCACACATGATTTATATCTTAAGTCCATAAAAAATCTTCAAGCAGGTATAACTCACCATTACTGGATGGTAATCAACTGAAGATATTCCACAGGTTTCTAAAAGGTCATATTCCACTATTTTCTAAAAGGTAGACTAAACAATTAACAGCTTTCTAGAGCGGGCTTTGATTGAATGCAGAATCAGATTAAAGAACCAAAGAAATTCACAAGTTAAGAGTTGGTGAATTGTTTGAACCAACTGTTTTGGCAAAATTTTCAGCTAAATTTTTAAAAATTCAGCAATTTTTCCTTTATTTCATAACAAAATATCTTCAAAAATGCCTATTTGTCCCACATTGTCCAGTTTGACCACCGATGGTGCAGAGATAACTGCTGACACTCTTCCTTTACTCAGATAGGGGCTAATTATACCCCCATTTCCTAAGAAAGTTTTGGTCTCATCGTTGATTTTTGCATTGAAAGAGGATTCCGATTGTATTTTAGGTGTCCTTTTAAAACCATTTTTTGCAATTTTTTCATCCAATTACAGGGCAGTCTATTTTCATTTAAAAACTCATGGTTTATATGGCTCCGACTAACTCTTTTCTCAATTTTTAACGAATTCTTTGAGTTTTCCAAGCAGTAGAGGTTCATTTTATAGTCTTATGACTGAGTCTGATTATTCATATATCTAATTCGTTATCCACAGAGCTACAAAAAAACTATCTTATGCCTTCAGTTGATACAATGGTTTTTTGGTAAAATAACTCGATAAAATTTCAAAATTCATCATTTATTTTTGATATAACAACTTTTCGGTCAAATTAGCTATTTTTTTAAGAACTGGAACAATTCTTGTTTCAATGGAGAAGCAACAGGTCAAATTTACGTCCAAATGGAGACTAAAAAAAATAACAATTTTCAGCGAAAAGAATACGGTTTTTTGGCTTCAACGCCATTTGTGTAAAAATTTTGGTGAAATTTTCAGTTTTGCCTGTATGCGATTTTAAATTGTAGTCTTTTGACTTAGTACCGATGGTGACATGTCCAATTAGCTTCCTAAGCAAAAACATTTAATCTATTTACCAATTTTTAGTTCAAAATGATGGTTTTTTGAGATTTGCCACTTCCAATCTTATTTATGCCATCTTTAAGCGTAGTCTCAAAAAGAATTCTGCAAAAAAAGAAACACAGCATTCTGTTTCAAGTAAATTAAAGTTTAGTCTTCATTGCTGTTTTAATATTTAAATAATGGCTTTTTGGCATTATTTTCGAAATTTTTTAAATTTATTTTGATATTGATCAGTTCTCGAGGTTCTCTTTTGTTGTCTTGTCCAATCATCATATTAATGGCGCAATAATGACAAGAGATGAGAGAGCGCAATAATGAGAAAGTACAATTGATTTTTTTTTGCAATATTTTTAGTGAATAGAATTTTATTTTATAGGCTTCGACGCCGTTTCCTCGCAACATTGAAATACCTTTGATTTTAAGCCCGTATTCGTTCCTTTTTTAGTCGTATGACATTCTGGATAATGATAGGTCTCGAAGGTTTTGTATGAAGGTATAAATAAAGCCATTGAATGAATTCAGTTGTTTGCTAATTGCTTTCATGACTTTCAATTTAACCGTTTTCAAAAAGTGTAAACGTATTTTCTAACTTATCGCTTTTTGTTTTCTGTCTACTAATTACTTATTCTCAATAAAAAACAGGTCCCATATCTGTTCTGGTGAAGCACAAGTCATTTGGTTTAGTTAAGTTTTTATCTGATATTTTCATTTTTTCGTTTCTTTAATAGACTGAGTTTTGGTGATTTGTAATGCTTGTTTTTGTTTGATTTCATTGTTCTTTTTGTCTCTCACTCTCCTTCATGACAAACAACATTGGCCCTCTAATAAGTTAGTGTTTCATTTGTATAGTGGTTTGAGCTCTGCAATGCTGACACTAAGCTTGGTCCAATTTTGACTATGATCATATTCCACTATTTTCTAAAAGGTAGACTAAACAATTAACAGCTTTCTAGAGCGGGCTTTGATTGAATGCAGAATCAGATTAAAGAACCAAAGAAATTCACAAGTTAAGAGTTGGTGAATTGTTTGAACCAACTGTTTTGGCAAAATTTTCAGCTAAATTTTTAAAAATTCAGCAATTTTTCCTTTATTTCATAACAAAATATCTTCAAAAATGCCTATTTGTCCCACATTGTCCAGTTTGACCACCGATGGTGCAGAGATAACTGCTGACACTCTTCCTTTACTCAGATAGGGGCTAATTATACCCCCATTTCCTAAGAAAGTTTTGGTCTCATCGTTGATTTTTGCATTGAAAGAGGATTCCGATTGTATTTTAGGTGTCCTTTTAAAACCATTTTTTGCAATTTTTTCATCCAATTACAGGGCAGTCTATTTTCATTTAAAAACTCATGGTTTATATGGCTCCGACTAACTCTTTTCTCAATTTTTAACGAATTCTTTGAGTTTTCCAAGCAGTAGAGGTTCATTTTATAGTCTTATGACTGAGTCTGATTATTCATATATCTAATTCGTTATCCACAGAGCTACAAAAAAACTATCTTATGCCTTCAGTTGATACAATGGTTTTTTGGTAAAATAACTCGATAAAATTTCAAAATTCATCATTTATTTTTGATATAACAACTTTTCGGTCAAATTAGCTATTTTTTTAAGAATTGGAACAATTCTTGTTTCAATGGAGAAGCAACAGGTCAAATTTACGTCCAAATGGAGACTAATAAAAAATAACAATTTTTAGCGAAAAGAATACGGTTTTTTGGCTTCAACGCCATTTGTGTAAAAATTTTGGTGAAATTTTCAGTTTTGCCTGTATGCGATTTTAAATTGTAGTCTTTTGACTTAGTACCGATGGTGACATGTCCAATTAGCTTCCTAAGCAAAAACATTTAATCTATTTACCAATTTTTAGTTCAAAATGATGGTTTTTTGAGATTTGCCACTTCCAATCTTATTTATGCCATCTTTAAGCGTAGTCTCAAAAAGAATTCTGCAAAAAAAAGAAACACAGCATTCTGTTTCAAGTAAATTAAAGTTTAGTCTTCATTGCTGTTTTAATATTTAAATAATGGCTTTTTGGCATTATTTTCGAAATTTTTTAAATTTATTTTGATATTGATCAGTTCTCGAGGTTCTCTTTTGTTGTCTTGTCCGATCATCATATTAATGGCGCAATAATGACAAGAGATGAGAGAGCGCAATAATGAGAAAGTACAATTGATTTTTTTTTGCAATATTTTTAGTGAATAGAATTTTATTTTATAGGCTTCGACGCCGTTTCCTCGCAACATTGAAATACCTTTGATTTTAAGCCCGTATTCGTTCCTTTTTTAGTCGTATGACATTCTGGATAATGATAGGTCTCGAAGGTTTTGTATGAAAGTATAAATAAAGCCATTGAATGAATTCAGTTGTTTGCTAATTGCTTTCATGACTTTCAATTTAACCGTTTTCAAAAAGTGTAAACGTATTTTCTAACTTATCGCTTTTTGTTTTCTGTCTACTAATTACTTATTCTCAATAAAAAACAGGTCCCATATCTGTTCTGGTGAAGCACAAGTCATTTGGTTTAGTTAAGTTTTTATCTGATATTTTCATTTTTTCGTTTCTTTAATAGACTGAGTTTTGGTGATTTGTAATGCTTGTTTTTGTTTGATTTCATTGTTCTTTTTGTCTCTCACTCTCCTTCATGACAAACAACATTGGCCCTCTAATAAGTTAGTGTTTCATTTGTATAGTGGTTTGAGCTCTGCAATGCTGACACTAAGCTTGGTCCAATTTTGACTATGATCAGACTTTGGCTTGCTTTTTAGACGGTGCTCGTCCCTCACTTCCGTGTGCGTTCAAGATGTTCTGATTATAAGTTAATTTGAAAGAGCACCTCAACCTAGTTATACTTTAGGTATAGATATTTGACTCATAAGTTAAGAACACACAGAGGCCAGCTTCACGACTCATATTTCCAATTTCCCTCGTTCCGCAATAAATTAGCAAGTTTTCGATGAAGTTCAATAAAACTAACCTGATAGCCTTACTGGTATCTCCCTCTCCGATAGCATCTGCTAATTGTTGCTCCACAGCATTGTAAGTATTGACATAATTTAGATGGTGTTTGCCATGATGCAATTGCATAATCTCAGTACAAATATAGGGTTCCAGGGCATTGTAATCATACTGCAAATCGGGAAGAGTGGCCTTGGTTCTAGATTGGATAGAAAATCCGTCTCGCAAATTTGTAATAAGGCCAAACCCCGAAAATCTACCGACGTTCAACAAGTTACCTCGCGCTAGTTTTGTCAAAAACATCTCATTAGTTTCTATTCATGTGAAAATTCAAAGCACAATATTAAAGCTTTTTATTTTCTATACAGCTGCACGTACTGAAGCTCTTCAAAACATTTCTGTTATTATTATCTAAATTTAACTCTGATTTTGTGTCTATGTATTTAAGCTTATAGCAAATTATTTTGAGCTGCTATATAAGTTTTCATACCATTCGAGAATCTATATCTAAACTGTTAGATACCAACTCGCATAAACTTAAGAGACTTACTTAACGCTTACCTTAACACATTAAAACATGATTCAACAGAAGCAGCTCTTCTGAATTGACTCATTGTTGAAACTCAAAGAAATCGTTTAGCTCATATCCGTAGAGTAAATACAGAGTAAATACAAAGTGTTTAAACTTTTTAAAAAAGCCAACGAATTTCTGAACTTTCAACGCAAAAATCAGAAAACTGCCTTTCCTTTACATTATTAGCTTTCAAGAACTCTCAGAAAACCCACTTAAATTACTCAAATCACAAAAAATGAAATAACTTTTGGAAAGTGAATTCTAAAGAATTTAAGTTGCAGGTGGTAGAACAACCTAGTCACGACTTTGAAACAACCTAGTCAGGACTTAGTCAGGAGTTACATAAATTTCTTTATAGGTCGATTTTAAAATTTTACATGGCCAGGAGGCTTTCGGCTTATGTCAAGACATTTTTCGCCAGAAATTGCCAGTTGTAGCGTAAAATCAGATCAAGTTTCGAGATTGAGGAGGGTTCAAATTCTAATTGTTGTGGCGGAAATGCAAATCCAAAAGACCTCATATAAACTGTATTTTTACTCAGACCTCATCAAATTGAACACAAAAAGAGTAACGTCGAACGGATTGCATCCGAAGGACTGTCAAAGGTATCAATTTAGAAGGGGTCACAGGCTACAGAAACTGTTATTATGCAGAAATCTTCTGACTAGGTAGGGGTTCCAACCCGCACCCTCCCCGATTAGAGTCCTGGACTAACATAGATGCCAAATTGCCAAAAAATAGCCGTCACTGACCCGCTTGAAGCACATTGGAATTGAAACAGAAAAACTAAAAGATAGAAATTGACTGAATTTTTCCAGGTGTCAAGGTTTTCATAATTGGTGGGTAAATTCTGAATATTCGGTTAGATTCTAACATTACACTAAATTCAGCTTCTAAACTGAAAGCTTTTAAGCATAATACTAAAGCCAGATCTCTTTAAAGAATTTTGGTAACCTGATGCAATATGACTTAATGACCGGGCTTTATACGATTTTCTCGTTTCTTTTGATTTTGCTCTTTTGAGTTTCTACATTATATAATTGAATACGTAAAAGAACTGAAAAAAATTCAATTGAAACACAGAATAAAGTAAGTAAGAAATCAAGCGTGAAAATCGTGAAAAAACGTGATCAAAAGGTAAAGCGAATTTAAAAAAACATAGCAGGACAATTCCTGAAACAATTCAAAGAATTTTCATTGACTAAACAAAAAAGCTAGACCTTGATTGGACAACAATTGGATTGGCAACACCATTGAGCGAACATAAACCGAATAATGTCGGAAGAACTGTTCTCGAACGACAGGCGAGGCAATTTAAATCTATGAGGCCTTTTTTTGCCATGCTGCAATCGATTTTATATTAGCAACAAATTTTAGTTCACAGTGAGAATAGAGATCACTCAAAAATGAAAGCGAGAAAAAAGTCACTTGAGAAGTCAAAGACAGTTCTACAAGAAAAGCGCAAAAATGGTCATGCAAAAAACTTGCATAAAAAAGACCGGCACGTTTAGAATAATTGCTACGAACTTCGCATTTGCAAAAAAATCACAACCACGAAATCGAATTTTTGTTCAAACACCGTTTTCTTAGTCATTTTAAAATTCGAGTGAGAAAATCCACGTCACAAAATCACTCGCTTTTTCGCTCCACTTCCTATTTCGGCGTGACCAAAATCACTACTTCAATTTAACTTCAAAAATCAAGAAAATGTGTGCCCAGATCTTAAAAAAGTCAGCGCCCCAATACAATTCAAATTCTTTCAATTGTAAAAAAGGAGAGCGCCTAAATAATAGCCGCTGAGAAGGCTGACGGCGGCTATTAACAACCAGTAATCAGCACGGCCTTCTCTCGCAATCGGTTTTTGTTTTAGGGCTCAGAAACTGACCAAATTATTTTTTTCTGGCTTCCCTTTGCATTTCTTTCGAACAACCACCCTTTGCATTTATCTTTCGAACAAGGTTTATTTCCTAAACTTCAAATCAAAAACGACAGTTGAAAGATTTTTCCTGTTGTGCAAAAATGGCAGCCATCAGCTGCTGGGGAGCCATCATTGCTGAAAACAATTGATTGCTATTTGAGGGAAATTGCGCTTCATCAGAGCTGACTTCTGGTTCATTTATCGTTCAAATAGGTTTAGAGCACAAGCTGACATCTTCCTCAAATTTTCCTCAAAAAACAATCGCGAAAGACGCATTTTGCCACCGACACCATGTATGTCGCCCAACTTCCTTTCGATATCTTCAAGAGATAGAATCAAAACTTTTTTCAGTTAAATTTTCACAGAAACAAGTGTGTACGAACACAACAAGAAGGCTCAAAAACAAAGGAAATTTTGAACTCTCCACAGAAAAATGCGTCGTAAAAACAAGACAAATCTTTCCTAAGTTCCATTAGTCTGCAGCCAGGCTATTTCCTCAAAGCAATATCTTGAACAAAAAAACAAGAAAAATGTTGCAGAAGAACAAACAGATGCTGGTAGATCTGAAAAAACCTGCGATCGTTTTGTAGACCTTTAGTCTTACAATGTAAATGAAAAGCAGACCGAAACATATTTCAAAAAGAAAGTTCTTTTTACTGGAAGGCTGCCCTCAAATAGCCCACAATTAGGCTGAGATGTCCTCAATTGACTTCAACTGCTCCAATTAAAGTATGGAAAACTCAATTACAAACAGAGATAGAGAGAGAATGATAGAAAAGGTCATTTTCAAAGCGGCAAGCCACACGAGACGAAAAAATCTATTCGTGTGACTGAAAAACCTGCTCCAATAGGTATGAAACACGTCTCCCGCAATTCAAACAAACGGCGTTAATAAATGCACAAAGCTGATTTGAAGCTCACGAGTTCAGGCCGTGACAAAAATTTACGAGCAAAACAATATATCAACTCAGTTATCGCAGGTATAAAAACTGAAATAAGCAGCGGAAGATACAAAAGCTTTGCTTTCCAGCGGCCAAGACACTACATTTTCCCGCTAAATGGCGGACTATCCACAACAACAAAGCGGTCAAGAAATCACACTTTTTCAATAACTGGTTGGCCATTCTAAGAAAGATAACTTTTTGAGAGCAACAGATGTACAGTTCAATTCACCCCATTCTTAAACGAACCTACACCCGATACGAAACAGGTTAGGACTACAGCAACAATACAATCGCACCTGGATTTTTTCAAAAGTTCAATAAAATTCGTCATATTAACAGTAGATCTTACACACTTGAAAAAACCATCAAATATGAGTTAAGAGAAGATAAACCCATTACAACGTCGGAGAAAAAGCTCTAGAATGACAGGCGGGGCACTTAAATTCAGAGGGTGTAGCCTAAATGAATTTTTCATAAGTGCAAATAAATGCTGTGACATTCCAACACCGACCTTCAGCATTCTCGACAGAAGCTTAACAACTCGGCTATCAGACCCTTGTGCTTTGCTAACCTACATTTGTTTTCATTTCAGCAACAAACTTTACTTCGAAGTGAGAGCAAATGAGATCACTCAAAAATGACGACCAGCGTCAAAATTCAAGAATGTTCAAGGATGTCCAAGAATCTTCTAGAACGCGCAAAAAGGATTAGGCAAAAACTCTGAATTAAAAAGAACATACATGTCACCAATACTTTCGTTCAACAGCGATCAAACATTCAATTCAAACCAACGGCGGAAAGAAACATTGAAAAGTGTAACTATAACGACCAGACGAAATTGGTTTTTAACTTTAACACTCAGCAAGCAAAAAAGCAAATAAAGTTGCCTAGGAAAAGACTGGTAATGACGATCATGATGTTGATGATGAGGTGGATATAATATATTTATCGCACGAAAAATTTCCCACGAGAAAATTTGCTCAAATCAGAAAATAAGCAAAACTTATCAATCTTTTCACCAAAATTTAGATGAATCTCTACTCTTGGTGGATTTCTATGCTTAAATTCTACATAAAAAAGACACACGAGTACGAGGATTGCTCCAAACTTTGACTGAGAACAATGAAACGGTATCAATTCTTGAGATCATTTGTAAAAAATGAAGTTCAGAAAAAAAAATTGTACAACCATTTATTTCTGCAACGTTGAATAGAACACTCAAAATTTGTTTCAGTTTTTGCTACTAGTTGTAGTTTGTTGATTCTCTTCATTCGACATAATTTCCTTGATCAAAGAGTGAATTATCTTTTTCTGCATATCAATGATTTTGCGGGTGGCAACTGCCTCGTTTTTCAATTGGGTAACTAATCCAAACTGCTGATGATACAACTTCAGAGACCCATCTTGAAGAAATTTAGTTTGCCTGTCAACAAACTCAAGATCTTTCTCTAACTCAATTTTCTCCGGGTCCAAAACCGGTGGGATATATATCATTATAACACAGTCGGTCCAGGTATCAATTAAATCCTCATATCGTGAGCAAATCAAATAATCTTGAGTAAAATTCTGCTTTTTGAAAAACTGAACCGCATCGGTGTCTGCCAGAACCGCTAAAGTGTCGAATTTGTCTTTCTTGCTTTTAACTTCATCCACAAGAAATTGTCCCAAACCCAACTTTCTGAACTTCATCCTAACAGATAGAACTGTAATGTGAAATACTTTTTCGTTTGGAATAGCGAAGCTTCTTTCGTACGTTAAGGAGGCGATAAGTCGATTTTCAACATGCACTGAGGAAAATTTGATTCTCTTCGTTTTCTCAGCATAAATGTTTCTGACATGGCGACGTCTCGCAACCTGAAATAAAAGCATCCAATGCTACATTTACTACAGCAAATAACCAGTATTAAAAAATTCCACTTCATAGAACACATTTTTTAACCTTTTCTTATATAATTTCTTATTGGGCAAATACTTGAAAATGAACTTTTCCATGACCATAACTAATTTAGGCCAAAAACTAATAAAAAACGCTTGCGTATGTAATCAGCACGCATTGCTATGCCGAAACTGGACGATAGACGCTTGTTCCTGAAACTGGACGATAGACGCCTGTGGCTTTCCATGATTTGTAACAACTAAAGAAATAAGATAGACAGATCGACCACCAGTCCTTTAATAGACAACTAGACTTTTTGGGTTAGATTCGGACTGGCAATTTTATGACACATACAACCTATCAGGAAAAAGCCCTAAAAGAGCTTTTGCAAAATTGATATTAAAAGCAGAAATGTCGTCACGCACACAAATTTTAACTGCAAAGCTGTAGAAGTCATTGAAAAAGTCAATTCCAAGAAGTCAGGTCGTAAGAACCATCGATGGAGACAAATTAAAAAAACATAGCAGGACAAGTCCTGACGCACAGTTCAAAGAATTTTCATTGACTCAACAAACAACTAGACCTAGAACGGCCTATGAGGGAATCGGGAAAAAAAAGATTAAAAAAAAAGATTTTTTTTACAAAAACATTTTTTAAGTCCGATTTATTTTGATGGCATTTCGTAGTTGAACATAACGTACTTCTGTTTCTTAGAGAGAGGCTACAGGGGCTACTATCAATACCAATAAGCATTAGAGATGGTAACTAAGACTTGTAGGAACGACGTTCAAATAGCGGGCATCTAAAATTGGGCTTTATGGGTTTATCCCGTTTCTACTTCTGACTTCATTTTTTTATACTGACTCTGTACATTTTGAATTGCTTTGCTGAGCAACTGATGTTCAAAATCACTTTTAGCAGAATGAGAGAAGAGAGAAACTAGTCTAGAGAAGTCAAAAAGATATCACGCAAAATGTTGAAAAGGCGGCAAAATGAGGTAAAGCGAAAGAATTTTTTATTCGACGAAGTAAAAAAAAACATAGCAGGACAAGTCCTGACGTACAATTCAAAGAATTTTCTTTGACTAAACAGAAAACTAGACCTAGAACGGACTATGAATGGATTGGAAAAATCATTTAGAAAAAATCCTATCCAAAAAATCGAAAAAACAGTAAAAATCAAAGTGAAATTGCCGCATGTGAACAAAAAATCACTACCGATAAAGCGAATTTTTGTTCAAACACCATATTCTCACTCTACTTTAAAATTAGAGCGAAAAAATTTCACGCCGCAAAACCACTCGCTTTTTCGCTCCATTTCCTGTTTCGGCGTGACCAAAATCACTACTCCAATTTGACTTCAAAAATCATGAAAATGTGTGAACAGATCTTAAAAAAAAAGACAGCGCCCCAATACAATTCAAATTCTTTGAATTGTAATAGGAGCGCTATAATAGCCGGCTGAGAAGATGAGGCGGCTATTAAAAAAACAACTTAAAGTTAGTTACCCTAAACTAAGTAACTGCTCAATCACAGTAAGGTTGAGAAAACTATGCAACTGCTTGCTAGGGTTGGACCCTACTTTTTTCAAAAGTCCAAGATAAATTAAAGAAAATAAAAGCTAATAATTTTGCTAAAAATGTCCTCAAAAACTATGTTATTGGTTCCTTAGACATAAAAAACTATTTTTAGCTGATTGGGGCCATCGATATTAGTAAGCTGTATACTGCCGTTTAACTCCAAGAATTATGCTTTGGTTTTATTTGAAGTTTTTAAAGACACATAGTAAGTCCTTTTCCCTGCATTCACCCAACAAACTCTTTGTTTCTCTTCCTCACAAAGGCGCCTGAAAACGATCCATAGGGGTCAATGGTGTCCTTTCGGAGCGCATGTGACATTTGAAAATAAATTATGTAAATGCCCTTTTTTATTATGCGTAATCCGTAAACAATTTATTATAAGGAAACAAGACGCCCAGCAGACTTGCGACCACGAACCGAGTTTATCTTTCAAGTTATCTTTATTTTTATTTATTTCAAACAACCGAAAAATATTTCTAAAAACTAAGAAAGATTAAGAATTTAATTACAGACATTAGAAACACGTTCGGGGAAAAATTGTCAATTTATCCTGTTCTCCGCTTTAGCGCCGTTTATGCACCCCAATTTAGGCGTTGGCAGGCACGTTAATTTTTGCAAAGATTTTAAAAAACCGAGTTAGCTTTTTAAATATAATCTCACCTCTGCTATGAATTCATCAGCCCCTTCCGAGAAGTCTTCTTCCTCGTCGCTTGACTCGTCCTCTGAACTGCTTTCAGCCCCATCTTCCTCGTCTGAATAAACACCAGCAAACTTACTCGGACGACAATTAGGACATATCTCCTGTGCCTTTTCTTCCTCTAGTTCCGTGTAGGTTTTTTGCACGACTTTCAAAAATCCATGCAAGGGTATATCTTCGTTTATCCCAATTCCATCATCTGTGTTATGTAAAGCATTGTCTGTTACATAATTTTGCGCCGTGACATTACGTAATACTCCATAGCTAGGTTCTAAAATGTCCAAATCAGGTTCGCATTTTTTGTCAGTACATAACTTTTCCAAAGCTGTTTCTGGTGATAGTAAAACAACCAAAGTCCACGAGTTTTTCCCACAAACTGTGGAATATAAAACATCGGGTTCAATATTTGGTAAGCATGAATTGTAAAGCGCAACAACTGCGTGTAAGATTTCTTTGTTTTTGATTTGCAAATCAACGGCAAATTCTTTACTTGACTTTAATAATCGGTGAAAATTTATCAAAAAACAGTGAGCTTCAACGCTCTCATTGGTTGTTTTCGAGGAAAATTGACGCAATCCAAGATTTTCGACAGCTGCAGTAGCTAGAGACATATTCAAAAAATATGATACGATTATAAGCTTAAATATGAATTATGACCGAAGAAAAGTTTTAATTGAAGATTTTGAGGTAACTCTGTCCAGATAAGCCACATCAATTGCGCACAGATAATTACCAAACTGTGCAATACATCATTTTTTTAAATGATAATGTGAAAACAATTTTTTAGAAGCAAACTTTAACTGAATCTCTACAAATCAAATAGAAGCTAGCGTTAAGAAAAGCACGTACATTAAAGGTACATAGAACAATATTAGCAGGTGTGTGTATAATTTAAAAGCACGTGATTTGTAAACGACGATAAAATGTACAGCATAATGCAAAGAGTAGAATAATCTCAGCACAATAGCAATCGTTGAATTTTCCTTCGTCATTTCTTACAGCTTCAATCCCGTACACTTTAATTCAATGCCATCGTGTAAACAAAATAGCAAATAACGTCGGACAAATTGCTCTCGAATGACCAGCGGCTGCTTGATTATTTTTTGATGTTTTTTTTGGGGGGGGGGGGGGGAGGGAGGGGCTTCAAATTGTTGTTTTAGTAGAGCTTGTTATATAGCACCTCATAGTTCAAATCGAAAGAGAGCATTTTAGATAACCCCAAACTCAGAAAAGTCACTGGGCAAAAAATTCGCTCAGCATTCGACCTAAAACTCAAATTGGTTTTAAAAAGGCACTCAGGACTACAATAAATGCTTTAAACTTCATTCGACAGCTATTTCATTTAAAATACAATAGTAATTGTCTACATTATTGTCACTGTTGTACATTTAGTATTGGACGCTAGACGCTCGAGTCCCAAAATGTTTGGTGACTATAACGGGAATGAGCAATATCTGGCACAATGCAAGAGATAAGCTGTAAGGTATATTTGCTAACATTCAATCGCAGTGATGTTTGCTGTACACTGCAAGAAGATTCTGTATCTTATGTATATCGTAAGCACTATAGTCAGACCAAATTATCTCAGACTTCGCAATGGTGTTCATTTTTTTTTTACAAAATAAGAACTTAGAATTAAAAATTCAAGCAAACATTTTCTAATAATTAATTTTATTTGAATATTTTGGCCTTTCAGGCCACAGGTGAATTCTCGATGCCGATGACTACCGAAAAATCAAACATCTTCGAAAGAAGTAAAAAAGATTAAACTTTAGTACAAAATCGACATCTGTATGCTTTCGCATTTCAAACTAATGACTGATGCTGACCAATAACTTTTACTATTTACTGACCTGTTACATTTTTGAAAATTGCAAGTACTGACAATTGGTGCAGAATAAGTCGCAACTATTTTTTATGTGTACCAGAACATGACCGGTTTGTGAATATTTTACAGAACTCGTTTTAACTCGCAACTGCTGGATATTCGCAAATAATTGGAGGTTGGCGACCGACCACTGCTAATTTACAGCCAATATTTTTTTGTCTGCGGTCATCGAACCTGCAACATATAATGCAAAACAGAAACCTCCGGCCCAGCAATTGCTCAAAGCTTGTCAGCTTATGAATTTATACGTTTGTTAGAAGCCCTAATTACAAGAAACCAAGCAAAAACATTTCAAGAACACAAATCTGATGAGAAACAAATGAGCTTCAGCCTAAAAAATTTGATCGAAAAAAAATTTCAATAATACAAAACATGGTAAACAGATCAAAACCAAAGCCTCTTAAAAAGAAAATCTGCATCAGTCTGCCTACTATACCCATGTTTTCAACAGCAGTAGCAGTTTTCGTCACCACTTCAAGATTGTTTTTACTCTAACTATATGGAGTCATGGTTTCAAAATTACTTAAAAGGAAACAGTGCATACGCAAGAACTCTTTTCAGAACAGTTCTTTATTGCATGCACAATCTGTACACCAAGTGTCGATGTATACCACTAGTGGAAATAATTGAATTGGATTCTTGGAGATGTAGAAATACTACATTCGTTGGTATAAACTCAACGTTTTTGAGGGTATTTGTACAGCGCGCTTCCAATCAAACTTAGCTGCCTAAAATGTTTGGGTCTTTCCCATTATAGCCCTCCCCCCCCCCATTATGGTATAATTACCATGATTGGGGGGGCTATAGGTTATCTCACCACTAAGCTGGGGGAGGGGGGGGCAATAATGGGAAAGACCAAAATGTTTATCAACATCAGGCGTTTCAACCACCGAATTTTTTTTCTGAATTTTTTTTTGCATGGAAAAGTCGGACACCTCGTTCAACTTACAGTAAAAAATCACTTAACTTATGTCCGCTCTTACTCTTTCATCTTTCAGGCCATTGGAGGGTTTCCGGTGCCAATGCCTACTGACAAAATAAACATCTTTAAGATGTAAATGTGTAAAAGATAAAATTTTAATACAAAATCATTCGCACTCACTCGCATTTCAAAGTTCAAGTCGGTTTAAACTTGAACAAAATTATCATGGAAACATTTTCAATCAGTGATTGGGAAAACGTTTTTTTGACTTTCAAATTGTCACTGAATTTCAAATTTCACACTTCGATAGTCTTCATTGTGCTTAATTTTATTTCCAATCAGACACCATTTTTTCTACAGTTTTTCTTTGCTTGAAACTCCGCATTTTGTTTCAATCTTCAATTCATATTAGAATTGTTTATTTTTTATTGCAGTTTCTTTACTCTTATCAGTGTTCTTCACAGCTTATCCATAGACGAGCGCTAAAAATTTTGAAAATGAAACAAACATTGTTTCTGATGCGTTTCAGTTCCTTTACAATGTACGGCAGAGGAAAAAAGCCTACTGTTGTTACGCAATCATTTGATTACTAATCCTCAGAAACCAATGGTTAAAACCAATTATTCATAAACATCAGCTTTCAATTGATACCTCAAGATGCAGACCACTACAATATTGAAACTGGTCTACCTATTTTTGTCAAGGACCCCAAAGACTTTATTCCTCTGCACCCAACAGTTACATCAATCAACGGTGGAATCCACAGTTACGAAACATTCCTGATTCTAATAGTTTGGATGTCATGGAGTAGCTTTTCGCGAAACGGAAAAAAGTGTTATTCATAGCCAGGAAGCACACAAACCAATATCCACAAAAACTACAGCTAACAGTCAAATTAAGTCTTCAAAAAATCTTGAACAGAAGTAATCGAGAGAACTACCGTTCAATTCAATACCAACAATATATCAATTTACCACACTAGACTTCAAAAAGTAACGTTTACATAACTCCTTGGTAGCATTGTAAAAATACTGGTCACAGTCTTCCAGCCATGGAAGCGGCTGGCGGATACTATTTATCGAGATGTTAGCCCGAAGCTGCAACTACTTGCACATGTTCGTGGCAGTAGTTGCAAACTTTTTCGAAAAGGTCATTTTTTTAAAGGAATTTCAAACCTGCTAAACATTCACAGCAGAAAAGATGATAATTGTTTTGTTACTGTTATACTGCAGCATAGCATCTGGGTTACAAAAAAGAAACACTGGTAATCTTCCAGAACTTCAATAAAATGTTATTAAGTTCACCAACAATAACCCAATAGCAAAAACAACGTACGGGTGACTTTGATACTACGAAGAGCCTTATGGGAATCTCAAATTTCGAGGAAATGGACGAAGTCGAAGTAAATATCTTTACTTCGGAATTTGAATTGATTTTTGGTAGTCCTTGTAACTGTGGAAACCAAGAAATTTGAAATTGATTTTCGGTAGTCCTTTTAGCTGTGGAACAAAATCAAATATTTAGAACGGTTAAAAGTTATCATTAGGGAAAAAAATGTGTAAATTTGACTTCTCAAATTAACGTAAAAACTTTTTTGTCACGAGTGGAAAGGCACGCTTTTTGTACAATATGAAACGTGAATTCCCTCATCACACTGGAGTGATACTGAATAAAGAATTTTATAACTCATGCTGTATTTGTTTTACTGAAATGGCCAGCGACAAAAAAATTATAGATCATTGTCTTTTTACAGAATGTTTCGTTGGATATGCACACCGTGAGTAGAGCAATAAAATTTACACCAATCGTCGAGGAAAATGCGATGACCTACGAAATTTAATATATCGTCAAATCACTTTACTCAGGTTCCCATTTTACAAAAACTAACAAAAAATTTTACACCAATCGTTGCAGAAGATGTGATGAAAAATGACTTGCATCATACCGCTTGAGCACTTTACTCAGCTTCCCAGTTTACAACAATTTACGTTATTCCAAACATTAACAAATAATTTCTCGCCTTGAAATTGGAGGTCTACAATGAAACGAAAAAAAAAACAAAAGAGATGAATTTGCTGTCTCTGAGTAGTTGAGATTCATAGACAGCTTTCTTTCACTTTATGCCTAGCAGCTTTGATAAGCTAATCCAAACTTTAACTAACAACAGATTTACCATATTAGACAACTTCTACAATGAATACTCAGCCAATCAACGAAAAGTTTTGAAAACTCATACGCTGATTCGTTCAAATAGTTTCTGAAAAATTCCCATTTGATATCAAGAAATAGAAGAAAAGGTCTAAAAAATAATGATGTTGTTATCATGCTGGAACAACTTAGAGAACTCCGAAAACTTTTTATAGATTTCAACTATGCAAGTATCAGAGAGTTTGTTAAGCTCTTCTGAACAGCAGGTGTCCTTCAATTATATTGCTGGTTTGAAGAATTTGGAGCAGTTTCATATGAGATTTACGGGCTGGTATGTTTTCAGTTTTATTATGCCTCTTGAACTTGTCGGGAGTCACTTTTGTCAAATTTGGTAAACCTCATCGTGAACCGTTGACAAATCGTAACAATTTAGATTTGACGTAACGGTTGATCCAAGATCAATTGGCATCGGTGTTTAGTTCTCGCTCAGAAGTTTCTAACTGTTCACTTCTCAGTGTTTTTGGGTGAAAAAAAAAGAATTGACGTCCATACTATACGTTGATGCTGACAATCTTTGCGGTGGAGTGATGTTATATTATTTTCTCCCTCTCAAGGGTCTGGCAAATGTGGAGGAAATTGGCCTAGAAGATACACTGATGATGAGGGTGATGTAGGGTGTATAGTAGAAACAAACCGTGAGTACCTGGATTAAACACTTGATAAAAACAGTCACTTTCCTCTAAAAATCGAGTACAGAACTTCTGTTTTCTTAATGACAAACCTCTAAAGGTTTTCTTTGCCGAACTTTTTGTCGTGTTAGCTTATTTGAGGAATCGTTTAATAATCATCAGAAAATTTGTTAAAATAGTGAATCAGTACAAATAACAACAATTTTGCTCGATCCCGAGAAAAAAGAAATAGCGTTGGACAATTACGTTGAAAGATCGTTCTCACCATTTGTAGTGTAACTTGATCAGGAATTGCTATGTGTACCTGTTGGCAATGCCAAGAGCAGACCAAAAGTTTGCCAATATTTGCGTTATCGAACCTCACGCAACCTGTAGTTACTGCACTATGGAAATTGAGCAGAAAACTATGACATCAATACAATTACTTAAATAGAGGACCTGACCGCAGGGAAATTAGAAGAACTAGTACACTTTTTCTTCAACTAGAGTAGATTCTGTAAATTTACCAGAGTAGCAACCTCTAAAAAAGCCCATAATTGTTTCTGTATTTGTAATACAGAGCTAGTAAACAATTATAGTTAGAGATCATTGCAATTTTACTGGATGTTTCGCTGAATATTTGTACGTTGTGGCTGTTACCTGAAGCGTAGAACATTAAGATTTGCATCAATTGTTTTGCGCATGATGTGATGAGCGATGACATGCATATCGTCAAATCATTTTACTCAGCTTCCAAAATTATACAAATTGACGTCATTCCAACCTCTGACGAAAACTTATCGCCATGAACTTTGGTGTCAATGTTGAAGCAAAAAAAACGTAAAAGAAATAAAATTGCTGTTTAAGAGTACTTGAGTTTCATAGACGGCTTGCTTTTTATGCTTAGCAGCTCAGATAAGTTGTTTTAAACTTTATCCAAACAACAAATATACTATATTAGACAACTTCTATAGAGGAACCTCAGCCGATCAAAAAAGAATGTTGAAAAGGAAAGGACGTTTTGCGTACTCTTTCACTGATTTGTTCCAAAACCTTTCTGAAACATCACTCCCTAATATACAGAATCAGAAAAACGGTCTCAAATATATATCATTATGTACATCATGCTGGAACAAATTGAAGAGTTCCAGGAACTGTTTAGAGTGTTCAGCTGTGCATATCTCGAAAAAATTCTCGAGCTTTACTTAACAGGAGATGGCTTTCAATTCGCTTTCTGATTTGACGATTGAAGAGCAATTTGTAATGAGACTTACAGACTCGATTGTGTTCAGTTCTAAACCGGTTTGAATTTGTCAGGAAAAGCTTTTCTCAAAGTTTTTAAGCCTTATCTTGAATTGTTGACAAATCGTAACATCTTAGATTTGACGGATAGATTGATCCGAGATGGTTTGGAAACAGTACACTTTTTGTTCAGAAACTTCCACAACTTCTACACCAAACAGTTTTGATGAAACAAAAGAATCATCGTCTATCTTGTAGATTGATGCCAACAACCTTTACGGTGGAGTCATGCTACTCTTTCCTCTCGCTCTCAAGAGCTTCGAAATTGAGGCGCAGATCGGCCTAGAAGAAATGTTGAACAATAATGATGAGGGAGATACTGGACATTTTGTAAGAGCAGACCTTGATTACCTGGATCAACTATATGGCAAACACAGTGACTTTCCTCTAATATCGAATAAAGAACCTCTGGATCTTGTACAGTTGAGCGAATATCAATCTGAACTAAATTTCCTCTAAAGATTTCACACTGCAAATTAAAAAAAGTGAGACATGCATATCACTCAAGAAAGTATGTTACTCATTACTGGAACCTGAATTTTTTGTATCCATTGGAATGAAATTCCACAAATTGCACCGTGCAGTCAAAATGTGTTTATCGAAATGACTCTCAAACATCGTTAACCTGAACACTAACAGACGTCAGAAAGCAGTGTTTAAAATGAATCAGGCCCTATATAAACTAATGTCCAACTCAACAGTCGGAAAAGCCTAAGAAATAGAGTAACTTTTTTGCCAAGAATGAGGTTGAACTACCCAATGCCATTTCGTATGGTATCAATTCTTTCATCAAAATTTTGGAAAAGGGACTTTCACTGATTAGAAGGAGGAAACAGCCAATTCTTGTTCATAGAGGACAAAGCCAACCACAGTATGAGCTAGCATATTAGAAACGTCAAACCTGTTTATGTCACGCTTTCGCTATATTATTACAAAGAAGGCAACAGAGTATCAAATTTTGTATTCGGACACAGCGTTTCTACAAAATGGATCGTACCAAATTTAATAAAAATTGAGACATAAATTTAACCTAGAGAAGCCATTTTAATCTTTCAATTTTTAGAGAACATGATCAGCTAGATGATCGCTTCAATGGTTAAACCGACCCCAAGTTTGAAGAAAACTTTTAGGAGCAACAATTGAAGAGTTTGGCGCTTTAAAACCTAAATTATAATCAATAATTGCACGGCCATTTATCAATTTGTGTTAACACAACCAAGAAGTATACTCAAGCTAAAATAACACACGAACTGTTTAAAAACTTTGCAGAAAAATAACCTCTTGAGAGCTATAATAATACAGTTTAGCTCGGATAAGCATCAATTTTAATCTGACTGCCTCAACAAGATCGCCCTAAGTGCGTACGGGCATAAAGGTTACATCAACACTGACCGTAAAACAACAATACCTGTTGGACATGACAGTCTGAGGGACAAGTTATTCAACAAAAATTTTTAAGAAGAAGTTGACTGGGGAGATGAAACCGCTGAAACTTATAGTGTTTTTGAACTACCAGAAAGAGAGAAAGCCTTGATCTTGATTCCCATCATCCCTCAAAAACAAATGTAAAACAGAGTGATGTTCTTGAGTTTTATCCAAAATTTGATGAAGATGAAACAAATAAAATTACTCCCAACGTTTTCAAATTGATTCAAGCGGGAAAACACGTCGAACATCAACCAGTACTGAGGGATGTTCGTTGGAAAAGTCAGAAGAAGGAAGGCTATCAATCAAAGAACGGGCTAAGAAACAAACAGCGGTGAGATCTTATTATTATTATCATTTTCTCGAGTTGCAAAAGAATTTTTTTTGCAAGACAGAAAGTATTACCCACTGTTCAAAAAAGGCACGCGTGCTTATAGAGATAATTCTGACAAACAATAGAGATTTAAAATGGATTGCCTATCATTTTTTAAAGGACTTAACTTCCACTTTGTTCGTTTTTAATTTGAAGATTTTTTTTGGAAAGAAAAAGGTTTAAATCAGCCTTACCTGAAAATAGTAGAACCACTATATATATCAGGGGATTAATTCCCAGTTTTTGGTAAATACTGGGACCATGAGTTGGAATATCATCTATTCTAGTCTGTCATCATCCTGCATGTGGACAGATTTGACATCAATCAATTTGTTAATGATGTTCAAGTGCTCCTCCTCCCCTATCTACGACATAGACATCGCCATTTGCTTTGAGAAGGCAAATGTCTATGCCATGAAGATTTTTGATTTTCATCGCAGTAAACGGTGATACTTGGATGGAATCTACCACAAACCCATTACATTGGAATGCAATGAGGTTATGAACAAAAAGATTTGAATTCGAACTAAATTGGAAAGAAAAAGAAATGAACTAAAGAGAGACATTATTACACTACAAATGTTGAGAAAGAAATCATTTTTATCTCAATGCTTTCAACGAAAAAAAATTTTCAGCTAACAGACATTCTGCTAACGCCATTTAAACACTGCCCTCCATAATCCGTAGTCCTATATACCAAAAATCTTCAAATAAATTGTAGAAATTTCGAAATAGGAAATAGTTTTTGATCTAAATACAGAAAGGGGAATTATTTCAGATGAATTGTCCAGTCTTCCTTTTAAATTACCCGCCCACCTAACTTGGACAAATATATTTAATGTAGTCTTCAAACCTGTTCATTCAAAGTAAAACTTTTTTACAAATTGGACAAAGTCGATAAAAGATTTTACCGCTAACAACGGTCTGGTAAACTTATAAGTGTCAAATTTGGAGACAATTTTTGTGGTTGACGTCCTTTGATGAATGAGAAATGAAAATAAATGATTATTTATATCTAGTACAGTTTCATATATGACGGTTCTTGTGATTTTCTGTTAGGTGGCTCTAAATTTTCCTTATCAATTTTAAAAATCAAGTTAGAGCTCCTAATTTTGAACTGTGTCATTGTTGTCAGAAAGCTTTCAGATTTTACAAAGTTATTTTGTGAGAGTGTTTTGGTTGAGAATAAAAGGTTAAAATTCTCTTTCTAGAGCCCAAGTTAGGGTTTGCACGTTAATTATTTGACAGGGGCGCAGAAGGCAGTTTTTTTTCGTAATTTAACTCACAAAATTTTTGATTCTTAAACAGAGATTTGTGTCCTTCTACAAAAATGAATTTCCAAACAGCTTTCGCCGGCATAGTTTATTTAAATCTTAATTGAACCACTTCTGCAACTGTGAAGCATATTAATTTCAAAATCCATAAAACACAGCATGCTCAATTATTTTTGTAGTCTGTGATTTGTTTTCCAAGATGTAGCTCCGCTTTGATTTATTTCGCATAAAATCCCCGCCGTAAACAATAGCTAACAAGTTTTAACAATTCCGCATTTCCTAAATGCAAAAATTTCAAAACGAATTTTCCTCTTGCGCGCATTAGGAAACAAAAATGTTCTAAAACTTTCCCAAAAATGAATATCCACGGAAAAAGTAACAATTAAGTGTTCGTAGTTTGCCATAAGAATAACTATTTCGGCTGGAAAATAGGTGTACGATGCTAGAAGGTTTGATCGAAACAAAAAAATTTTTGGCGGAAAATCAGTTTTGCGGTCCCTGAAATTTTTGTAGGGAATGAGGCCCAACCCCCCCCCCCCTCCCACAAGCATATGTTAGGTTACCGTACTGCTCATCGTCATCCCCCCAACAGACAAGAAGTGTATATCGATGACACTTAGCGTCCCTGTTGAGAAAGTCAGGACAAGAGAAGGACAACTCAAATCAATTTATGAGTATTTGCACTTTTTCCTCTCATTCAAGTTTCGAAATACATTGCCGGAAAAGTTAGTTGCCACCCTCCCTAATTAAGCTTCCCCGTTTTTCGATGCTATCTTCGAAAATGCAAGTCATGAACTAGCTTCAAACAAAGGAGAAAGAATCTATTCATTTTCATACATGAAAGGAAAATCGAAGTTCGCAGCAGAACAAGTCTTCAATTGAATGCTGGAAAAGCAAACTAGAGAACGGAAAATTGCAGATTCCGGAATAAGAATTACAAAAAGCAAGAACTGTTTTGAAGAAAAAATAACTGTCGTAGTTTTAAAGACTACAATAACTCGATTTTGAATTTTGACACCCTTTCAATGGTGTGCATTTTTGAAGCACTTTGGAAGCGTTTATGCATGAAAGACGTGCATAACACTACAGCGAATCAAACATTGCTGGTGACGATAATTTCAAAAACTCCCGGCCTAATTTTCAATTGTTGACAACCAGGGAGCGTGGAGATATAATGTAGTACGCTAAGTGTATTTTTGTTTTTGTTTTCGATGCATGGTGATCGACCAACCTGCATGGTGGCATCATGTGACCAAAGCATCTAAATAGATAGTAGATGAATACATATTGAGATGCATGTCAGTCGAGCAGGAACTCAATACGTCATCTGATTTTTCCTTATAATAGATCCTTGAAGTCGACCTAATGTATCCACAAGACATACGAGACCCCAATTGTGATTTTTCCCTAGCACCAAAAAAATGATACATGATGAGTGGCTACCAGATGAAATGGAGCTGATTGTCGTGCTGTCGTTGTCAATTGTCCCTATGTTGCTACAAACAGTCTCAGACAAAACAGTCCATACGCTTCAACCTCAGAACCCTTAGATTTACGTTCTACTTGGTTTGATATCCGAAAACGTGCATCACATTGTCTCATTCAGTTTCTGCAAGAGAGTTGGCTGGAGCGGTATATCACAATGAACACCAAAGAGACACTCCTATTGGAACACACTCAAAAAATGTTGTTTGAATTAACGAATAACAGAGCGTACGGAAAAACCCTTAAACCAAAGAAAAGAATGATAACAATCACATTGGCGCAGGTTGTCTATCAAGTACTGCAAGTACATATATGGATCTCGTTTTACTTTTAATCCATTCTAGTCAACTGATGAGAACTTAGATGCCATCACAACGAACAAAATTTGATATTATCAGCGATTTCTTTCTGTCCTCCTAATTGCGCAATTGCAACAGAGAAATTGTGTCGATCCATACCAATCGACAGAACGTTTTGACTATAAAGGTGACCTTTTTTTATTTACCAACAAAAGCGTTTTTTTCCAAGGCGGGATCAAAACACTGCTGTTCGGACATGCCTATGAGACAACAGTTCAATTTTTTGCTAGTGATACGGAGTCGGACTCTCTGACTCAATAAGAAATGGAGGTTTTGTTCCAGCGGAAGGTTGACAGCAAACGGAAGGTTGTTCCAGCGGAAGGTTGTTCCTCTTTGCTTCAGCGGAAGGTTGACAGCAAACTGATTTTGGATTTTAAAAATTTACATAAAAAATTAGACTTTAACAGTCGAGATAATGTTGATTTCCCTGCATTGTCTATTCATAGCAAATAACGTCAGATCCAACTAATCAGAGGAAGAACTAACCAGTGAAATATTAGTTGAGGGAGGCAGATTCCATAACATCGCTTATAGGAGGGTGACGAACATGAAAACATTTTCCAGCCTGAATTTTGTGTTGCACACATATAAATCACTTTGTTTCATTTTCCCACATGGCAACTGAACCTAACGAAATTTTAAAGAAGCTCTTAAAAAACTTCTGACGGCCTCTATTTAAATAAATAATTCCAAACTTGTCAAGATTATCACTCTTTTTTTGCTAACTTGAGCTATTTTGTGGTAGGATGCTCCAGTTTTTTCGAAATCCTTTGCAACTTTCTAACCCACCCTGGTTTAATGTTGATTGCAAAAACAGAGTGTTTATCATGTTTTATATCCGTAAGTTTGTACAGATTCGTCGATGAAATTCGCTAAATTTTCTGAACTCAACCTTATGCTTTTTAGTGATAATCTGAAAACTGAATTCATGCAAGTAAGATGAAATAGGGGCATCGAGAGAGGGGGGTTATCATTCGATCCCTAAACATGTGAGGATAGGGGGTTATCATTAAATCCTTAAACATGTGAGGGTAGTTATCCCAGACAGGAAATAATTAAGGGGATTAAGAGACTCTCTGAAAGTCATTTTCCACAATGACAACAATAGCAACGGTTGATTTGCAAAGCATTCACGAGATTCACCGGCAAGTAAAAAAAGAATATTCAGAATATGGTGAAAGATTTTTAATATTTTTTAGCAACTTGTCTTTACCTAGATCCGGAGATCGATTTGGACATCGCATTGAAATTGAGGCTCTATGGTGGTTTGATTGGTATTGATAACTCCTCGCTTGACATATATTTCAAATCTTACAAAATTTTGAGACTACATGCATTTCTTCATGACGCTTCTGGATTTGTCTTTGAATACAGTGAGAAGGGACCGGGTTATTCGTATGTCCAACCCTGTCCAGTAACAAACGAGTATCTTGGTTTTTGAGAGTCTTTACCTACTCCCAAGCGGCCAGTAGCAGTTCAGACGTCTCTGACCGATGACAGTCTACCTGATGAATTTAAACAAGTTGTCCGAGAGGGAAATGTGGACTCGATTGTTTACCACGAAAATGATTGTGGTGAGTAGTATAGTCATTTGCTTAGTGACTGTGGAGGGGGGGGGGGTTCGGACCCCCTACAAGAAACTTGTGTTTTGAAAAAGTGAAATCTTTGTAATTTTTGTTGGTCACAGAGCAGATTACTATACTTTAACTATTTTCCTGAGTTTGTAGGTTCATGTGAATTGTAACTTTTGGGTTTGTGAGGAAAGTTCATTTTGCCGCGCAAGTGGAGGTAAAATTTATAAAAACTTTCGAAAAAATTTCAAAATTTTTCAGAGTCCTAAAATGGTCTGAAATGGATTTTGCGCTATGAAAGAGCGCTCAAAACTGATTTTTTGTTGACTTGAAAATTTTGTCATCTAAGGTGTCTGCTATAAAAGATAGAAAAATTTTCCCGAAAAAAAAGTCAATATTTGTTAACTTGATTATTTTGTGTACATAAAAGCAACTTTGTTCATTTATTTATTTCTCTGTTTGAGAATCATTATGACAACCATAGCGACCATAGATTTAAAAAACATTCATGAAATTTACGAACAAATAAAAGTCGACTATCCCGAATATAGTGAACGAATTGTATACTTTTTGGCGGCATGTCATTATCTGGACCCAGACATTAACCTGGAAATAGTTCTCAAGTTGAGACCATATGGTGGCCTTATTGGTATAGACAACTCCTCGTTAGACAATTACCTGAAGTCTTATAAATTCCTTCGATTACATGCAATTTTTTCATGGCGCTTCAGGGTTTATTGCAGAGCATAGTCAGAAAGGCCCTGGATATTCCTACGTTTTACCTTGTCCAATCACAAATGCTTATATTGGTCACATGACTGGTCTAACGTTTTGCCTTTTCGTGAAAACGTTTAACAGGAATTTGTTTTATTTGCTGGAATGTTGAATTCTGAAGTTGTTGTATTAGATTTTGAAGTTTTTTGTCTCAAAAAGACTGGTTTTGTAATTAAAGAGTTATCGATTTGCTCAAACAATTATTCAGACACAATTTTCTTCCTACCACCACTGCCATACAATTCACTTTCCGCTAGTGAGAGGAAATCTCATCAGTGGGTTAGTACGTTGTTACACGGTTTATCTTGGAGCACTGGCAGTTATCCTTACTGGTTTCTATCCCAAATCTTTATCGCAATTAAACTTCGTTTTCCCAAAATTGAATATCCACGTAAAAAGTAACAATTAGGTGTTCGTAGTTTGCCATAAGAATAAATGTTTCGGATGTAAAATAAGTATACGATGCTAGAAGGTTTGGTCGAAACAAAAAATTTTGGCGGAATATCAGTTTTGCGGTCCTTGAAATTTTTGTAGGGAATGAGGGCCAACCCCCCCCCCCCTCAAGCATATGTTAGATTACCGTACTACTCATCGTCATCCCACCAACAGACAAGAAGTGTATATCGATGACACTTAGCGTCCCAGTTGAGAAAGTCAGGACAAGAGAAGGACAACTCAATTCAATTTATGAGTATTTTGCACTTTATTGACTCATTCAAGTTTCTAAATACATTGCCAGAAAAGTTAGTTGCCACCATTCCCAATTCAGCTTCCCCGTTTTTTGATGCTATCTTCGATAATGACAAGTCATGAACTAGCTTCGAACAAAGGAGAAAGAATCTATTCCTTTTCATACATGAAAGCAAAATCGAAGTTCCCAGCAGAACAAGTCTTCAATTGAATGCCGGAAAAACAACCCAGAGAACGGAAAATTGCTGATTGCGGAATAAGACTTTCAAAAAGCAAGAACTGTTTAAAAAAAACTGTCGTAGTTTTAAAGACTACAATAACTCGAGTTTGAATTTTAACACCCTTTCACTGGTGTGCATTTTGGAAGCACTTTGGAAGCGTTTATGCATGAAAGACTACAGCGTCATCAAACATTGCTGGTGACAATAATTTCAAAAACTCCCGGCCTAATTTTCAATTGTTGACCACCAGGGAGCATGGAGATCTAATGTAGCACGCTAAGTGTATTTTTGTTTTTGTGTTCGATGCATGGTGATCGACCAACCTGCATGGTGGCATCATGTGACCAAAGCATCTGCCAGTAGATGAATACATGTTCAAGTGTCAGTCGAGCAGGAACTCAAAACGTCATCTGATTTTTCCTTATAATAGATCCTTGAAGTCGACCTAATGTATCCACACGACATACGAGACCCCCATTGTGATTTTTCCCTAGCACCAAAAAATGGTACATGATTAGTGGCTACCAGATAAAATGAAGCTGAGTGTCGTGCTGCCGCTGTCAATTGTCCCTATGTTGCTACAAACCGTCTCCGAAAAAACAGTCCATACGCTTCAACCTCAGAACCCTTAGATTTGCGTTCTACTTGGTTTGATATTTGAAAACGTGCATCACATTGTCTCATTCAGTTTTTTCAAGAGAGTTGCCTGGAGCGGTATATCACAATGAACACCAAAGAGACACTCCTATAGGAACACACTTAAAAATAGTTGTTTAAATTAACGAATAATAGAGAGTACGGAAAAACCCTTAAACCAAAGAAAAGAATGATAACAATCACATTGGCGCAGGTTGTCTATCAAGTACTGCAAGTACATAAATGGATCTCTTTTTACTTTTAATCCATTCTAGTCAACTGATGAGAACTTAGATGCCATCACAACGAACCAAATTTGAAATTATTAATGATTATCTCACGACAATCATACTTAACTTTTAAAAGCAATCGATGCTATATTATTCCTTTGAATTCCTATGTTAAATTTTTACTAGAAAATCTGGATGAGTCGTTGATAATTTTCTTTTCAATTTTAGTCACGCGCAAAAGTTCTGCAAAAAGTGTCACGAGAGCTACAAAAGAATCAAGAATGCAACGACCATTTCTTTTGTCCTCCTCATTGCGCAATTGCAACAGAGAAATTGTATCGAACCATACTGATCGAAAGAACGTTTTGAGTATTAAGGCGACCTAAAGGGTCTTTCTCCAAGGCGGGATCAAAACACTGCTGTTCGGACAAGCCTATGAGACAACAGTTCAAATTTTTGCAAGTGATACGGTGTCGGACTCTCTGACTCAATAAGAAATGGAGGTTTTGTTTGAAAATAAATGGAGCGTTGATATTGAGAAGGATAGCACGCTCCTTGCTTCACCGGAAGGTTGGCTGCAAATTGATTTCGGATTTAAAAGATTAAATAATGAATCAGACTTTAACAGTCGAGATAATGTTGATTTCCCTGTATTGTCTATTCATAGCAGATAACGTAAACTAATCAGAGGAAGAAGGTGAAATAATAGTTGAGGGAGGCAGGTTCCATAACATCGCTTATAAGAGGGTGACGAACATAAAAATATTTTCCAGCCTGAATTTTGTGTTGCACATATAAATCACTTTGTTTCATTTTCCCACATGGCAACTGAACCTAAAGGAATTTAACAAAAAGCTCTTAGAAAACTTCTGACGGCCTCTATTTAAATTAATAATGCCAAACTGTCAAGATTATCACTCTTTTTTTTGCTAACTTGAGCTATTTTGTGGCAGGATGCTCCAGTTTTTTCGAAATCCTTTGCAAATTTCTAACCCACCCTGGTTTAATGTTGATTGCAAAAACAAAGTTTTTATCGTGTTTTATATCCGTAAGTTGGTACAGATTCGTCGATGAAATTTGCTAAATTTTCTGAACTCAACCTTATGCTTTTTAGTGATAATCTGAAATCTGAATTCATGCAAGTAAGATGAAATAGGGGCATATAGAGAGGGGGTTATCATTCGACCCTTAAACATGTGAGGATAGGGGGTTGTCATTGAATCCTTAAAACATGTGAGGGTAGTTATCCCAGACAGTAAAGAATTAAGGGGATTAAGAGGCTCTCTGGGAGTCATTTTCCACAATGACAACGATAGCAACAGTCGATTTGCAAAGCATTCACGAGATTTACCAGCAAGTAAAAAAGAATATTCAGAATATGATGAAAAATTTTTATATTTTTTAGCAACTTGTGTTTACCTAGATCCGGACATCGATTTGGACATCGCATTGAAATTGAGGCCCTATGGTGTTTTGATGGGTATTGTAAACTCCTCGATTGACAAATATTTCAAATCTTACAAAATTTTGAGACTACATGCAATTCTTCATGACGCTTCTGGATTTGTCTTTGAATATAGTGAGAAGGGACCGGGTTATTCGTATGTCCAACCCTGTCCAGTAACAAACGAGTATCTTGGTTTTTACGAGTCTTTACCTACTCCCAAGCGGCCAGTACAGTAGCAGTTCAGATGTCTCTGACCGATGAGAATCTTTCTGATGAAATTAAGCAAGTTGTCCGAGAGGGAAATATGGACTCGATTGTTTACCACGAAAAAGATTGTGGTGAGTAGTATAGTCATTTGCTTAGTGACTGTGGGGGGGGGGGGGGTTTCGGACCCCCGTACAAGAAATTTGTGTTTTGAAAAAGTGAAATCTTTGTAACTTTTGTTGGTCACGGAGCAGCTTACTATATCTTAACCATTTTACCGAGTTTGTAGGTTCATGTGAATGGTAACTTTTGTGTTTGTGAGGAAAGTTCATTTTGCCGCGCAAGTGGAGGTAAAAATTATAAAAACATTCGAAAAAATTTCAAAATTTTTCATAGTCCTAAAATTCTACTAAAAATTCTCCTAAAATTCGAAATGGATTTTGCCCTATGAAAGAGCACTCAAAACTGATTTTTTTGTTGACTTTACTTTTTTCACTTAAGCAGTATAGGGGTTGAAACATATAAAAAGTTTCAAATTTTTCAGAAAAATTTTTCAAAATTTTTCAAAGTCCTAAAATGGTCTGAAATGGATTTTGCACTATGAAAGAGCGCCCAAAACTGATTTTTTTGTTGACTTGAAAATTTTCTCAGTTAAGGTCTCTACTATAAAAAATAGAAAAATTTTCTTAAAAAAAAATTTTGTTAACTTGATGATTTTGTGTACATAAAAGCAACTTTTGTTTATTTATTTATTTCTCTGTTTGAGAATCAGCATGACAACCATAGCGATCATAAATTTAAAAAACATTCGTGAAGTTTACGAACAAATAAAAGTCGACTATCCCGAATATAGTGAACGATTTGTATACTTTTTGGCAGCATGTCATTATCTGAACCCAGACATTAACTTGGAAATAGTTCTCAAGTTGAGACCATATGGTGGCCTTGTTGGTATAGACAACTCCTCGTTAGACACTTATCTGAAGTCTTATGAATTCCGTCGATTACATGCAATACTTCATGACTGGTCTAACGTTTTGTCTTTTCGTGAAAACGTTTAAAAGGAAATTATTTAATTTGCTGGAATGTTGAATTCTGAAGTTGTTGTCTTAGATTTTGAAGGTTTTCGTCACAAAAAGACTGGTTTGGTAATTAAAGAGTTATCGATTTGCTCGAACAATTATTCAGACACAATTTTATTCCTACCACCACTGCCATACAATTCACTTTCCGCTAGTGAGAGGAAATCTCATCAGTGGGTTAGTACGTTGTTACACGGTTTATCTTGGAGCACTGGCAGTTATCCTTACTGTTTTCTATCCCAGATCTTTATCGCAATTAAACTTCGTTTTCCATTCGGAAAGTTTTATGCAAAAGGAAAAGAGAAACCGGAATCACTGCAAACTCTATTGCAGAAGGAAGTTGTAGATTCGGACACTCTTTTATGCCTGAAAGTTGATGAAATTTCTCATCCGATTAAACAATTTACTTGTGCTTTACACTCTTTCAACTTACCCGACAAACAAAAGAATAAACATTGTGCTTAAAGAAAAGCACAGTTGTATATCTCTTGGCTAACACTGCCCACCAATGAGCCGTCGAGTGGAAAAGGTAGCTACTTCAGCTCCTCAAGTGAATTTATCTCCAAGTTGGACAGTATGCAGTTTCATAACGAATGATAATCAAATAACTCTATCTTTGGTCAGAGAGGAGAAAATAGAATCACGGGGGCAATCTATTCTGAGGAAACAACAAATTCTTTGCAACATAGCTGAGGTGGAGACGCTAAAAAAAATCTTTCATTGCTCGAATATTTTCAAATGTACCATGTCTTTACAAGAGAAAATGAAAAGACTGAAACTAAGTCCTTTAACTATTCAAATGTCGCCAGCACCGGTTCAAGTGGCCCTGTACGAAGAAAGTCTCCCTGATGAAATCAAGCAGGTAGTCAGAAGAAGCGTGGAGTCAATTGTCTAATCAAAAGAAACGTGGAGTCAATTGTCTATTACGCAAGGGATTATGGCATGCAATCGAACTACAAAGTGACTTACAAGAAGGGAGACAAAGACTCTAGATATACCACATATGAATTTTTATGGTTGAGAGAGTTACTAACAAAATAATGAGCTAACACTGATGTTTCAATTAATTTTTGATCAAAACATCTTTTAAAATGAGTGATAAAGAAGACCAGATAGATTCCCCTGCTGGAATAGGTTTGAATGATTTAGTTTTCGATGACGAAAATCAAGAGAGACGCTCTTGGAAATTTTGCAACTCTAGACTACCGCCATCAGAAGTAGTGTATTTTACCCAAATCATAATAATACTGTTTGTTATTGGCGTGTCTTTGATCAAATTTATGTTTTTTCATCTTGATTGTCAAGAGTCAACATTTTGGTTTTCACTGCTTTCGTGCACAGTTGGCTACGCGCTTCCTAAACCGAAGCTATGAACAAGATAATTTCAACAAGCGATAGACTATTCATGGCTGTTTGTGGGTCGTCATGCTGTGGTAAAACTGAGCTCATATTTCAAATGTTGCTGAGAAACACCTTTTATCCAAAATTTAAATCTATTTACTACTTCTATCAACATGAGCAACCCAAGTTCAGCTCTATAGAGCATAACTTAAACACTTTTTTCACGAAGTTTTCTGGATTTGATTTCATTTCACAGCTGGAAAACTGTCTGCTTGTTTTTGATGATTCTTGCGAGGAATTTTTCAATGACTAAGAATTTTCTAAACTCGCAACTGCTGGACGTCATAGAAATATTAGCGCCATTTACGTTAAGTATAACTTATTCCAACAGAGTAAATGGTCAAGAACAACAGATCTCTACACAACCCACATCATTTTGTTCAAACCACCTAGAGACATACAGCAGATCACCTATATTGACAAACAATTAAACAACACAAATTTTTTAAAAGAAAGCTGCGAGCTAGCAACAAAATTACCTTTTGGACACTTACTCATTGACTTGGATCCAAAAACTTCAGACTCCTTGCGTTATCGTTCAAATATTTTACAACCAGGTCCAACAATTTATTATCTACCTTCCTCCAAAGCGGTTGTAACTAATTTGACAGATGAGAGAAAGAGTTATGTATGCTAAAGCAAATGCTCGAGCTGTCTGATAATAATTTCAGAAAGTTCCTCAAAGAAGCACCAAATAGTTTCATAAACTTTCTGTGCGAGTATTTGCCCTATGTAATCAATGGCAACGTTCCAGTCAACAAACAGTAACTAAAAAATCAAGAGGACTCATTTCAGCAGTTATTATCAAACGAAACAAGTCTGAAGAAAAAGCGATTCATTTTAGCGAGAAAATCAGCATTTATCAAGGCAATAGGATTCTCGTGCTACCTTTATTTAAAAGTCAAATAACGCATGCAGAAGAATTTGTTTTGATCCCCAAGAGGACGTTCATATCGAAAAACCCAAACAAGGAAGAAATTTTTGATAATCCAATATGTCAACAAAAAGCCACTCAGTTATCGCTCCTACAAAGATCTAACCCAAATTTTAAGCAGAGCAGTGGAAAAAAATTTTAAGATGCTGACAGAAGCATTGATAGGCTGATCACGAGAACAAGGAGAGGTGATGGAACAAGTGATCCAGATGATGTAAAATCAGAATCGTTTGTTAGTGATGGCAGTGAAATCGAACCTGTAGTGAAAAAACGGAAAGATTCAGCCTTTGACTCAATGATGCTGGAACTAAAACTAATGGATGAAAATAAAACAAAAAGAGCTGCAATTATCCTGAAAAAGATTTTTGATTCCGATACTGTTTCCATTAGTGAAGAGAATAATGTTCTCCATATTGAAGATGAACCTCAAGGAGTGAAGGTGACAAATTTCTTGTGCAATTTACAACAACCTACCAAAAAAATTGACGTGCAAAAGTGTTCCGAAATATTGAGTGAACTTGATATAGCAGCCCACTTGGTTTACAATACTCATGCAACAAAAGTTTTCGATGAGTTTTACAGCGAAGAAGAGGAAGAGCAACCGACACGAAAACAAAAGAAACAGCAACCAAGAGGAAGATCTGAGACAAAAGAAAATAGTGCAAAACCAAAAGTCGACGAGAGCAAAAAGAAGACAGACGAAGACACGAGTAGAGAAGATTGGGCTTTCTAAAAATGATGTGACGAAACTTGATAACCTCTATTTAAGAGGACCTGCGTCATTTGGAAACGCAAAAAGACTGCAAAATGTGAGCAAATTATCAATTAAAAAAAGTAAAAATGTATCTGGAAACGAAACCATCCTTCCCCAAATATCGTTCACGTTGCCTCAAATTTCCCAGGTTTAAAGAAATTGTTAATGACCTAAATGAGATCTGGTCCGTAGATCTAGCATTTTTTGATAAACTTGCAAAGTACAACAGTGGCGTAAAATACCTTCTTGTTGCAGTTGACTGTCTGTCAAGATATCTCAGAGTTGAACCACTAAAAACAAAATATGCTACAGAAACTCCAGAGGTTTTCAAAAAGGTGGTCAAACATAAGCAACCTAAAAAAGTTTGGGTCGATGATGGCGTCGAGTTCCTCGGTGCTTTCAAAAACTTTTGCAACAAACGCGGAATTCATTTATACAGTACTTTCAGCGAGAAAAAGTCTGCTTTTGCTGAAAGAAATATACGGTCCGTCAAGAATATAATATACAGATACTAAGAAGAAAATTGGACATATTCATATCTAGATAAACTGGATTCATTTGTTAAAACCATCAATTCTTGAGTTAATCGAACAATCAATCTTGCTCCAAACAAAGTCACGAAAAAAGACGTTCCGCGGCTTGTATAGTTGATTGCGAAAGCAACATTTCCTCAAAGACCAAAATTTTTTGTTGGTGATCTTGTACGAATACTGAAAAAAGAGCAGACGTTTGGAAAGGGTTACAAACAGTCTTTTACAGACGAGATTTTTGAAATTTCGTCTATCCCAACATTGAACCCTCCAACGTATTCTCTTATCGATACCAATAAGGAAATTATTCAGGGTAAATTCTATCAACCCGAACTCCAATTAGTACGAGAATCGCCTGTGCAAAATGGCAAGTAAACGTTTTGAAGATGAATTTACGGTACATGTAATCTCCTCCGCTTCGATGGAGATCTTCGTTTAAAACACATTGGCTTCATTCAGGAATTTTTTCAATGATGAAATACATTTTTCAGGAGACTGGAGAGTAGCTTTGTGTGAAATTTTGTTTTCCAACTAAAATAGAACAAACGGGGTCCTAACTTCTTACAGTTTAGGTGGTTTAAAAGATCACCAACGAAATAGCTCTGGAGCCAATGTCATATCACGTCCATACAACCGTGAGCGAATAGTTTTCACGCCAGGAACTTTTGATACAGTGCCACATTTGTTAGCTACCATTAAAAGAACTGATGGTTTACCAAATTTTTCATTCAGAGATGTTAAAAGTTCCGGTAAATTTGAAACTGTCCTTGGAAAATATGAGGGAATTAGGTTTCCAAGCATTATTGGTTTCACGAAATTCCTAGCATTATTGGTTTCAAGGGCGTCTCTGATGGACGAGGAACACACATGGCGTACAAAATGGACACAATTGCAAATAAATTGATGGAAAAAGATGATACCAAGGCTTTTATGGGGGACTTTCTAGCTGATCTGTGCGCTGGGAAACATTTGATATTTATTTATACAAACATTATTGAGTATCAAAACGTTGGCGATGCAAAAGCACTTTTACTACGAGTCATTGATTCAAAACAACGGTTGAAAGACGGTAGCGTCTGCGAGCTTGAACCAACACACAGAATAGTTTTTCAAATTTGGACTAAAAAGAACTTTCAAGTACGATTCAGTCAATTTCTATAGAACTACGCACCGAAACAGGTCAATTAGTCCCCTATTCAGGGACTGGTAAAGTCATTCTGACGTTGCAGTTCAAAAAATTTGGTGAGTAAAAGCAATGGATTCATACTACACCAACCAAGCATCTGCATTGCCTTATTTTTCGGGACACTATAGGCAAAGAGGTAGCGGCTTTGGAGCTTTAGCAAGTCGTATCGGAAGAATCGCTCTACCTATTGCAAGAAAATTTATTTTATCAGCAGCAAAACGAGTTGGAAAAGAACTTCTGTTACAGAGCGTACCAGAGTTAATGGATGTTGTCAGTAAAAAAATCTCCAATGCAAGCGCTGAAAAACACGATATTAAATACAGTCAAAAAAGAAACAGGAGGCTCATTGGCACTGCGAATGAGACAAAGACGAAAGAATCGTAGACGATCAAAATTTTCAGGTTCAAAAGCGAGAAAAGGTAGCAAAAAAAGAAAGGTAGTCATTTCAAAATACAAATAGCCAAAGAGAAGTCGGTCCGATTTCTTTGCCAAAGTTAAAGATGATCGGTAATATGTTACCAACAGAGGCAACACATTCTTGTATTTTCTGATGAAAGCTTTTGTCAAAAAGTAGGACTAGTTTACAGTCCTAACGGACCCATGCTTGAGTTTGAGGTTGCTGGAGACAGAAATAATTTTATTGATCCGCAAAAAAATTTTTCTGGAAATCAACTGCAAGATTGTTCAAGCTTCTGAAGCCGATTTAAGATATGATGCTGGAGCTGCAGCGGATGTAACCAAAATAGACGCTCCTTACTTTTGTAATAATGTTTCATATTCACTCTTTTCTGACTGTACAGTATCTGCCAACGGACTGAAAATTTCAAATGCAAATGGAAATTATGCTCGCAAAAGTTTTATTGAAACCGAATTTTCTCACAATAAAGACGCAGAGGCAAATTGGTTGGCTTGCCAAGGTTATTTCTGCGAGGATAAACCTGGAGCGATAGCAACAACTGAAGTGAACAGACGAAAAGTTTTGGTAAGACAATATGCCGAATGTACTTTTTATGGAAAATAGGCATCAGATTTTTTTTACATGTGATCGACATCTTTTGACCGGAGTCACCTTGCAAACTTCCTGTCGAAGATCAATAAATGATTTTGTTGTAGTATCTGACGATGCTGGAAAATCATTTAAAGAGAAAATTATAGAAGCTAATTTGTATGTGAGAAAAATGACATTGAACGACGACGTCGTTTCTGCCATTGAAAAACATTACCATCAAGCCCAGAGTCCTATCCTAATTTGGAAACTATAACAAATACATTTTTGGCTTCCACTGGTTTGCAAAATTGGAAACAAGAAGATGTTTTTAGCAGGGAGCCTATTCGACGTCTTGCCATTTGTCTTAACACAAACGAAGCTTTCTTAGGAAGCAAACAATTCAATCCTTTTCACTTTCGTAAATTTAATCTGGAGCAGATATGTATTTATCGAACTGGACTCCCCGTTGCAGACAGCCCCATAAGTACAGCTGACGTAAACCGCTTGTACTTCAACATAATGTCAGATTTAGCTTATATTGACATTGGACTTGAAAAAAGTTAGTCTGAATACCCTAACCATTTTACTATGGTGTTTGATCTCACCAGGACTCGGCAGGCGTCACATGATTTTTTTCACCCTGAACTTACCAATTGTTCGATTTCAATTGAACTTAAGTTTTCAGCCGCGTTCCCCTGTAATATTGAAATTTTCATTGTTGGTGAAAAAGCGAGCAAAATTTTTATCGATTCTGCACGACGAGTTTCAAAAAATCATATTCTTACAAATTAATGGATGAGGATAAACAAACTCGTTCAAGGATGTAAACGTTTGAAGTACCAATTTCATGGTGTATTTGCAGCTGACAATTTTCTGCTGCACTTATCTGAGAACAGTTTCATTATAATGAATGTATCAACTTCTCAATCAATTGGAACACATTGGATACTTATTGGTCAAAGGAATGAAAAATTTATTTTTGCTGATCCCTTGGGACAAAATCTAACTTCATATAAACATTTGCACAATAGATTTGCTTCCCCTGATGATAATATTCAAACTGTATATGAATTGCTAAGAAACCAGCCTATTCAAAAACAAAACTTAATATTGTGTGGCTTATTTTGCATCTATATTGCTCATTATCTTTTTGATAAAAAAGAAATTGTAGAGATGAGTGATGTTGATTCGATACGTTTTGCGCTTCACATGATGCTCTAACACTGCTAACATGATTTGATGAAATAATTTTTTTTCAAAAACTAAGCGTACACACAAAACATCATTGTCAATACCTAATTTTCCATAGCCACTTACAAAAATATCCATTATTTGGCAAAAGCACCAGAATGGGGACCATACAAAATGTTTTCAAAACTCTTTAGAGTTTCACTTGATATCCGGTCAGTTTGTAATTGCTGATTCAATGTTTTCTCAGCATTATTCCATTATTCAGAGATTTGTAACCAACAATTCCACTTCGGCGGCGATTTTTGCTCAGGACATTGCTTAATTTTGGTAAGCGCTTCTGGATGCTGGTTGCTTCTCCTTTTGTCGGTGGCGCTGAACCATTGTATTCCACAGCTAGTTTGAGTTTTTCGAAAATCTCTCCAGTTATCTCCACTGTGGCTCCGTTTGAAAAAAAATATTTAAAGGTTGTGTACAAGCAAAGAACTGCATAAAGCCTATTTCGTGTTAATATTTCCGTAGTCAGGCACATCAAACAACACATGATAATTGTTAGAGGGTAACACTTCACAACACCCGTTTTCAAAATGCATGCAAACAGCGTAATTCCTGGCAAACATCGAAGTTGGTTTTTCTTCTTAAACAAAAAACCTGAAATTCTTTTGAAATTGTTTTATGTAACCAGGTGAGCGCTCATACATAGCTTCCATCATTTTCTTTACAATTTAATCTTGATCATATAATTCGTCCTTTTGCTTTAACTTTGGTCGCTTTGCCGGGGTTAGTTTAGTTGTCAAATCATTGTCATGCTAGAGTTTCGTGCAGCCGCTCGAATTTTTGGAGTCTTTTTTGTCAACATTTCAAACTCTTCCAAAGTCAGGGTTATTCTTTGTTGAAGTTCATAGTCATGTTCACCATTTTTGAATAATTTTAGAAAGAGATAAGTTCCGGTTCTTTCATATGTTTTGAGCGTAACCCGAATCAAGCGTTTTTCATTCTTAGAAACGTCAAAATGAGCGTCTTCGAATTCACCGTACAATCCAGCAGTAAATACCATATTATTTGATTACGTTAACAATTTTGTTCAACTGTTTTGCTCTGAGTAAATATTTAAAAGTGTTCAGAATATTTAGAACTATTCAACTAATAAGACTTCTGTATGGAGATTACAACTACTATTCGTTGTAGACAACAAATAGTGTTCTACGAAATCACACGCATTCCTTAAAACATTTATCAATAGAGCAGTTTTCATATTTTGGTTAACAGTTAAACATGTATATATTTATATAAGAATATCACAAACACAAACAATTATAGGTGTGTCAGGGGTTCATTTGATTGCATAGATAACAGTTAGCCTTAGGTCATGTAACAACTGTGTAAATTTCGCCTTTTGTTTTATTAGAGTAATAAAACTCTGAAAACCATGAGCAAGTCAATTTAACATACAAATAATATTGCATAAAGTTGCATATAAAAACTGAAGTTACAAACTGTTCGCCTAAACACAAGTTTCTTTTTCGTTGGGCTTTTCACACTAAACTAAAGTTTTTGATTTTACTTTCATTTTCATACAAAATTTGTTTTAAATCACATTTTTCCTCTAATTAAAAAATAGTCGATCGAAATTTCTAAAATGTCTTACTATATTCTCTCTGAAAGCGAAAAATTCTTTGAAAGGACAATTGTTTATCAAACGCAATATGAGAACTTCGTGGTCATCATAACACAAAAACGGATTAATGAAAAAGATGATTAGACTACCCAACAACACTGCATGCTGCCAAAAATTTTCATTAATTTCATAGCTGAGCTGCCCGAAAAACCGTTAACTGATTCATTTAAAGGATCATATACTACGTCGGGTGGCAAAATTCCTCCGTCCAAATTCAATCAGCCTCTTGGGGCCTGCGATATAAGCAATCTACTTGTTGAACTCAAGAAAATCTTTTACAAATACGACTGCGAGACAGTTGTGTCGTTCTTGGTGTCGTTCAAGCTTGCGACGATCTTGCCGATCTATGGGGTCTACCCCGCTCTCCTGATACCCCTAAATACCAACTCTTGCGACAAATCCAGCTTAAGATCCTAGTCCAACAGTATCTCCTACTAGTACTCAGGCAAGCCCGTCACTCTTCTCAGAAATTAACGGTAGCAAGTTCAGCTCTCATGAAAACTTCATTGGACTCTGGAACAATTTGTCGGGTACTCACTTTGAAACTCCCGCGAAACGTCAAGAAAGCGATGAAAGCCATATTACACCAGAAACAAATGAAGTCACTCCAGTGAATAGACAAAACCCAAAAGTCTGCAACGCACTAAGAAAAATAAAAACTTCAACAAATTTGAGGGAACTGTTTGGAAACTCCGAATGATATCTCGTTTCTACTATGAAGAAACAAAACTCGCAAACTCTATGATTTTGTACATTATCACATGCCAAAAATGTTTGTTACCGCATGCTAATAATTTTTGTTTGAAAAAATTCTCAACTCAAGAAAATATGTGAGAACTGTTTTTTTTTTCAAAAAACCAAACTGTGATGAAGGTTGATCATAATCTATTTTGGTGTGACTTGATATCATTGAAAAAAAGATACCATTCTCTTTCATAATGAGCAATGTATGGTATTCTGTTCAAAATTGACAGAGAATTGCTGTTTTATAACACTGTTTGTGAATATCAAATTTTGTTTCATAAGAAAAAACGAAACCAAGTTATTTATGAAATTAACTTAATGCAAGAAAATAATAACTAAAGATGTTCAAACTTCAAGTATAAGAATTTATTTTACAAACTCCATCACTTCCCATAACGGTGGCCTGCTGTGTTGTGAAAATTTGATCAAAAATTTATAAAAAAAATCAACATAAGATAGTAAAAATAACAAAATTGAATGTTTTTTAACTCCTTCAGGAACCTTTTAAAAAAGCTCATTTCTCTAGCAACTTTAAAAGACCTAAACCCTTCCCACCGTTGTAGTTTGTTGAATGAGTTTGAATTCTATCTGTTAACCACTGATTTTGTTATTGATACTATATAAATTTTCAGAGAATTGTTAATTTTTTAGCTGTCTTTTATCAAAAAAGCACAATTTTATTGCAAAATTTCTGCAATTATTCAAAAATGTGATTAAGGATTTTTGAAATTTTTACCTGAGAACTCAGGTATCTGTGTTAGAAGCTCATGTGAACCAGTAAATCATGGCTATGAAAAAATTTTTTCAATATATAATTCTCGGTCAAAGAATTGACCCCTTTTTTCCAATTTTTCAATTTCATTTAAATTTGTTTTTCTAAAGTAGAAAACTGTAATTATTTGCATATTTTGGCTGTTCATTTGGAACTTAGATTGGAGTGACAAGTTGGGTTCATTTGTGATCACACCACTAGACCATACCAAATTTTTGATATAATCTTTAACCACTGTTTGCAATTTTATGATTGTAAGGTGTTAGGTCAAGAAGTCAAGGGGAAAAGACAATATTTATGAGAGAGGATCCGGGGCACAATTCAATTTCTGTGTCTGAACGAGAGTAGTTACTCTATAAACAAAACTTATCTACCATAATTTATCTTAAATTTCCCTATTATACTTGTTCGTTTGAATAACTAGAAGGCAGGGGTGTGTGAATAGATTCAACAAAAAAAAATAAACAAAGACCCACATACAAACACAGAGGAGCGAGAGAGATAAGAATATTGATATATCCAATATATCCAGCTATTGGTCTACATGCCTTTGACTATGGTGGGTAAATGAAAATTTGTTGTACAATTTTGTACTTTTAGTTGAACTTGGTTGTTGATATTTCTAGAGCCTTAGATAAACCCTTAACAAATGATCTTTGTTACCGAACTCCTTAGGTGTGAAAGATCTACAGGTTGAGGGCACACCTTTATTGTCTATTTGCTAAAGCCGTCACTTTCCCATTTCTCTGTCTAAATTTGAGCTTTAACATTTAATAAAGAGATATTGTTGAACATTTTCAAGATTTTGCAAGAATTTGAAAACCCAAATACCTCTTTTGTTTAAAAAGTTTGATCCTATACTTTGCTTTCTTCGTTACCAAACATTGTTTAAAGATAAGCGAAACATTTTTAATATAATTTTTATAGTTAAGTCACCTTTCTTAGAACATTTTGTAATTTAAACGTCAATTTTGTACAATTCTCTTCCACTTAGATTTGATTGAAGACAATTACATCAACCAAACAATCATTAGTCTCAAAAAAGACTCTAATTTGCAGCGAGTGTTCAGCACAGCTTTCTTATAGACGATCATTAAACAAGCAGTTGGAGAAAAGACATAACATTTATCCAAACCTACCCACATTTAGCTGTTCCAATTGTTAGTTTGCCTTCCCTACGCAAACATTCCCTTGTGTCACACCACTAACCCATTTTAAAAGTTTGTTATTCGTATCGAATGGGTTTTCAATCAAAAGTTGATTATGCTGATTACGTGAATAACGAACATGGTCTTCCCGTTCCTGAACTGGAACCACGTGAAACAAATCCTTCGACAACAATACTGAGTTGAATCGAAAGTGGCATTTACTACTATGAACTTCTGCCCCAAGTCAACGATCTGGACATCATAGAATATTTGCGCAGAAAAAGGAGTGAAATCGAGGACGTCATAAGCAAACACACGAATCAGTTCCCACAAAAAGTGAAATTGATGGTCAAAATGTTTTGACCATCCAACTCAATGATTTGACAATGTGATGAAGATCGTAGTTCATCATGTTGTGTGCAATGACTGGTGTATAATTGAGGGTTCTACGTTTCAAATTACATTCGTTGTGTGCATACCCCAGCAATTGTCCGGAGAAGTGGCAATGGTCAAGAAACTTCTCATCTTCGTTTTCGAAGGCAACATTGCAAATCCAACAGTTAGTATGAATTGTTTTTGCAGAGGCAACTCCGATGAATTTGGGAAACTTTCTATTCTGATGAAAAAAAAATGTCTCGCCATTTTCTCAATTTTGGAAAGAAACCTCTCCATACAGTCAGGACCTGTATATATGTCAAAGTATATTGGTTCAGGATTTCCGTGTTCTATAACAAGTAGGCAGTAACTGCACGGCAAATGTTGCTCTAAAGCGTACGTTCCGGAGATATTTTGATTGATTTTCACAGTTCATACTGGGACAATGAGGGATGGAGAAAATACCTTGGACAAATGTAGAAAACCACCTTGCAGAAAAGTTATCGAACGCTACCTTGTTTTTTGATTGTATCAGGCAGTGTAATTTGCAAGGATTCCTAGTCCAGACAGTATTGCTGATGCGTGTTCAGGTGTTCAATTGAAGAGCAAATGTGAAGGCAGTTGCGACACAGAGAGCTTCTATCAAGATACTCTTTTCCAGTGATTTTTGAGACAAGTTTGTGAAGATTGATTATCAAAACATAACGATAAGTTTCTCCGTTGCTCAGCATTCAAGTCAACGAACTTGGAAAGATCCATGAGACTCATTGGCATATCGAAGTCTTCCACCGGTTGCTTTGCTGAAAGTTTTCACTGCTGTAGGTTAAGATCTTTGTTCTAGGTCTGAAGCAATGCCTTGGTGGTTCCAACTTCTCTTTTTTTGAACAATATGATATCCGGCTGTGAAGCAATACATGAAGCACTTCTCGTCATTTGAGTTGTGAATATTCAATAGATTCGAATCTCTGCGCAACAGGTGAACCTCTGAAAAAAGTATGAAGCTGCTCCAACGTATTGGGACATATCGCACTAACTTTATTGTTACTTTGTCTGTGGTCTGTAGCTGCCAACCGCCTCCATAGCTGGAAAATGAAACAAGTTTTGACACTATGGTGTCAACTAGACCTTCGTAGGTGGTGTCAGAAATGCCTGTATAGTAAACTGTTGTAGTGTGTGTTGAAGTAGACAGTGACTTTTTCTGGATCTTCATCTGTTTGTTTTTGGAACATGGTCTTCCCGTTCCTGAACTGGAACCACGTGAAACAAATCCTTCGACACCAATACTGAGTTGAATCGAAAGTGGCATTTACTACTATGAACTTCTGCCCCAAGTCAACAATCTGGACATCATAGAATATTTGCGCAGAAAAAAGGAGTGAAATCGAGGACGTCATAAGCAAACACACGAATCAGTTCCCACAAAAAGTGAAATTGATGGTCAAAATGACCCTCCAAAAACAAACAGATGAAGATCCAGAAAAAGTCACTGTCTACTTCAACACACACTACAACAGTTTTCTATACAGGCATTTCTGACACCACCTACGAAGGTCTAGTTGACACCATAGTGTCAAAACTTGTTTCATTTTCCAGCTATGGAGGCGGTTGGCAGCTACAGACCACAAACAAGGTAACAATAAAGTTATTGCGATATGTCCCAATACGTTGGAGCAGCTTCATACTTTTTTCAGAGGGTCACCTGTTGCGCAGAGATTCGAATCTATTGAATATTCACAACTCAAATGACGAGAAGTGCTTCATGTATTGCTTCACAGCCGGATATCATATTGTTCAAAAAAAGAGAAGTTGGAACCACCAAGGCATTGCTTCAGACCTAGAACAAAGATCTTAACCTACAGCAGTGAAAATTTTCAGCAAAGCAACCGGTGGAAGACTTCGATATGCCAATGAGTCTCATGGATATTTCCAAGTTCGTGGACTTGAATGCTGAGCAACGGAGAAACTTATCGTTATGTTTTGATAATCAATCTTCACAAACTTGTCTCAAAAATCACTGGAAAAGAGTATCGTGATAGAAGCTCTCTGTGTCGCAACTGCCTTCACATTTGCTCTTCAATTGAACACCTGAACACGCATCAGCAATACTGTCTGGACTAGGAATCATTGCAAATTACACAGCCTGATACAATCAAAAAACAAGGTAGCGTTCGATAACTTTTCTGCAAGGTGGTTTTCTACATTTGTCCAAGGTATTTTCTCCATCCCTCATTGTCCCAGTACGAACTGTGAAAAACGATCAAAATATCTCCGGAACGTACGCTTTAGAGCAACATTTGCCGTGCAGTTACTGCCTACTTATTATAGAACACGGAAATCCTGAACCAATATACTTTGACATATATACAGGTCCTGACTGTATGGAGAGGTTTCTTTCCAAAATTGAGAAAATGGCGAGGCATTTTTTTTTCATCAGAAGAGAAAGTTTCCCAAAATCATCGGAGTTGCCTCTGCGAAAACAATTCATACTAACTGTTGGATCTGCAATGTTGCCTTCGAAAACGAAGATGAGAAGTTTCTTGACCATTGCCACTTCTCCGGACAATTGTTGGGGTATGCACACAACGAATTTAATTTGAAACGTAGAACCCTCAATTACACACCAGTCATTGCACACAACATGATGAACTACGATCTTCATCACATTGTCAAAACATTGCACTCTGCATCAGAGAATGTTAAGATTGACGTAATCCCAACAAACGATGATAAGTTCATTGCATTGAATTATGGTGTATACATTGAGAGACGATAGCGCAAGCGAGACGAAGATTTCGTATACGAGTACTTGCGTTTCATTGATAGTTTCAAGTTTATGCCCAGTGGCTTGAGTAAATTGGTAGAAACATTGCCACATGACAAATTCTCAATTTTAGACAACTTCTATCGTGGACATCAACGTCAAAAACAACGTGAACTTTTAAAACAGAAGGGGAATTTTCTTTACTCATATGTTAGCAGTTTTGAAAAATTGAGTGACCATGAACTGCCCAACCTCAGACATTGGAAAAACAGTTTGAAGACAACAGTTTTGACATAACCTCCACAGAACTGGGCCACCTTAAAAAGATATTCGAAGAGTTTCAAAGATGCGCTGCATCTTTGAAAGTTTGCAAACCGGACCTTGAGCTGCTGACGGACCGCAACTTGCTTGGCATGACTGAGCGAATGATTCGTGGTGGGATAGCTTCAGTCTATAGCTCAAGGCTGGAAACTGCAAACAGTCCTCTCCTGCCAAACTTCGATGTGTCGAAAGAAGTGACGTCAATAGTGTACATTGACGCCAACAATCTTTATGGTGGGATCATGTTAAAATATGCACATCCATTGAGAGCATTTGAATTAATTACAGAAATTATTTTGGAGGATCTCATTAATGCGGATGATGAGGGAGATATTGGCTGTGTTGTCGAAGTTGACTTGGAATATCCGGATGAATTGCATGAGAAATATTCGGATTTTTCACTCATCTCAGACAAGCATCCAATAGACCCATTAGAGCTCAGAGATCATCAAACAAAAATGAAAAACGCCCTGAAGATAACAAAGGCAAAAACTGAGAAACCATCCACCCTAAAAAGCACTACGTTGCTCATTACAGAAATCTAAAGTTCTTTGTAGAAAAAGGAATAAAAGTAACAAAAATTCATCAAGCAATCAAGTTCCAGCAGTCAAAGTGGTTAGCAAAATTTGTTGATTTGAACAATACCAAGCGACAAGAAGCGTCATCAAAACTTGATCAAGACTTTTTCAAATTGATGACAAATTCTACATTTGGTAAACTCTGCGAAAGTTTGCGCAACAGAGTAACAGTCGCTTTTATTCGCACAGAGGAAGAACAACTAAAAACTACCTCTGAATGCAACATAAACGCAGAAAAAATCATCGGTGAAAAATTACCGCTAATCACTAAGAAGAAACAAAGCATAACGTGGTACAAACCTACCATTGTGGGGGCATGCATTTTGGAGCTGTCAAAACATTTTATGTTGAATTTTCATTATAATGTAATGAAAAAGAAAACATCATGTTAACTACTCTATTCTGACACTGACAGCTTCATTTACAAAATTCGGACTGGTAACTTTTATGAATATCTAGCGAAAAAACCTAACTTGATATCAAACTTTGACCTTTCAAACTTCCAGAAAACCCACCCATTATTTGATCGGTCAAACGAAAAAGTGGTGCTCATGTTCAAAAATGAGCTAGCTGGAACGCCAATTGAGGAATTTTGCGCACTGAAACCTAAACTCTATTCCTTAGTTGTGGGTGGTTACGGAAAAATGTCTGCAAAGGGCACAAAGAAATTTGCACAGTCTAAACTGCACCATGATATGTTCAAAAAAACTCTTGCCACCGGGGATCTTGTCAGGCTCGAAAATTTCAAGATTGCTTCAGAAAAACATCAATTACCAACTGTATGTGTGAACAAAATTGCACTGAGTGCTTATGACGATAATAGGTACATAAATGAGGATAGAACAACAGCACTGCCTTTTGGACATTTTTCTCTCCGGGACGAGTATCTAACAAAGCAAATCCGATTGGGGGGTCGAATCAGATAAAGATATAAACGTCTTTAACATACCTGAGGCGGGAGAAGCATCTGGTTGGGAAACTCCGGATCCAGGATTCAAACAACGCTCATACTCGAATGAGGAGCTAGATAACGTCGCGGAGTTAAGCAACTTATCTGAATTAAGTGATGACACCGACCAAGAAACACATAACCCTTTCATTCTTGCGGAAGCCGAGGAAGATGAAAGAGCGATTACCAGCCCCTCTGCCATTGATGACTATCTACCCTTGTCAATAGTTAAGCAAAGGAAACAGAAAAACATCAAAATTGACAAGAGTAGGTCAGCGAACAATCAATCAAACTCAAAAAATTTAGGAAAAAATAATGACGAAGAAGCGCAAAGTAACGGTGATGGTTCACCACTTGTCTCAATTAAACGCACTCGAGTTGCAATGTATGATTCTGACTCAAATTTATTAGTTAACCTTTGTATGTTTTAATAAGTACCTGTGTAAAAGAAAGGAAAATTAAAATGATACAAATATAAACTATTGAAATTCTGTTTTTGCTAAAGCGTTGAAAAAATAACTTACTTTATAATCTTTGTCAAACTTTCCTGCCAAAATTGTTCCGGAATTTATTGCCCAAACAATTATTTTCTATATGGTGCTGCTCCAATTCCCGTTTATAAAAAAACACCTCTCTACAAAAGTGACAAATTTGATCTGGAATTTCACAAGATGTAAGGGATTGGTAGATATATAAAGGTTTGGGTTTGAGGAATGTTTTGTGCTTCAAATGACGTTTATATTGTGGGAGGAAAAAGACAGGTTAGTTACATTTTGTACAATATTTGAGGTAAAAATTTCTGTGATGGAATGCAAAATGATCGTATTTTTCTTTTAATTCATCGAAAACTATCTCACAAACTTTACATTCGCCATTTGCCTATCATGGACATTTGCCTAAAACAAGGCTGAAATTGATTCGAATTTCTTTTAATAAAACAGTAGGTTGCGGGTATATGACTTTCAATAAGGATAATTCAGATTGTCCTTCTGAATCTTCATTTCCAAACCCTTCATTTCCAAACTCAACTTATACAGTAGAACTCAATTTTATTGGGTCCCAGAAATTGCCTTTCATTTCCCCTATTCACCGACACAATTTATCTTTAATTTTAACTTGAACACTTTCCCTCACTGACGCAAAGTAATTACAAACCCGTAAAAACACTTAAGATTTTAGTTTAACCCGACCATGAAAGTATATATCTAAGAGACAAGATCCCTTTGATTTAATTCCCCACAAATTCCGCCACTGTAAACAACATTTGACAAGACTAATTAATTCCCACCTTCAAAACCCCACAAAATTTTAACTCCACTTGCGCGGCAAAACGAATTTTCTTCACAAACCCAAAAATTACAATTCACATGAACCTACAAACTCAGAAAAACAGTTGAAGTAGTAATTTGCTCCGTGATCAACAAAAATTACAAAAATTTCACTTTTTCGGAACACAAATTTCTAAACCACCCTCCCCCATACAGTCACTATGCAAAAGACTATACTACTGTGGTGTGAACGCCAGTTACACATTGACCTACAAAAAAGCAGATGAAAACTCTAAATATACAACTTACGAATTTTTTATTGTTGAGTAACAAAATTACCTAACCTATGCTTTGTTAATTCATTAATTTCGAAAACCCTGTTTTGAATGAGTCCACATGAGGATCAAATAGATTCAGGTGAAAGAATAACCGATCTAGTCTTCGATGACAATAATCATGAAAGACAGTCTTAGCGGTTTTGTAAATCAAGATCTGAAGTTTCAGTTTTTACACAAATTTTCATCACACAATTTTTAATTGCTCTTTCTCTCATAAAGTTTGTGTTTTTCAACCTTGACTGTGAAGAGTCAACATTTTAGTTTCTACTTCTTTCTTGTACAGTTAGATATGCTCTTCCAAATCCAAAGTTATGACTAAAACTATTTCAACTACCGACAGAGTGTTTATGGCGATTTGTGGTCCATCATGTTGCGGAAAAATTGAATTGATTTTCAAAATTTTACTTCAAAATAATTTCGCACCTAATTTTCTGTCTACCAGCATGATCAAACTAAATGTCAGGCATTGGAAAGAAAACTGAACATACAGTTTTTAAAATTTGCTAGTTTTGAACAAATAGCAGAACTGGATAACTGTCTTTTAGTTTTTGATGACTCTTGTGGAGAAATCTTCAATGACAAAGAGTTTTCCAAGTTAGCTACAGCGGGTCGGCATAAAAATATATGTGTTATTTACGTGAAACATAATCTGTTCCAACAGCGCAAATGGTCGAGAACTATTGTCCCTATACAACACATATTGTTTTATTCAAATCTCCACGTGATGTGCAGCAGGTTGCTTTAATTGTTCGTCAGCTCAACAGCACACAGTTTTTGAAAGAAAGTTACGAGCTAGCAACCAAACAACAATTTGGTCATTTCCGCAACTTTATTCGAAATCATGAAACTTCATTTAGAAAAATTTTGTCGAAACAGGCAAGTCTGAAAGAAAAGAGGAAAATTTTTTTCAGAGAAATAGAACCCCTAAAAACGGTCACCTTTTTGTGTTACGTTTATCTGAACACAGCATAATGCATACCGAAGATTTAATTTTAATCCCAAAGCGGATGTTTTTCACGAAGCAGCCCGTTAGAAGCGAGATACTTGAACACCCCTTTCATAGAAAAAAGCTGCTCAGCTAACTCTTATCCAAAAACTGAGGAAAATGTTGAAGAAGCAGATAGAGTGGTCCAAACAGAGGCAACAGAAAATGAACAAGAGGAGCCCAAAAAAATGAACTCCATTGGTGATGACAGAGAAATGGAACCAATCATCACAAAAAAACCAAAAAAATAGGTTTGAATCCATAATGGCAAAAGTGAGACTGAAGGAAACACATAAAGTCAAACGTGCTGAGTTAGTGCTCGATATTATCCTCCAATCAGATATAGTTACTATTGGTGAAGAAAGTAGTTTGATTTACATTAACAACAAGTCCTCGGATATACAAGTTTCTCCATTTTGTATGATTTACAACAACCAAATAAGAGAATTGATCAAGACACTTATTCGAAAGTATTATTGATTCTCCAACTTACGCGTGATCTTGTCTCAAACACATATGCAAAGCAAATAATAGAAGCCCATGAGAGTTAACAAGAATTCTTCCCTACACTACAAAATACTCAAACAGGATGTGGCGTCCGAAAAAAAGCCTCGAAAGAAAACAAAAAGACAAACAAAAAGGGGCCGAACAGAAGAAATTGTCTCGTTTTATCTCCTGAGAGGAAAACATTGGAACAAATCTATTCAAAAGGCCCTGCATCATTTGGAAGCCCAAAAAGATTACAAACAAACAGCAATCTGAAGTTAGCAAAAATCAAGTCTTACCAAGAAACTAAGCCGTCTTTCACAAAATACCACTCGATTCGATTAAAATTTCGAAGACTCAAAGTGATTGTGAAGGACATCAACAAAATTTGGTCTCTCGATTTGACTCATGTTGACAAGCTTGCAGACTACAATCGCAATGTAAAGTATCCCTTGGTAGCAGTTGACTGTCTCTCACGATATCTTAGAGTGAAACCAATGAAAACTAAATATGCAACCAAAGCAGCTGAGGCATTCAAAAAAATGATCAAGTATAAGCAGCAACAAAAATTGTGGATTGACGATGGCACAGAATTTCTCGCAGCTTTCAAAAACTTGTAAGACAAAAGAGGAATTCATTTATACAGCACCTTTAGTGAAAAAAATCTGCTTTTGCCGAACGGAACATTCGGTCACTAAAAAATATCATCTATAAACATCTTGAGGAAAAGTGGACATACTCTTATACTGATAAATTAGACGATTTTTTTAGAACGATAAAAATTACGTGTTAACCGGGTAACTAGACTTGCACCAAACAAGTCAACAAATAAAGATGTGCCACGTCTTGTGTCTTTGAGCGCTGAAACTAGTTCCTCGAAAAAACCCAAGTTCGTTGTTGGAGATTTTGTCAGAATCGTTAAAAAGGACGAAGCCTTCAGAAGGGGATACAAACTGTCTTTCATGGATGAAGTATTTGAGATAACAGATATTCCGACATTGTTTCCACCAACCTATTCTCTCATCGACGGAAGCATCGGACCTGCATCGTTTGGAAGCCCAAAAAGATTACAAACAAACAGCAATCTGAAGTTAGCAAAAATCAGGTCTTACCAAGAAACTAAGCCGTCTTTCACAAAATACCACTCGATTCGATTAAAATTTCGAAGGCTCAAAGTGATTGTGAAGGACATCAACAGAGTTTGGTCTCTCGATTTGACTCATGTTGACAAGCTTGCAGACTACAATCGCAATGTGAAGTATCTCTTGGTAGCAGTTGACTGTCTCTCACGATATCTTAGAGTGAAACCAATGAAAACTAAATATGCAACCGAAGCAGCTGAGGTATTCAAAAAAAATGATCAAGTATAAGCAGCAACAAAAATTGTGAATTGACGATGGCACAGAATTTCTCGCAGCTTTCAAAAACTTGTAAGACAAAAGAGGAATTCATTTATACAGCACCTTTAGTGAAAAAGTCTGCTTTTGCCGAACGGAACATTCGGTCACTAAAAAATATCATCTATAAACATCTTGAGGAAAAGTGGACATACTCTTATATTGATAAATTGGACGATTTTTTTAGAACGATAAAAATTACTTTTAACCGGGTAACTAGACTTGCACCAAACAAGTCAACAAATAAAGATGTGCCACGTCTTGTGTCTTTGAGCGCTGAAACTAGTTCCTCGAAAAAACCCAAGTTCGTTGTTGGAGATTTTGTCAGAATCTTTAAAAAGGACGAAGCCTTCAGAAGGGGATACAAACTGTCTTTCACGGATGAAATATTTGAGATAACAGATATTCCGACATTGTTTCCACCAACCTATTCTCTCATCAACGCAGACAAAGAAAAATAGAGGGAAAATTCTATCAAACGGAATTGCAACTTGTGCGTGAAGAGAAAGAAGAAAATGAGTAGAAATCGTTTTGACGATGAGTTTACTGTTCATGTTATTTCGTCAGCGTCGATGGAAACCTTTGGATCGAACACTCTGGCATCATTCCGAAATTTTTTCATTGATGAAATTCATCTCTCTGTTAACTGGAGAGTGGCTCTTAGTGAAATAATTTTTCCCTCAAAAGTTCAGCACGTCGTGAATGGAGATTTAATAGCATACAGTCGTAAGGGATACGAAGACTCGCAGAAAATTTCGTCGGATGCTAATGTCATTTCTCGGCCTTACAATGGAGAAAAAATTTCCTCCATGACTGGCAGTTTTGACACAGTTGCTCAGCTCATGAGTACCATCAAGCGAACAATTGCGCAACCCAATTTTTTGTTTCGAGAAATCAAGAGTACTGGAATATACGAAATAAATTTTGGTAAATATGAAGGTATCACTTTTCCTAGTGAGGAAATACCTAGCATTGTGGGCTTTACGGGAATTCCAGATGGACGCGGTGTACACATTGGTTACAAAATCGGTACAGTTACATCAAATAATTAATGAAGAGTGATGAGACAAAATTACTCTTTGGAGAATTCCCTGCTGATCTATGCGCGGGAAAGCACCTAATATTCATTTACACAAACGTTATTAGATATCAGTATGTGGGTGACGCGAAAGCTCCGTTATTGCGTGTCATTGATTCAAAACAACGTCTGAAAAACAGTAGCGTGTGCGAACTTGAACCAACACATCGATTTGTTTTTTTTTCAAATTTAGACTATAAAAAACAGTTATCAAACTCTATACAATCAATTTCAATTGAGCTTCGCACAGAGACAGGACAATTGGTTCCTTTTGGGAACAGATAAATTATTTTAACTTAATAGTTCAAAAAGTTTTGGATTCCTATTATGCCAATTATCATGGATTCCTATTATGTCAATCAGGTAACATCATCGCCGCACTTCTCCGGATACTATAGACAATGGGGAAGTGAATTTGGGGCTTTAGCAGCGGGAATTGGACGCGTTGCGTTACCATTGGCTCGACGTTTTATTCTACCGACTACAAAATGTATCGGGAGAGAGCTTTTAAATCAAGGTGTTCCCGAACTTGTAGATGCAGTCTCAAAGAAAACGTCACCAAAACAGGCGTTGAAAAACACAGTCTCAAACACCGTCAAAAAACAGACAGGAGGACGAGCGCGGCAACTCCAACAACGACCAAGGAAAGAAATTGGGAGCCGTTTAAATAAGTTGACAAAAAAGCGCAAAACCTCATTCATTTGAAAGTCAAGAGCTCCAAAAAGAAGTTGATCTAATTTTTTTTCCAAGGTGAAAGATGATCGCTAATTTATAACCAACTGAGGCAACTCACAGTTCCCTCGATCTGTTTGAAAAACCATCCCTCTTCGTAACATTTGATGGAAGTTTTGTCAAATTTGGGGCCCGGTGTATAGCCCCAATGGTCCAATGTTGGAATTTGAAGTTGCTGGCATTAGAAATAACTTTATTGATTTACAAAAAATATTCCTGGAAGTCAAACGTAAAATTGTTCAGTCGTCCGAAGCAATTTTAAAATATGATGGTACAGCTGCTGCAGATGTGGCTAAAACTGATGCTCCCTATTTTTGCAATAATGTGCTGCATTCACTGTTCTCTGACTGGACAGTGTCAGCCAACGGACTAAAAATATCAAATGCAAAGAGTTTTCCAAGTTAGCTACAGCGGGTCGGCATAAAAATATAAGTGCCATTCAAGCGAAACATAGTCTGTTCCAAGAGCGCAAATGGTCGAGAACTATTGTCCTTTATACAGCACATATTATTTTATTCAAATCTCCACGTGATGTGCAGCAGATTGCTTTTAATGTTCTTCAGCTGAGCAACACACAGTTTTTGAAAGAAAGTTACAAGCTAGCAACCAAACAACCATTTGGTCATTTATTAATTGATTTAGCCCCAAAAACGTCGAACGCTTTACGTTACTGCTCCAACATTGTGCCGCCAGGTTCATCAATTTTTTACTTACGACCTGCGAAAGCTGTAATTACGAATATAACTAATGAAAAAGAAAGAACTATTTATGCAGCGGCAATTGCTACAAGTAACGGATATCGACCTAAAAAACAGATCAAGGCAGCTTCTGAAAAAATTGTTCAATTTCTCTACGAGTGCTTCCTCAATGTTGTCAATGGCAACGTCTCCATTTCCAGTACTTTAATCGAAATCACGAAACTTTATTTAGAAAAATTTTATCGAAACAGGCAAGTCTGAAAGAAAAGAAGAAAATTTTTGTCAGAGAAATAGAGCCCCTAAAAACGGTCACTTTTTCGTGTTACGTTTATCTGAACACAGCATAATGCATACCGAAGATTTCATTTTAATCCCAAAGCGGATGTTTTTCACGAAGCAGCCCGTTAGAAGCGAGATACTTGAACACCCATTTTATAGATAAAAGCTGCTCAGCTAACTCTTATCCAGCGAGACACACCAAAAACTGAGGAAAATGTTGAAGAAGCAGATAGAGTGGTCCAAACAGAGGCAACAGAAAATGAACAAGAGGAGCCCGAAAAAATGGACTCCATTGGTGATGACAGAGAAATGGAACCAATCATCACAAAAAAAAACAAAAAAATACGTTTGAATCCATAATGGCAAAAGTGAGACTGAGGGAAACACATAAAGTCAAACGTGCTGAGTTAGTGCTCGATATTATCCTCCAATCAGATATAGTTACTATTGGTGAAGAAAGTAGTTTGATTTACATTAACAACGAGTCCTCGGATATACAAGTTTGTATATTTTGTATGATTTACAACAACCAACTAAAGGAATTGATCTAGACGCTTATTCAAAAGTATTATTGGTTCTCCAACTTACGCCTGATTTTGTCTCAAACACATCTGCAAAGCAAAAAATAGAAGCCCATGAGAGTTAACAAGAATTCTTCCCTACACTACAAAATCCTCAAACATGAAGGGGCGTCCGGAAAAAAACCTCGAAAGAAAACAAAAAGACAAACAAAAAAGAAGCCGAACAGAAGAAATGTTCTCGTTTTATCTTCTGAGAGGAAAACCTTTGAACAAATCTATTCAAAAGACCCTGCATCGTTTGGTAGCCCAAAAAGATTACAAACAAACTGCAATCTGAAGTTAGCAAAAATCAAGTCTTACCTAGAAACTAAGCCGTCTTTCACTAAATACCACTCGATTCGATTAAAATTTCCAAGGCTCAAAGTGATTGTGAAGGACATCAACAAATTTTTGTCTCTCGATTTGACTCATGTTGACAAGCTTGCAGACTACAATCGCAATGTAAAGTATCTCCTGGTAGCAGTTGACTGTCTCTCACGATACTTAGAGTGAAACCAATGAAAACGAAATATGCAACCGAAGCAGCTGAGGCACTCAAAAAAATGGTCAATTATAAGCAACCACAAAAAGTGTGGTTTGACGATGGCACAGAATTTCTCGCAGCTTTCAAAAACTTGTCTGACAAAAGAGGAAATCATTTATACAGTAACTTTAGTGAAAAAGTCTGCTTTTGCCGAACGGAACATTTGGTCACTGAAAAATATCATCTATATATATCTTGAGGAAAAGTTGACATACTCTTATATTGATAAATTGGACGAACATGTTAGAACAATAAAATTACGTGTTAAACGTGTAACTAAACTTGCACCAAACAAAGTAACAAAAAAAAGATGTGCCACGTCTTGTGTCTTTGAGCGCTGAAGCTAGTTCCTCGCAAAAACCCAAGTTCTTTGTTGGAGATTTTGTCGGAATTGTTAAAAATGACGAAACCTTCAGAGAGGGATATAAACAGTCTTTCACGGATCAGGTATTTGAGATAACAGATATTCCGACACTGTTTCCACCAACCTATTCTCTCATTGACGCAGGCAAAGAAAAATAGAGGGAAAATTCTATCAACCGGAATTGAAACTGGTGCGTGACGAAAAAGAAGAAAATGACTAGAAATCGTTTTGACGATGAGTTTACGGTTCATGTTATTTCGTCAGCGTCGATGGAAATCTTTGGATCGAACACTCTGACATCATTTCCAAATTTTTTCAATGATGGAATTCATCTCTCTGGTGACTGGAGGGTGGCTCTTAGTGAAATAATTTTTCCCTCAAAAATTGAGCACGTCGTGAATGGAGATTTAAGGAGCACGTCGTGAAAGGATACAGTCGTAAGGGATACGAAGACTCGCAGAAAATTTCGTCTGATGCTAATGTCATTTCTCGGCCTTACAATGGAGAAAAACTTTCCTTCATGACTGGCAATTTTGACACAGTTGCTCAGTTCATGAGTACCATCAAGCGAACAATTGCACAGCCCAATTTTTCGTTTCGAGAAATCAAGAGTACTGGAAAAAACGATATAAATTTTGGTAAATATGAAGGTATCACTTTTCCTAGTGAGGAAATACCTAGCATTGTGGGCTTTACGGGAATTCCAGATGGACGCGGTGTACATATTGGTTACAAAATGGGTACAGTTACATCAAATAAATTAATGAAGAAAGATGAGAGAAAAGTATTCTTTCGAGAAATCCCTGCTGATCTATGCGCGGGAAAGCACCTAATATTCATTTACACAAACATTTTTGAATATCAGTATGTGGGTGACGCAAAAACTCCGTTATTGCGTGTCATTGATTCAAAATAACGTCTGAAAAACGGTAGCGTGTGCGAACTTGAACCAACACATCGATTTGTTTTTTCAAATTTAGACTAGAAAAAACAGTTATCAAACACTAGACAATCAATTTCAATTGAGCTTCGCACAGAGACAGGACAATTGGTTCCTTTTTCGGGAACAAATAAGGTTATTTTAACTTAATAATTCAAAAAGTTTTGTATTCCTATTATGACAATTATCATGGATTCCTATAATGCGAATCAGGTAACATCATTGCCGCACTCACCGGATACATGCATTCTACATCTTTTCTATGCATTATAAAGTGAAAATTGTTGAAGCAAATTTTTATGTGCGCAAGATTACTTGGAACGATGACGTTGTGTCGGCCATTGAAAAAATATTGCCTACTAGCCCGGCTTCCTATCCATACATTGAAACGCTTACAAAAACTTTTTTGGCTTCTACTGGTCTTCACAGCTGGAAACAAGAAGACATATTTGCCAGGGAACCAATCCGAAGATTGGCTTTATGTCTGAACACAAACGAAGCTTTTCTCGGTAACTATAGACAGAATCCATTTCATTTCCGAAAATTTGATTTGGAACCGATTTATATCTATCGAAATGGAATGCCAGTCGCAGATAGTCCAATATCAACAAATGATGATAAGCGTCTTTATTTCAATACGATATCAGACTTAGCCCATATTGACAATGGTCATGGTATAAGTTTGACAGACTACCCAAACTATTTTATTATGGTTTTTGACTTGACCAGTACTCAACAAGCTTCTCATGATTTTATTCATCCCGAGTTAACAAATTGTGCAATTTCGATAAAGTTGAAATTTTCGGCTATCTTGCCCAACAATATTGAAATTTTCATAATTGGAGAAAAAGCTAGCATCATTTTTGTGGATTCTGCACGCCGGATTTCAAAAAAGCACATTTTAACCAACTAATGGGTGAAGATGATATCAAAGACCTCATTCAAAAAAGTAGAAAAATGAAATACAAATTTCGTGGTGTATTCGCGGCCAACAACTTTCCGCAAAAACTCCACAAAAATAGTTTTCTCATTGTACATGCTTCGCCCTCGAACAGCCCTGGTGCACACTGGCTGCTTCTGTGTAATCGGAAAATTAAAATTCTTTTTGCGGACCCCTTGGGACAATCGAGTATTGCCTATAGAGACTTATATCACCGTTTCTCGGACACTAATGCACACATTTGTCAATTTCTCGAACATCAAGCAATTCAGAGTCGAAACTCAGAACTGTGTGGAAATTTTTTAATGATGTTCAATTAATTAATGATGGTCAATTAATGATGTTCAATTGCCTCGCTTTGCACTTCATATCATGTTTTAATATCTGAATGAATTTTTTTTTTCAAAATTTTATTTTTTCTTCAAATACAAGACGAACAGACAATAGCCAGAATCAATATCTAATTTTCCATAACCACTCACAAATATGTCCATAACCTTACAAAAAGCACCAGAATGAGGACCTTTTAAAATGTTTTTAACTCGTTTTATAGTTTCTGTACAAATTTGGTCGGTTTGAGTTTGCTCGTGGCCGGTTGCTGTTGAGAAAGCATTGTGGATTGTTTTCTTTGCGATTCCTGTAGGTTTCGTCGCTGACAATTTTGTCGTTGTCAACAATTTGCTGTGTTTGAAATTGGAAGACGCTTGAGAACACTGGGTCAATTTGTTCTCCTATTTTGTCATTGAAGTCAACAATTAACTTCAACTTTGTAAATACGTCTCCCTTCGTTTCCAGTTTTAAAGAATTTGAAAATAGGTGTTTGAAAGTTGTGAAAAGACAGGGGACAGCAAATGATTTGTTGTGCTTTTTAGACCCAATATCAGTTCAACTATCAATCAAAAGGTGAAAATGGTTAGTTGCTATTTGGCAAAACTCAGACTCAAAGTCAGGACAAATTGCATAAATAATCAAACTCGTAGTGTCTGTTGGCTTTTGATTAACAATTTTAAATCTAAATTGTTTCTGAAATTGCTTGAAGTAATTTGGGGAACGTTCATACAATGCTTCCACCATCCCTGCTCGCGTGTCGAAGTTTAGGCCTTTTATTGGGGGCGGTTTTGTTGAACAGTCTTTTGCTGACTTTTCTTCTGATTCAAGTATCTTCTCTGCCGTATCAACCAAGTTCCCAAAGTCTTGCAGAGATAACAAAATTCTCTGTTCAAACTCGTCTTCTTTGGCCCCTTTTTGAGCAGTTTCAGAAACACATAGGTTCCTGTCTTTTCATAAGGTTTCAGCGTTGCCCTTATTAAACGCTTGTCAGTTTTGGAAAAATCTCCAAATTCTGTATCTTTAGTGGAAATGAAGGGCATAGTCTGCATTTTCTTTTTATCACTTTTAAATATTCTAATCTGTGAAAATTCAAACTAATGGCGGCGGCAAGTTGGGATTAAATCAGTGTAGTCATTTTGTCTAATTAAATCCTGCTGACATGTGAATACAGAGTCAAGTACGCCTATGCCGTATTTGACTCTGTCTGTTGCTTTCACTTTGGATTGTATAATGAATTTCAGATTTGACCTTAGATATGGTTTCCCTACTGAAATGTGTAACAATGGTTGGTGGTCCGTTCGATCACAAAACCTGAAAATTAAAACAGTTGTGATCCTAGGTGTGACGTTAATCAAAGCACACGTTGAATTTATTATGAGTGTGAGCTTGCAATAATTGAGTTCAGAAAATTAAGAACAGATGTTAACCTAGATAAGAAATGCAAATGACACCAATGCAATTCATAAATCAACTTAGTTGGTGGCCCGTTATAACCCAAAACTTGAAAATTAAAAACAGATGTGACCCTAGGTGTGTAATCTGACGTTACTAAAAGCACACATTAAAATCAGTATAAATTGAGTGGGAACGTGCAGTAATTGTGTACGGAAAATTGAAAATAGATGTTAACTAAGATAAGAAACGCAATTCAGAGTTAACCTAAGTTAACTTGGTTGTTATATTCTTAAAGTAGAAATTAAAAACAAATGTGATCCTAGATGAAAAGTGTCTTAAAACCTTTATGTATTTTCCCCTCAAAAATTATTGCGTTCATTGTTTTTGGTTCCTCTTGCTATACAATTATATTTTCAATCTCTACTTGAAACTAGTGTTCCGTTATATTTTGATTGTTATGATGTCTGTAAAATTTCTTTCTTAATCTGCATTTTCTCGAGAACGAACACTGGTCTATCAGATTTTATACGAAAATTTTGTAGTTCTGATTCAACAGAAAAAAGTAGGAGAAATTTGGACAGTTTATCAACACTGCCTAATTCCAAAACTTTTCATCAATGCAGTTGCGGCTTTACCGAACAAAACAGAACCTTCTGAAAGCAGCATTATTATTTCTGTGGATTTTTGCCACCCAAAACCACAGCTGCCTTCCAAAATCACAGTGTGGACACGTTGACGGACGAAGTCAGGCGAATTTTTTATCGTTATAATTGCGAGTGCGTTCCTCTGTGCGAAAATCAGCTTGTAGTTTATCAGGCATGCGATGACCTGGCAGATATGTGACGACTCAAGTCAGCACCCGAATCTCCAGACAGTAACACTCCCTTGAGTGCACCAGTAACGCCTGCACATGACCCCATTTCCTCAATCACTCCATCACCGAGTCCTTCTCTTTTCGCAGGGCTCAGTTATCAACGGCATTTTTCAGTGATCAACGGAGAGCAGTCATTTGATTGCAACATTTTGTCGGGCACAAAATTTCAAACACCACGACAAACCAGCGGAAATAAATTCGAAACGCCACAGGAGACTGAGACGCCTCAAGTTACTGCAGCCCCCAAGAAGCGAAGGCCAGAGCAGTCCTTGATGGACATTTTCGATTGCTAGAAAAACTTTAACAAACGTTTCCAAACATTTTATATTGTAATTTGTCATAAAAGCGTGTTCGATCAAGTTCAATTGAAAGTTTTTGCTCAATTTTTATTGGCTAAAGGAAACCCTGACACGCATACCAAGCTTGATCGTGTTTATTTTAAGTAGTATGTCAGTTTTTGAGAAGCAAAGCAAAAAGTTTTTCATAATATACTAAGAGATCAAAGCTGATAACCGATTAACTGATAACTTATAAAAAGTTGTTTTTCCAACGTTTTCTTATAGTTAGTTCAATATTTTTTTTCTACATTGGGAGGTGCAATTCACCTCGCTGCTAGTTCCTTGAAAAAATGTTTTTCATAATCTTCAAATTTTAAGGTTATGTTCAATTTTCCATAATATTTTTTTCAAAATTCTAAAATCGTCAGATTTATTTTGACTTATCTCAAAAACGGCATATACGATTTTCAATTTTTCATTCTGAACTGTCATGTAACTGCTTATGGATGATAGTTGGACAATTTTTGAGAAGCAAAGCAAAAATTTTTTCATAATGTACTAAGATCAAAGCTGATAACCGATTAACTTACAATTAAAAAAAATTGTTTTTTTTTCCATTTTTTTCTCATAGTTATTTTGATATTTTTTGTTTGCTTTAGGGGTGCAATTAACCTTGCTGTTAGTTCCTGAAAAAACTTTTTTTCATACTCTTCAAATTAAATAAAGTTATCTTCAATTTTTCATAAATTTTTTTCAAAATTGTAAAATCGTCAGTTTTTTTTCGACTGTTCTCAAAAACTGGATATACAGTTTTCGATTTTTCATTCTGAACTGTCAATTAACTGTTTATGGATGATAGTAGGACAATTTTTGAGAAGCAAAGCGAACATTTTTTCTTAATGTACTAAGAGATCAAAGCTGATAACCGATTATCTAATAATTTTAAAAAAATTGTTTTTTCAATTTGTTTTCTCATAATTGCTTCGATATTTTTTGTTCACATTAGGGGTGCAATTAAACTCGCTGCTAGTTCCTGGAAAAACACTTTTTTTCAAACTTTTCAAATTTTAAAGTTATCTTCAATATTCCATGAAATTTTCTTCAAAATTACAAAATCGCCAGTTTTTTTTTCAACTTTTCTCAAAAACTGGATATACGATTTTCGGTTTTTTCATTCTGAACTGTCAAGTAACTGTTTATGGATGATAGTTGGACAATTTTTGACCAGCAAAGGAAAATTTTTTTCATAATGTACTAAGAGATCAAAGCTGATAACCGATTAACTAATAACTAAAAAGTTGTTTTTTCAATTTTTTCTCATAGTTTTTTCAATATTTTCCGTTTACTTTAAAGATACCTTTAACCTTGCTGCTAGTTCCTGAAAAAAAATTATAAGCAGATTCACCTAGGCAAAAAATCAACTTTGAATTTGTGCTAAGTTTCGAATTGAAACGCGCGCCATATTTGAACTCGGCGCCCAAAATTCATTTCAATTTAAGAGTTTTGGTTCAAGTCGTCATTAATTGTTCTTTCGTTTCCTGTTCGGGTTCATTCAATTTTCGTCGAAATTCAACAAAACTCGCATGGTTCATCAATGCCGACATTGCTCTGCTATATACAGCATCAAATACAATCGCTCAAGGCACGAAAACAGCGCTCATCCTGACGAGCTTGGTTTACTTGCATTTCAATGCTCTCTATAGAGTTTCAATGCCCGAAAATTGTCTCTGTTTGAGCAGCACATGCGAACATGCCATGGCAAATTTAACAACTGTTGTCGAACTTGTTACTAAGGCTTCAACAACGTTCATTTGTTTGCTCAGCAGATGAGTTCTCTTCGTGGGCCTCCCGTATTCGGTGTCGAATTCCTAGCGAGAGATACACCAACGGAGTCACTTTTCGGTGGAAGACTTCAAACATTCAAAGTTGTTCACAACAAAGATGCTGAAGGGAATGCAGACCATGCTAGATTCATGTTATCAGAAAAAACTCGAATCTGAAACTTGGTGCGTGAAAAATTATCCTACGGACCCCACAAAGTTCATTTTTGCGCAAAGGTTAACTGCTCAAACCTCATCGAGGTGAAGAAGATGGCTCTACTGACGACGAGCGTATTGAATTTTACACGAACTCACTCATGACACCAGTGCTCAATGATGGAATGTCAGACGAAACGTACTGGACTATGGTGGATAAAATGTTAACAGTATTGGCAACATTTGCGTAATCTAGAAGTGGCTGGTTCTTGAAAAAATTTATCAATTTGGACATAAATTTTGCACGCTACAGACCCGTCAATGACTCTTTATACTTACCTCTGCCCGCGGAAATCGCCAATTGTCGCAGTCTTCTTATTATAAGGAATCACAACGACCAAAACTGTTTCAAATAGTGCTACATTGCAGTTTATCATTTGCATAACAATATCAGCCTCGAATGTTATGGTAGAAATTCTAATACTGAAAGAACTTCACCAGACACTTAAAGCAATCTTGAACAATCTTTGGGTGACTTTGAAAAGCCCATGGGTTTCGACGATATGCAGGAGTTTGAGTCTTTGAACAAAATTCAAGTAAATGTCTTCGGTTACAAAAAAAGTCAGCTATACCCCCTCCGAGTTTCTAACTATGAGTCTTCTTTTGTGATGGAACTTCTTCTCCCATACGATAGGTGTATATATCCTCCTATATATATGGTATCACTACGTACTTATAACAGACCTGGTGAAAGTGGTCTGCTATGTGCGTGACATTATGTTTCGATTCTGCTATCGACTCTGTCATAACTATTTTTGGTTGTGTAGAGACGGATTCGAATGCTACAACCTACAATTACAGGCAAGCTCTATGAATGCACCAATTGTCACTCAAATGCCCTCTCCTATTCAAAGTATGTACAAATTTTCAAAAATTTAGGCTACTTGGTCTGTACCTCAACTGATATAATTCGATTTTGAATCTTTCCTACGACCAGCTGCGATTTGTGCGGGTCCCAGTAACACAGCAAATACACGAGTCATCGAAACACATGAGCCATGTGGCTTTGCATTAACGGTCATTGATCATCAATCAACAACCTCAGTTTTTCATCATGTAGACATTTCGGAAGACTGCATGAAAAATTTTGCAAGAATGCTACACGACCTTGCACGAGATATCCACAAACAAAAGCACAAGCACACTTTTTATAGAGGTAACAGAATCTTGCTCAACAAAAGTCAAGCAAAACAGTGCTGGATTTGTGAGAACGATTTCGATGTCGAAGATGACCCAGAGAGCACTATCGGTTTAGACCACCGTCACTTTAGCGGTAAATTACTTGGTTGGGCTCATGAAAAATGCAACCGAGCTCGTCGCTACGTTAACTTCATTCCAGTTGTCGGGCACAATTTTCAGAACTATGATTTACATCAAAATTGTTTGGCACTTAACGAATGCGAACCAACAACTACTGTTCAAGTCATTCCAGCAACTGACGAAAAATACATTTCCATGACATTTGGCGTTTTGGTTGAAACAATCACGACGGATGAAAGAAAATCCAAAAGAATCTACAAATATTTGCGATTTATTGCTTCGTATAGAATGATGAACAGCTCGTTGGAAAAATTGACCGAAATTTTACCCTCCGATCAGTTTGGTATTCTCAATTCAAATTTTCCCGGGAGTTTTTGATTCAGATTTAGAGCTGTTGAAACAAAAAGGTCATTATCCGTACTCATATAAAAGTGATAAAAGCAAATTTTTAGATTTTTAGACAAAACTTTACAACCCCTCGAAAATTGGCGTAACACTCTCGAAGGTGGCGCATTTTCAATTAATGAAACAGAATTGGAACATGCACAAAAATTGTGGGAGATTTTGCACTGTAGAACTCTTCAAGACTATCACGATGGGTATCTGAAATTGGACTGTGCATTGCTGGCATGCTTCTGCGAGTTTCATTGAGAGTTGAGTTTCAAAACACACAAGTAGGATTGTATGCACTTTTATCCTTTACCAAACATGGCCCGCGTCATTGCGAACTTGTAAAGCTGAAGTTGAGCTTTCGACCGAGCGTGAGCATCTGGATTTCATAGAGCCAGCTGTTAGAGGAGGAGATACTTCAGTGTACAAGGAGAGACGAATCGTTGCAAACAATTGCTATCTGGATAACTAGGACGCATCCAAGGAATCAGTTTTTGGTTTTTGTGTGGATGCGAACAACATCTACGGAGATGTTTTGCAGCTAGACAAATTACCAATTGCAGATTACATTTTGAGGTCAGATATCCCCCTGGTCGAAATTTTGAACACGCCAGATGATGCTCAAATGGGGTACTTTATTGAAGTGGACTTGCCTACCCAAACCACCTGCATGATGACCACCGTGATTTCCCTTTAGCTCCCACGAAAGATTTTGTCGAGGACGCATGGTTGAGTGACTATCATATAGAGCAACATGACCAACCTACCTCTAAAGTGAAGAAACTGCAGCAGACTTTATTTGACAAGGAAAAATACGTTGTTCACTACAAAATTCTAAAACTCTATGTGAATCTTGGCCTGATAGTGAAAAAATTATGTGGAGTGCTACAATTTAGACAAAAAAGTGGCTTGCTCCCTACATTTCATTAAATAGTCAGAAACGTCAGCTGGCATCGAACAAATTTGAAGAAAAAATTTTTATATTTATGAATAATGCTGTTTATGGAAACAATTGTGAGTTGAAACGTCGCCGAAAAGAGTTAGTTATCAGTCGTGATGCCGAGTCTACCCTTTCAACCATATCAAAATTCGAATTCGAGCGCAATTTTATCTTTGGAAAAAACTTAGCTGCACTATCGACTCGTCCTAAAAAATCTACTGGAAAACACCAACAATAGTAGGCGCTTCAATTTTGATCTTGTCGAAATATCAAACGTACCATTTTCACTTCATAGGGATGCGGCCCATTTTTGAGTGCCGTCTACTTTACAGCAAAACAGTCAGCTTGCTGTATTCCGTCAAGTGTGCAGATTTCTATCAAGAGCTCTCCAAAAAACCTCAAGCACTGCTGGATTGTTTTGACTTTTCGAACTATCCAACCAGCCATTTCTTATTCAACAATCAGAACAAACCAAAAGTGTTGAACTTTAAGGATGAGTTCGCCTGTGACTTCATCACAGATTTCGTTTGCCTGCAACCAAAGCTGTACTCAATTCTATCCAAAAGTAAGAACTTCTACTTGTTTCTTTCAAATAGTACCGTTGTAGTTATGAAAAGTTAGCTACGTTTGTTATGGTAAAACATCAGCCTCGAACGTTACGCTAGAAATTCTAATATTGAAAGAACTTCACCAGACACGTACAGCAATCTTGAACATGTACAAATTTTCAAAAATTTAGGCTACGTGGTCTGTACCTCTAGTGATATACTTCGATTTCAAATCTTTTCTACGACCAGTTGCGAGTTGTGCGGGTCCCAGTAACACAGCAAATACACGAGCCATCGAATTAATTGTCATTGATCATCAATCAACAACCCCAGTTTTTCATCATGTAGACAGTTCGGAAGACTGCATGAAAAACTTTGTTAGAATGCTACACGACCTAGCACGAGATATCCACAAACAAAAGAACAAACAAATTTTTATAGAGGTAACAGCAACTTGCTCAAAAAAAGTCAAGCAAATCAGTGCTGGATTTGTGAAAACGATTTCCATGTCGAACATGACCCAAAGAGCGCTATCTATTTAGACCACTGTCACTTTAACGGTAAATTCGTTGATTGGGCCCATGAAAAATGCAACCGAGCTTGTCGCTACGTTAACTTCTTTCCAGTTGTCCGGCACAATATTCAGAACTATGATTTACATCATATTTTTTTGGCACTTAACGAATGCGAACCATCAACTAATGTTCAAGTCATTCCAGCAACTGACGAAAAATATATTTCCATGACATTTGGCGTTTTTGTTGAAACTATTACGACGGATGAAGGAAAATCCAAAAAATCGACAGTTACTTGCGATTTATTGATTCGTATAAAATGATGAACAGCTCATTGGAAAAATTGACCGATGTTTTTCCCACCCATCAGTTTGGTATTCTCAATTCGATTTTCCCGGGAATTTCTGATTCAGATTGAGAGCTGTTGAAACAAAAAGATCATTATCTGTATTCGTATAAAAGTGATAGAAGCAGATTTTTGACACAACTGTACCAATCCTCGAAAATTGGCGTAACACTCTCGAAGGTGGTGAATTTTTAATTAATGAAACAGATTTGGAACAAGCACAAAAAGTGTGGGAGATTTTGCACTGTAGAACTCTTCAAGACTATCACGATGGGTATCTGAAATTGGACTGTGCATTGTTGGCATGCGTCTGCGAGTTTCATCAAGAGTTGAAATTCAAAACACACAATTTGGATTGTATGCACTTTTAGCCTTTACCAAAAATGGCCAAGGAGGCGTCATTGCGAAGTTGTAAAGCTGAAGTTGAACTTTCGACCGAGCGTGAGCATCTGGATTTCATAGAGCCAGCTGTTAGAGGAGGAGATACTTCAGTGTACAAGGAGAGACGAATCGTTGCAAACAATTGCTATCTGGATAACTAGGACGCATCCAAGGAATCAGTTTTTGGTTTTTGTGTGGATGCGAACAACCTCTACGGAGGTGTTATGCAGCTAGACAAATTACCAATTGCAGATTATATTTTGAGGTCAGATATCCCCCTTATCGAAATTTTGAACACGCCAGATGATGCTCAAGTGGGGTACTTTGTTGAAGTGGACTTGCCTACCCGACCCACCTGCATGATGACCACCGTGATTTCCCTTTAGCTCCCACGAAAGACGCATGGTTGAGTGACTATCAAATTGAGCAACATAACGTACCTACCTCTAAAGTGAAGAAACTGCTAGAGACTTTATTCGACAAGGAAAAATACGTTGTTCACTAAAAACTCCTAAAGCCCGATGTGGATCTTGGCCTGATAGTGAAAAAATTATATAGAAGGCTACAATTTTGACAAAAACAGTGGCTTGCTCCATACATTTCACTAAATAGTCGAAAACGTCAGCTGACATGGAACAAATTTGAAGAAAATTTTTTTAAATTTATGAATAATGCTGTTTATGGAAACAATTGTGAGTCGAAACGTCGCCGAAACAAGTTAGTTATCAGTCGTGATGCTGAGTCTACCTTTTCAACCATATCAAAATTAGAATTTGAGCGCTATTTTATCTTTGGAGAAAACTTAGCTGCACTCTCGACTCGTCCTAAAAAATCTATTGGAATACACCAACAATAGTAGGCGCCTCAATTTTGGACTTGTCGAAATATCAAATGTACCATTTTCACTTCAAATTGATGCGGCCCAATTTTGAGTGCCGTTTACTTTACAGCGACAGAGTCAGCTAGCTGTATTCCGTCAAGAGTGCAGATTTCTGTCAAGAGCTCTCCAAAAAACCTCAAGCAGTGCTGGATTGTTTTGACTTTTCGAACTATCCAACCAGCCATTTCTTATTCAACAATCAGAACAAACGAAAACTGTTGAAGTTTAAGGACGAGTTCGCCGTGGCTTCATCACAGATTTTGTTTGCCTGAAACCCAAATCCGGTCCGAAAACACACGAATAATTTCGGACCATCATATTCTACAGACCGCCTCCTCGAATGAAATCTGTCTGTCAGCGTTTGACAACAAACGTTTCATAAAAGCAGACGGCATTCATACTCTCCCATTCGGACACTAAGAAGCTCTTGACTGTGGAATTGATGATATTGACTGGGATAACGCAGATATTAAATGGGATCATAGAAGTTTCGGTTCAAATCTGTGTTTGAGTTCCGATCCAGAATGTGATAATGATTTCGTTGTCTCACAAACACCCTCAACGGCTGGGCAAAGTTCTGCACCTAGCTCTTGACAGCCACCCGACCCAGGATTTGCTGCAGCCAAGGCAGAAACAGAATCGGATATCGAAAGTGACGATTTGATCGATTTTGATGCCAGTACGGACGAGAGTTTTAGTGCCAGTAACCCATTCACAAACTTTGAGGCCGAAGAAGCCAGTAGTAGTGATTTGAAGAGCCACCGCAAAAAATTTTAAAACGAAGATAAATAATTTAAACAATTTCTAACCGCCATTTTGTTAATAATTTTCCGGCAAAAATCCCTTAATCTTCAGTATTTGTATTAATTAGAAAAAATGTCGTTGTAAAGTTTTGTGTTCAGTTTTGGTGTTCATTTTTGTCCAGTTTCTGTGCTTAAATTTGAACAGTTTGTTTCCTTGGTTTTGCCTAGCTTTCTATGTTTTATTTTCCGTGTTGAATTTAATAGTTCCAGTTTTTGGCTTTGTCTGGCATATGTTTGGGTTTAACGTGACGTATAAAAAACTCGTAATACCCTCCCGTCTATGATAACCCCCTACCCTCACATGTTTAAGGATCGAATGATAACCCCCCCTCTCTCTTTGCCCGTATTTCATACTACTCATGCACACCTGAAGGTTTGGTTGTTTTTTGAAATCAAATTCAGAATACAGATTTTCCAAGTTCTAAATAGTCTTTTTTCAATTAATTCCCCTGAAAAATGAAAGTCCAAACGGAGGGGCAAATGTCTGGATAATAATCCAGATAAACACCAATCAGTTAGAGTGGTTGGTTGTTTTTGCATGGAAAAGAAAGAATTGTTAAAGCCATGTAAACAGTAGAGTGGTACCATTTTGTAATGTCAACCCTATCTTTCACATTACATAGAACAAACAAAAAATCCCATGATTTAAAGTCTTACGCCTTAGGTTAACTTAGAAGCTTTAGTATTAAATTGGAGCCTTCAATTTTGGTTAGGATTTTGGGCTTACCGTGTTTCTGAACCGTGCACAATAATCTGAAGAGTAGAACTTGTTTTTTAAAAACTTTAAAAAATTTTTATAGTTTGAATCAAGTTTTCGTTCAAGAAAAGAGAAATCTACTATGAAAATGAAAAAATTTGTAGTTGGTTTTATAGTTTTTGCTAGCAAATGTCTCCAATTGTTGCTGACAATGTTCAATGTTATGTTCTACAGAGCTAGGCATAGAATGGTATATAATAAGCGGTTTGTTTAGATGTTCAATATAAATATAGGGGACTTGAGAATCAGACCATTTTCTCCTGTTACAGATGAAGTTGTGTTAAGTATTAAAAAACAATCTATCGCAAAATATCCCGCATTCAAACTAGAGTTTATTGTATCCCTTAAAGAATTCCTTTGGCTGGCTTCACGTTTCCTACCCTTTTCAAATAAGAATTTCCTGTCTCTTTGAGCCTCTTCTGCGTCTCCAAAGTCAACGCTATTTACTCAATATACTCAATCATGAAAACATTTACTAATTCAATAAATGTGACAGTGCTTGAATCTACAGTACTTTGATACATGAACTACAAGAACCTCGCTTAGATCACCCTACTTCTGATATCGGACACACAATTGACTTAACAAGGAAAATACAATAAAATTGAAGCTGCCAAAGGTTTCCATAATGGGCTTTTTGGATAATCAACAGCCTGAAGTTTTTTAATTATCCATTGTAGAAGTTTTCCCAATGTACGTGTCTTCTAACAAGAGCCTTGAATCAACATTTAAACATTTTTGTTTAATGAGGACATGCATCACAATGTCCTTGTTAAAAATTATTACAAGTATTTAACAGCTCTGCAGAACAAATACCGAACAAAATAGCACTTATCTGTTTAGGAATCTCAACTTTTGTTTTTTAACTCTGAAGAGCAACATTGTTGGCACATTAATCCTCGTAGACATCTTGAGACACTAAAGATACCCCGACGTCCAAATAATTTTCTTCCGTGTGTAAATTTTTTTTTAATGAATTAGCAGTTTTAATGCAAATGCTACCTCGCTCTTCTACGATCCGAAATTGGAGCGATTTTTCTTTTTTATAGCGAAAGATAAGGAAGAACTGATACCATCTCGAGTTTCCAACGAGTTGGAAAGAAAATTGTAATAATCTTCTGCTACTAAGCGACCTGAAAAATTTTCACTAAGTCCTCATCACTTGGTTGATAAATTCAGTATAGAAAGTTAGTGGTGGAAAAATGGACCCATAATCTCAAGTTTGCCGAAATTGTTTTCCTATACATAGCATCATTGTAGTAATGGAAAGACACAACAAACGTCTTCGCAACTATGAGGCAGGCCACATTAAAATACCGATAGAGAAAGCGTGCAGTTAGAAAAACCAAAAGTTTTCAAGCCAGGTAGTCTGCCCCGATTGTGTTTCAGTGTTCAAAGATTGTGTCTCAGTGACTAAAATCCGTGTTTGAAGATCATATAAAACTAAATCAAGGAATGCCTCAGTGGAAAAACAAGGAGTGCTGTAGTGACACATCCGTGATAACATCAATAGATGGAAAATTATGACCGATCCAATTGCACACTTCAGGCAGCAAAAACGACATGCTGTAGTATCTCATGAACTGAAAACATGAGATTCCACAAATTGTCAGTAACGAGTTTGAAGTGGAACCAAAAAACTTCAATTCACAGCAAAAATGGAAATCTTGAAAGACGTATCCGAAACAGAAGAACCAGAACATTTTGATTTTTTCATAAGTTTAAAAATATTCATCGTCTATTCTGTTAAAAAATTTTCAGACAAATTGTGGTGAAAAAAATTTTAGCAAATACTAAACAGTATCTTGCTAGCAACAACAACAAGCTGAGGGCGTTTCACTCATTCGAGGTAAAAGAGTTAACGTTGTCCCCATTTCATGCTGGCTATTATAATGCTTTGGCCGTAAAGTACCAATCAGAGCAATCGCTACTTAAAATCAGGAACTACCAAAATCGGAACGGCTTTCTATATTGCTACACGGCTACTTTCCATTTATTTTACGGATCTTCACACGTGAACGAAGGCACATTTTTGCGAACAAAGCGAAATCCTTCTGCATACGGTAAAAACAGCCCAAGAATTTATCAACCGTATGTTGCGCATTATATCCCAATGTCTGTGGATGAAATTGGCATCTCCACGAACAGAAACGACGTCCTATTAATTTTTGTTCGCTGAAAAATTTTTTTCTTAACGTAATTTTATGATTAGGCAGCTTTTATTGCAACTGCTATCTCGCTCTTCTACATTCCAAAATTGGAACGATTTTCTCTTTCATACCGAAAGAGAAGGAAAAACTGGTACCATTTCGAGTTTCCAACAAGTGGGACAATGAACTTGACAATGATCTTCTGCTATTAAGTGACTTGAAAACTTTCCACTTCTTCCTCATCACTTGGTTGATAAATTCAGTAGAGAAAGTTTGTGGTAGAAAACGGTTTGGGAAGAAATAGAGCTTGTTTTTTATAAAGTTAAAAACTTTAAAATTTTTAAAAGTTTGTATCAAGTTTTCATTCCAGAAAAGAGAATTCTGCTATGAAAATGAAAAAATTCGTAGTTGATTTTATGGCTTTCACAAGCAAATCTCTCCAATTTTTGCTGACAATTTTCATTGTTATGTTCTACAGAGCTAGGCATAGAATGGTATATAACAAGCAGTTTGTATAGATGTTCAATATAAGGATAGGGCACTTGAGTGTTAGACCCTTTTCTCCTGTTATAGATGAAGTTATGTTAAATATTAAAAAACCATCCATTGCAAAACATCCCGAATTCAAACTGGAGTTCATTTTATCCCCTAAAGATTTCTTTTCGCTGACTTCATGTTTCCTACCCCTTTTCAAATAAGAATTTCCTGTCTCATTGAGCTTCTTCTGCTTCTCCAAAGTCAACGCTACTTACTCAATATACTCAATAATAAAAACATTTACTAAATCAACTATTGCTACAGTGCTTGAATCTACAGTACTCTGATCTATGAAATACAAGAAACTCGCTTAGATGACCCTACTTCTGACGTCCGACACAAAATTGACTTAACAAGGAAAATACAATACAATTGAAGCTGCCAAAGGTTTTATAACGGGCTTTTTGAGTAATCAACAGCCTCAAGTATTTTCATTATCCATTGTAGAATTTTTCCCAATGTACGTGTACTCTAACAATAGCCTTGAATCAACACTTAACCTTTTTTTGTTTAATGATGACGTGCATCACAATGTCCTTGTGAAAAAATATCACAAGTATTTAACAGCTCCGCAGAACAAATACCGAACAAAATAGCACTTATCTGTTTAGGAATCTCAACCTTTGGTTTTTTAACACTAAAGAGCAACATTGTTTCCACATTAATCCTCGTAGACATCTTGAGACACTAAAGATACCGCGACGTCTAAATAATTTTCTTCGGTGTGTAATTTTTGTTTGAATAAGCAGTTTTAATGCAAATGCTACCTCGCTCTTCTACGCTCCAAAATTGGAGCGATTTTTCTTTTTTATACCGAAAGATAAGGAAGAACTGATACCATCTCGAGCTTCCAACAAGTGGGAAAAAAATTTTTAATAATCTTTTGCTACTAAGCGACCTGAAAATTTTTCACTACGTCTTCATCACTTGGTTGATAAATTCAGTATAGAAAGTTAGTGGTGGAAAAATGGACCCATAATCTCAAGTTTGCCGAAATTGTTCTCCTATACATAGCAACATTGTAGTAATGGGAAGACACAACAAACGTTTTAGCAACTATGAGGTAGGCCACATTAAAATACCGATAGAGAAAGCGTGCAGTTAGAAAAACCAAAAATTTTCAAGCAAGGTAGTCTGCCCCGATTGTGTTTCAGTGTCCGAAGATTATGTTTTAGTGACTGAGTTCCGTGTTTGAAGATCATATAAAACTAAATTAAGGAGCGCCTCAGGGAAGAAACAATGAGTGCTGTAGTGACACATCCGTGATAACATCAATAGATGGGAAATTATGGCCGATCCAATTGCACACTTCAGGCAGCAAAAACGACATGCTGCAGTATTTCATGAACTGAAAACATGAGATTCCACAAATTGTCAGCAGCGAGGTTGAAGTGGAACCAAAAAACCTCATTCGCAGCAAAAATGAAAATGTTGAAAGACGTAACCGAAACAGAAGAACCGGAACATTTTGATTTTTTCATAAGTTTAAAAATATTTATCGTCTAGGCTGTTAAAAAATTTTCAGACAAATTGTAGAGGATTAAATTTTAACAAATAATAAACAGTATCTCGCTAGCAACAACTTCAAGTGGAGGGCATTTCTCTCATTCGAGGTAAAAGAGTTAACGTTGTCCCCATTTCTTGCTGGCTAACATAATGATTTGGCAGTAAAGTACCAATCAGAGCACTTGCTACTTAAAATCAGGAACTACCAAAAATTGAACTGCTTTCTATATTGCTAAACGGCTACTTTCCACTTATTTTACGGACCTTCACCCGTGAACGAAGTCACATTTTTGCGAACAAAGCGAAATCCTTCTGCATACGGTAAAAACAGCCCAAGAGCTTAGCAACCGAATAGTGTGCATTTTATCCCAATGCCTGTGGATGAAATTGGGATAAGCAAGAACAGAAACGATGTCCTGTTAATTTTTGTTCGATGAAAAAATTTTTTCTTAACGTATTTATATGATTAGGCAGCTTTTATTGCAAATGCTACCTCGCTCTTCTACGATCCAAAATTGGAGTGATTTTCTTTTTTATACCGAAAGAGAAGAAAGAACTGATACCATTTCGAGTTTCCAACAAGTGGGACAAGGAACTTGACAATGATTTTCTGCTATTAAGCGACGGGAAAACTTTCCACTTCTTCCTCATCACTTGGTTGATAAATTCAGTGCAGAAAGTTTGTGGTAGAAAAATTGCAGCACAGTCTCAAGTTTGCCGAAATTGTTTTCCTATACATAGCAACATTGTAGTAATGGAAAGACACAAAAATCGTTGTAGTAACTATGAAGCAGGCCACAATAAAATACCGATAGAGAAAGCGTGCAGCAAAAAAACAAAGAATTTATAGCCAGGTACTTTAAGCCGATTATGCTGTTTCGTCCCAAAATCTCTTCTTCTATCAATGCACACAGCATTCAATAAACTGAAAACAAAATTAGGCCAGAAGAAAGAAAAGCTTGCGGGATCTGGGGTTTTGTTTTCAATGCACAAGAGATTAAAGTGTTAGACATTGTCACTAATCGAGTGAGTTCCGCGGTTGAGCGCACAATCCATGCCAATTGAAGCGGGAATGTCTAAATTTAATTCCTGAACATATCAAATTAGAACGTGTCTCAAGCGATTAAAAATTAAGGCTCTAATGATAAACTGTGAGTTGTCCCTCACAATGTCGAAAAAAACACCTTTGTAAAAATCAGAGTAAAGGTACCCGCGAACAAAACCCAAAATGAAGAAATACGTGAACGTTTCAAAAATGTGGGTTTCCTTGACTCTTTCGGTTTCACAGTAATTTCACTTATACAATTGGTGTCATTTTTGCCTAATGAAGGGTTACAGAGTTATTGCAAACCAATTTGGAAAATTTGCAAAAAAACGAATAAAACTGCTGCATCAAATTTTTTTTTAACCCAAACAGTTACTCTGATGTCATTAAAATATTCATTAAAAAACGTTTGCCTGACCTAAACAAATGGTTAACGCTTTAGCTAGTGGCAAGACTTCAATAACTCTCTAAAACCTGGCGCATGCTAACCATATTTTTCTAAACGTTTAAGTGCAACCATTAGGCGAGTACCACAAATTGTTTCTGACAACCGACACCCTTTTGCTAGCTGGTGTGCTTGAAAAATGTTGTAAACAGTGCTAAGAAACATATGGCCTTGATTCTGTTCAGTTTTTCTCTGCAACAATTCTTTTGATTGATGCTTATCTCAAAGCATGCAACACAAACGTTAGGTTAATTAAATGCGGAGAGCATCTTGAGATAGTAGAAAAACTGATGCATGATGGCTTGTCCACATTTTATTCGAGTCAATTTTTCATAGCTATCAACAAATATTCGCAAGATTTGATAATTCAGTTGATTGCTTCTTCAGTTTCAAAATCGATGCGAATAATCTCTATGGGGTTATAATGCGAACCTGCTGTCTGCCAATTGGTGACTTTGAACTCGTGAGATGACATTGGGTGAGCTATTTTCGACCCCGGAAGACTAACCATACGGCTTCATCGTGAAGGCGAACCGCGACTACACCCCAGTTTTGCACGACACTCATAGTGAATATTGAATTGCTCCAACAAGAGAGTCTGTGGAAACTGTCTGGTTGAATCAGAACTAAAAAAATCTGAGAGGAAAAAAGAAACTGATGGTCGCTACGAACAAAAAAATGCCCAAACTATGTTTGTCAAGCCCTGCTATACCTTACTTTACTTGACATTACAACTGTATGTGGAGATTTTGTCTGAAAGAGACAAAAAGTTACCAATTTCTCAGGTGATCTTAATGAATGGTGTTGCTTAGCAAAACCGCGAAACCGTACTAACTTTATACTAGTAAGATCTGAGAAAGAACTACTGGAACAAAGCGCAAAAGTTTCACTACTGCAGTAATTCTTTGTCGCACTTAGTACACTTGATTAAAGCCGTTGATCATTGCAGTCAGAACATTGGATTTCTCCAAGGTGTTTTTGTTCAAATTCCACTATGAAGCAATGAAGAAATAGTTTGCTTCCAAACCTTTGTACAGCGATACAGACTCAAAGACGTATGAAATTCTGACATAAGACAATTTTGTTAACTTTAAAAACAATTGCAATCACTTCAAGATTCAATTTTTGGAGCAACCCGGAGATATCTAGCATCTAGTACCCCAAAAAAAATAAGAAAGTCCTCACATTTAAAGACAAACTGAACAGATCAGTAAAGTCAGAATTTGTTGGAATCAAATCCCAGATGTACTGCAGAAGTGGTTTTCCAAATACCTTACTTAACCTAAGACTTCGCAATATTTTTCATTAAAAAAATCAGAGTTTTTTTTTCAAATTTACTTCATGCAAACAATTCAAACGTTTTTAATAAATAAACCAATAGGTGTTAAAAATTTCGGAGCTAAAGAGAAAAATCAATGTTTGTTTCTATCATTGAGATGCCAACAAAAAAGTATGAAGGATATATCCGTCTCCATACAACGTTTATACAATAACCAGTCTTTCAAAATAGTCCTCGAGCAACAATCAACTGAACGTGCCGCATAGAGTGAAAAAACATCAAAGTTTTACAGAACGCACGATCAAATTTTGCCTGTCGGACTACAACGATTAACGCTTTTTTCGATGACGGTGTAGAGAGTTTTCTGAATGCGAGAAAATGGTAGACGAAGTTGTCTTGCGTGAAGTTCTGTATAACTGTGACGTAAACATGGAAAACACTGACAATACTGAACGGGCAGAAACTACTTTTGCCAACGGCTACGACCGGCCGGAGAAATCATCTGAATTTAACCACGTTGGGTGATATGTCAGACAACAGTATTGAGGATACAGATTAGGGTTTCCTACAACGCACGTACAATGATATGGAGTTGGAAGTAAATAATTTGAGCGAAGAGCCATGCACACCCCGTCATAATTAATTCATTTGATATGAGGTTTAAGAAAGCGACGAAGAAATCCCAATTGTTCCACACAGGCGGGCAAGGTTTGCATTAATAATTGAATCTAGTAATTGTTTCAATTAGCAACGATCAGAAATTTGCTTTAAATTTTTTGCATGTTGGTAAATTATTAACCAGAACAAGTAGTATCAATGAACAAAAATTTTTGGTGTGTGGTGATAATTTGCCGGGCAATGTTAGCTCGTCTTCCTTTTTTCCCAACGGTAATTCCTTAGACACCGAAACTTGGACTAGCCTCTTTCAGCTTATTAAAAACACTTGTACTTTTTATCTTTGATTGAAGGAGTTTCCCGGTTAGAAAGGGGAAAACAATTTTAAACTTAAAACTCATAGCATAAAATATTTTCTAGAAATAAATGAAACAATTAAATTTTATTCCACTCTAAGTTAAGTAAATTCTAAAAAGGTATCTAAAAAGGCCAAGCCGGTATTTTAAAAGTGAACGGACAGTTCTCCGCGTGAAAATACCGGCAATTTTACTACTACAATAAGGTGGGTACAATAAGGTTTCAAGAAAGTAGAAAATTAACTACGCAAATGATTTAACAGAAACTATGAATTGAAGCGCCAGATGAAATGTGAAATGCTTCAAGGAAGTTGTCTGACAACTTGCCATATTACTGTAGGGGTCCGGACACCCTCTTTCCACAAGAAATCCTACCACCGAATTTTGTTCTTGTAATTTCTAACACATTTTACAATTCTTATTTAATAAAAAAATTCGGTGGTAGGATTTCTTGTGGAAAGAGGGTGTCCGGACCCCTAAAGTAATATGGCAAAATGTTAGACAACTTCCATGAAGCATTTCACACTTTATCTGGCGCTTCATTTCATAGTTTTTGTTAAATCATTTGCGCTGTTGACTTTATACTTTCTTGAAACCTAATTGTACCCACATGTACTAGTAAAATTGCCGGTATTTTCACGGGGAGAACTGTCCATCCACTTTTAAAATACCGGCTTGGCCTTTTTGTGAGCATGCTCTCAAAAATTGCATGAAAATTTGACCTTTTTCAATAAAATTACAAAAGTAAGTATACAAAACACTGTTCAAGATGTCACTAAATTTGCTGTTTTGCTGCTCGAGATTATTTTGCAAAACTGTTGTGCTCAATGACGAAAAAATGTTCAACGAGAACTCTGGAGATTATTCCTAAACTATATTTCTATTCTCTCCGTTTGGATAAACGGCAGATATTATTTTTTAACTTTTATGTTTTTTAGACTCTTTTTTCTATAAAAGAAGTACATAATAACAATACAAATAATAAGACATCATTCAGCGTCAAAATCAGCAATATAGGAACTGGCGCATTTAAATGATTTTACTGGGGAATCCTCATTTTCAGAGGGTGTAACCTGTAAAAAGTGCAACACTATCTGCTTGCTAAGATAATGATTGCTAATGATTGCTAGTGTTGCAATTCTCACTGTTTACAGAAGAGTTCGCAGCTGTGATTTGTTGTCAGACTCATCAAATTGCTGCGATAAATTTGGGGGTTGGATATTATCATTTTACTCATCGTTAGAACATTAGGGCTGAGGAAAGCCCGCATTGTTTGTTTGGCAACCTGAAGCTTCCCCTCCTTCGGGAAACTCAAACAAGCTTTAGGATTCTTTTAAACCGGATTCTCAGTCGGTTTCGGTGCACAGTTTTATTGTAACGTAATCGTCGTACATTAAAATATGTCCTAAGGGAGAGGTCTTTTTAAAAATTTTCGTCAAGCTTTATAGTTATAGTTGCCTTTATTTAGGCAGCAAAAATTTTTTTCTCATAGTTGTTATATGAGTAAAATATTAGTTGTTTCATTAAAAGTTTTAATCCAATATCAGTTAATATTTCAAAAGAAAATGAAACAACCTCTTGCGTTGATTTCAGCAGTAATCAAATTTTAGCAGTATTTTTCCATAATTTTTGTTAAAAATTTCTGTAAATACTCGACATTTATGAAGTCTTTGCAACAAATGAAAAGCGCTTACAGTCAAAGGTGAAGTTCCCGGAGATTTCAAGGATGATTTCGCCAGTACATTTTTTTTTATTTTCCAAAATCAGAGATGGGCTCCGTTTCGGGAAAAAGTGTGCGCATCTAAAATTTTGTCAAGCAAGCTTATTTGTTTTCTTGCCGCATAGAATTTTCCTGGTTTGTTATTAACAGAACATCACAATAAACGCTAAAGCAAATTGCTAAATTCTGCATTAACAAAATTATAAGGTTTTAAAAATTTTTTAGATCTAGGCACACAAGAATATTTTTAGATCACTACATTTCTTGATCAGTTACCACAAACACTATCTGTGTGGCTTTTATACAGTAATTTATAAGAAACGACTGCATTAAAGTTCTTTTGAGTCAGGAAAAAATAGTTTGTAGAATGTTGGATTAACAAAATTAGGTGGATTGACTCTAGTCATTAATCTCTAGTGAGGCGGTTTAGTTTAATTTATTGTTTGAAACATTGATATCCATCGTTAATCTGTAATTTTGATAAAAAGATGGCATGCCTTTGTAAAAAAGCATGATAATTGTTGTTTTTTGATTCTGCTCAAAATTTGTGTTTAATGTTGTTCAATTTGATTCGAGTAATGTGTATATGGCACTTCGACGTGAAGGTTGAAGATGACTTTCAGTCAGCCTTGAAACAGTTACTGTAAAACACCCAAGAACATTCTCAATGAAAGTTTTGAAAAATTGTACCTTTTCCGCGTTCCAAAAAGCGACTCCGATTTTGTTGTTGACTTTCCCATAAATAATGGTGGAGACAGCCAATATGTGCTAATGACTTAACTGCTAACTTTTGGTTTGGACGCCGCAGGGCTAGAGAGTTTAAGCACAAGCTAGTGTCTGCTGCAAATTATTTCATGTTTATGCAAGCAAGGAAACGCTCCAAAAATTCAAAACCTCTGCCATCAATTTGAATCTTGCCTAGTACTGTTACCTGAACCAGCGAACACTACTCTAACTTTCAAGAAATTTCAAGTCAAACACTTCTTCCACTTATGGTCTGTTTTGATCTATAATGATTCGTTGCTTGGAAATTCATAGTTCTTCTATTTCTACAGAGGAGAAGTTTTTATGCGAAATATTGAGACTGTCAATTTATTTGAAAAAAAAGTTTATAATGAAAAAAAAAATACATCGATACTCTATTGGTGACATTGGCGTCGAAAATGCGCTCCTGTATTACTGCTAGAAATGTAGAAACAGCTTTTCAACGAACAGTGAAAAACACTTGGACCATTGCCACTTTTTGATCTAGTTTCGAAATCTTTCCGTTAAACATGCTTTCCGTGTTTAAGTTGCCGCAAGTTATCTGCTAAAGGTGTCACCAGAGCAGCAAAATCTTTCTCGCCCACAAATTATACACAATGTATCCAAACATCATAACCTGTTAGAGCCGTTATTACAACAATAAAATCCAGAAACCATGTGCTCAAAACAGTAACTGCTAATAAAAATTTTCTATCGGCATTCGAAAAAAAGAGTTATTTCAGCAAAAATGGGCCCTGATCTCTCCGATATGAACAGTTCTCCGTGTTAAGCGAAATTCAGAGCAAAACTTCTAGTTCCATTGGATTATTTGATGCCTATCAAAGTCGCCATCGACAGTGTACAAAGTGCGTTTTATAGTGTTCAATTCAGAAAGTTAGCACGAGATCTCATTGTACAGACTTAGTTTCATTTGTATCAATCGTGGCAGTTTCAATTTGAACGGTCTAAGTTTTATAAGCCATTTAGCTGGTACAAAACTTTGTTCGGCCTAAGTACAATAAGGGGACGGTCAAGATAAGTAAAAAGTGAGAAATAATTTGGATGTGTGGACATTTCCCCCCACGCCATAATATTCGCGAGCATTTATATGCCGTATTATCCGCACGCATTTATAATACCATAGAATTGGCATGGACTTGTATACCAAACTATCAGTTTTCAACCAAAGTTTTAGACAGCTGCTGCTTGAGAAGATTATCTTAAATTCATTTCACCCACGGGCTGTGACAACGAAATTAAATTTCCATTTGCCTATAGGATGGTTGGAATAGTTAAAAAAATCTTTCGTTACAAGAATTTTTCCCTTTCAAATTGAGAACCTAAGCTCCTGTAAAATAATGTTTCGAATGGATATAGTTGAAGTTATTTTGTAAAATTCCTTTTGTGGGAAATGTTTTTAGAAGCAGGCAATTTGACGCCCTGCGGATTCATGGGAATATACTTTGAAGTTGTATCCTCAGTAGAGTACTTACTCGAAATTGTTTAAAATTGACAGTTTTGGTATTTGACCTGGATTACCGCGAACCCGGAGTTTGGTCCCAAGGCGTTTCAGTCCTGTACAATTATAAACCAATTGTAACCAGAACTGTGACAGCTAATTTCAATTCTAACATACAATTTCAGTCTGTCAAGAAAGGAAACATTCTGTTTATCCACTTCGAAGTCTGGTTTATAAGCGGTTCTTAATCTGAGCAGCATGACTACTGTGCTGTTTGATGGCTGTGCGGATGTATGTCAATTCTGTTTACCATGACAATGTTCTGTATAGTCTGTTTGATATCTTACATGCTGTGCAGTTTGGAAACAGTTAAAAATGAAAATTTCGAAAATCGGAAAATTTTGCACGCATGAGTTTAAATCACGGTAACGTGCCTTCATTTTTGAAAATGTATTGCTTTGTAATCGTTTAGACAAAGTAATTGGTATAGAAAACACCTTTTGTAGATCTTTGATCTCGTCCTTCAAGAGGTTCTCTCTTCTGGAAGCTGCCTGTTCCATCCTGGCTGCAGAAGTACCTGCATCTTGCAGCTGCTGCGTCATCAGTTCCTTCTCTGCCCACCTGACTTCTGCGGCCTTCAGGGCTTCTTCTTTCTCCTTCTCTCGCTTTGTAATCGGTGTTTGTGGGGTGGGGGGGGGGGGTGGGGTTGGGGTTGGGAGGGGTAGGGAGGTTTCAGGGAAGGTGTATTTATTTACATCTTTTTCGACAGCTAAAAGAACGCAACTAGACTTGCTTACTACTTTATTTAACTTGCGGTGCTTTGAATTGCGATCATTCAGCGTTCTCGGGTATTAACAAACTGTTTGGAACGAGTAAGTATCCGCTGTTTTGGATGAGCGGCCAGCGGAGAATGTTCACAGCATTAGTACCTTCAGCCACATTTGTTTCAGAGACTTCACAAATTGTTATAATTTTGATTACAATACGAAATCAACCCCCCCCTCCAACCTCATTCCCGCCTCCACCCAGCCCATATTACCATCCTACACACATATAAAACATCTACACATCTGTATTTGCACGTATAAATGTGTTGCATTTCTTTTGATTATAATTCTTTTGCTATAATTTGTTCCCATATTTATATTTATAACGGTTTGTATTTAAACTATATCAGATCCAGTAGCTCCTATCGAAACTTTAATTCTACAAATGCAGAAAATTGATTTTATGTGCTTTGCAGATCTGGGAAGCTCAATTTGAAGATCTGCAAAAAACAGTTAAATAATTCCAAGAAAATGAAGTTAAAAAAACCGACCAAAAAATGTAGAGTTTATGAAAAAGATCCCCAGGACCAAAACAAAATAGTGTTTGCTTAAATTCACCATTGAAACAAATCAATTCTTTTGTATAATGTGAGTGGAACCAACTCTTTTTTCGACATCCCCAATCAACAAATCAACAACCCCATTGTCAGTTTCAAGTTAATATTTGTCTTCTTTTAAAGACCATTTTTCTTTTCACGTCTGGGCCATATTTGACATTGCTGTCTGATTGCAAGAGGAGAATAGACTCGTCTAGGAAGATCCCCAATTTTCTTGGCAACAACGGCTTTGACAAAAAATATTAGTTCCAATCCTTTCATTTTTCTGTGAAGAAATAATACACTTGGGAATACTTGAGAAGAAAAAACATCCCCATTGTCTAAAATTAAGCAAAATTGAAAAAGTCGGTTGTTTGCCTAGATTATAAAGCTTTCTTGTAACTATCATCACATCTTTGACCAAGGATTAGGTTAGCTGACTTTTATTCTTAATGCAAAAACATACTGTCAAACTTGGAGATATTTTCACTTGAAGAATCAACGTAACAGCTTTGTCCACGTGATGGCTTGCTTGTTGACAAGGTAACTCATTTGAAATCTGATGAATTGCTTTACAACAGTTTTTTTTCAGTTGGTTGAAAAACAACCAACTGAATTTTCCTGAGGTCTTCTAGAACTGAGAATTTTTTAATCAGGAAACATTTTCCTCAATGAGAACTGAGAATTTTTTAGAACTAAGAATTTTTTAATCAGGAAACATTTTCCTCAATTTTAGGCACTCAAGAATTTTCAAAAACTATCTCCTTACCAAAATCAAATTTCAGTTTTTCTTCTTTGTCCTATTGCGTAAATTTTTTCTGAGGAAAACGAATTTTCAAATTGCAACGATGACATGCAGTAAAACCAGTACCTATATGAGCCAATTATCCAGGTTTAAACATGTGACAAAATACTAACTAATGGATTTCGTCTTTTCAGCGGCAAATGAATTTGAAGAAATCCTTGGGAGGAAAAATTTTGTGTGAAAATTGTTGTTTGAGATTTCTTTTCGTCATTTATGAATTCAACATTCTTAGACCGATCCCTCTAAAATCTAAAAAAGACTTCAACAACAAAAGCAAATAACACAAAAATGATTTAATGAACACTCAAAAAGTTATATCAGTCAGTTGAAGGGAGAAACGTTTGTGCTCGAGCAAAGTAAAGGCTATCGAAAACTAGGATCTTTCTGACTCTATTCTGCAGTGAAATCTGAACGTCTTGAACTACACGCGTTCGAAAAAAATATACGGCTGAAAGTTTGTTCCTAAGGAATAGTTGGTTATACCATATTAACAAAATAACTACCGGACAGTCTCAATTGTATAGCAAACTACCCGTTAATTTCTTGTTCAAAAAATGGCGCTGCCAAAAATTGCTGAATATTTTGCCATTCTGTTCTTTTTATCCAAAAATTTTTGGGCTGTTTTTTTTAGGTCTACTGTTTCTACGGTTGTCAAGCTGTTTCTCAGAAAGGAATATAAATGAACGATCAGTGATTTGTTTTCATTATGAGGCACTAAATTTATTCAACTGATGGAATTCGAAGATTTTTTTAAAATTTTTTAGTCCTGATTGCTCGCGAAATAGATGGAGCAAAATTTAAGTCCACATACCTTTGCCTTGAGGTGCTTTTCTTTTCAGCGCAAATTTCAATTGAGACCATTTTAGAACCAAATTTTTCCCTGAAAAACTCTTTTTACAAGACTTATTTGTTTAATGTTCTCACTCTTCCTGCGAATGTGAAAAAGAAGTTGACAAAAATCGGTTTTCAGTGCTTCTTACTGCACAAAATTTTTTTTCATACAGTTTTTGAACTCCAAAAAATAGTCGAAGAATATGCACTAATATTTTAAAGTGGTTCCAAGTTTGAAGCCTCTATTGTTTTGGCGGGAACTTTCAAAAACTACTCGCAACAGGGTACGATCAGATTTCAACTATCCGGGGCCACCTTATTTTCTGCTGCAGTGAACAATCCGGCAGCCAGAAGCTGTCATTTGATTGTAAAATGGGGGCTCTAAACAATTTATTTCCGACCCAACTCATGGGTTTTCACCAAATGGAAATTGGTCCAAAGATTTACCTGTAAACGAGACACATACAATCTGAAGCGGACTGTTAAAACTTGAGCAAGTTTTCAACTGAAGAAAACACAGTTTTGGCCGAAAATAATTCTTTAATGATTTAAGGATGGGAGGGTTGGAGGCATACGGAGGATTTGTTTTCTACTGATTTATTTCTACACTACCAGGTTCCCTTCACGGTTCGAGGCTTTCGGGTAATTTTTTCTTTTTTTTCAAGTGAAGAAAACAAAGTTTTCATGCTTTAAGTGTGGGAACGTTGGAGGCATATGGAGGATTAATCTACTACTGATTTATTTCTACACTACAAGGTTACCTTATAATGAGAGGGTTTTGACATTATTAGCCCAAACAACTGGTCATACTCGTAGTCCCTACTCAAAAACATTGGAGAGCACAAAAGGACTGAAAAACAGTCCGAATTGCTCTGAAATAACTTTTTGCTCAAAAGGAGCAGGGTAACTCAAATCTGTTGAGATATCGGAACCGTTAGCACCTTTGTTGTTGATTTAATTCTTTTTATCAATAAATTTATGACACAGAAAAGTAGCATCCTTCTCTATTGGAGCAGTCGCGCCAAACTGCTCAAGGCAAAATTCCAGAGAATTTTTGATCGATGGAGTTGAATTTGGTCAATAAATAAGTGACACAAACCGATTTAAAAGAACGTCACTTCGTTGAAAATTTTCTCGTATCCGCACATCGTGTACGCTATGTACTTTCAAAAAGAGAAAATGTACATTTGATATTGATCAGAGTCTGGTTTACTGTAATTTACTGCGTAGGTATAGCAATGAACAACTGCCATGACTTAAAAAAAAGTCTCCGACCAGAAATGCATCGTTTTCATTCATCCAATGTTACTGGTTAATGGTAGAAACTTTCACAGAAATATTAATTACAGTTCGACCGCAAATATCTCCTAGTTCGCCTACTTGACTACTTAAACTGAACACCATTAACGAATTCGGCACAGAATGAAACTTCAGCTGCAGGGATTTTTTAGTTGTTTCAAAAGTTCGTTGTTTTCACTTACTACTGCGTGAATTGATTCCAATTTTGCAGCAACTTCTGAACTGAAACCAGGTTGATGAGAACCCCCGACGTTTGATGATGATGATAATGCTAGATCTGAAGAGCTATTCTTATCAGCTACAGGCTGGCTCTGATTGGCCGGAGGCTTCGGGTTTCCGTCATTTTCTGAAAAAGCAGCGTCGCCCATTAGTGCAAAGGTGATTTCGAAGAGGGCGTCAGTTGTCTTGGTGATGGTTCCCTGCATTCGGGTAGTTGATGCCCGCAACTCAACACCCATGTTGCTCAGTTTGTTCACACTTGCAAGAGGTATGGCCGATTCAGGAGGGTGTGATTCTGAAATATTAGATGGTTCGTCTTTTCCTGATAGAATGCTTCTTCCCAGGTTGACCAGACTTGGAAAACTTACTAAGGCCTTACTACGACACCGTATAAGTCTTAGAAAAAACCGTACTAAGTCTTGTCAATTTTCCTACGGCACCGTACTACGGCCGTACTAAGATTTATAAGGTGCCATGCTAAAGACGTATCAAGACTAATAAGGTGCCGTAGTAGGGCCGTACCAAGATTAATAAGGTGCCCTTGAAAGTTAGATAGAATGAACACTGTCGGAATACCCTCCAGTCCCGTTAAAAAACTGACCGCGGAGAGTTTTCCAGCATGATTTTTGTGATTTTCCCTCCTCCTTTTTCATTCCGGGCTTGGGACCGGCAGTGACTGAGTTACTGAGATTAACTATAGGAGTACTGATATAGCACGGTGCCCTTAAACGGCGCCGTACAAAGTTTTGAAAGTTTTCTACAGCCCCGTATAAGTCTTAGTATGTTTTCAAAGTTTCGTCTAAAGTGGTAAACCTGGGTTAAGAATAAATGTTTAGAAGTTTTCGTGATCACACAGGCTTAGCGGTCGATCATATGAAAAATTTACTAATTTTAGCGAGGGGGTAATTTACCTATTTAATTTATATCTGGTCGACAACCTAGTAACAGCCGACTAAAAGACTTCAACCAACGACCTGTTTACATTTTACGTCACATAACACAAATTTTGATGACAAACTTGGTACTTTTTTCCACAATAGTTGGTGGCTAAGAGAGTTTCAATGAGACAGAAATGAGACGAGGCCTCCAGTAATCTCCTGTTTTCACACTGCGGTTTTTTAACTTGACGTGAGATAGTTTTTTTGACAAAAAACTCTTGCTTTTTGCTTTTATAATGAGTTCTTTTATTTGGTTCAGTCGTTTTATTTGTATCGCACACTGTGTAAGTGCGCTTTTTATACTTCTTTTATTCATCTCAGTAACTCCGCCACTGCTGGTCCCCAGCTAGGGATGAAAAAGGAGAAAGAGGGATGAACCACAAAAATCATGCTAAAAAATCCCGAAAAACTCGGTTTTTAACAACACTTAATTAGATTTTCCGTCAGTTGCTTAACTCTTTCAGCTCGATCAATCGCCGGATGCAGCCAGGTAACCAGGTAAAAAATATTGAAGAATTCGAAATCTTGTAGAAAACTTGCTAGATGATTTCATAATCTTGGAAGATTCTGGCAAGTCGAATTCAAACTCTTCCAAGATTCTTGCAAGATGATCCAATTCTTGCAATAATCTTGCAAGTTGATTGTAGGTAGTATATATTTCCTTCCCAGACTGCTTGCAAGATTCTTGCAAGATTTTGAATTCTTCAACCACTAGGGAAAAAAGAACACACGCCTTAACTTGAAGTAGATTTTGCTGACAAAATTAAGCGAAAATGCTCGGTTTAGAGAATTTTTTGGACCTTAATTAAATACACATTTTTTGGCCCTTAAGTAAATTTTTGGCCCTTAATTAAATACCTTAATTAAATTGTGATACAAGATTTTTGTTGTCATTAGTTTGCAAATGATTTCTTTGACGACGCCTTCATTCAACGCGCGTTTCAAACCACATTTACTGGCGTTTAAATGGCGACGAGAATACAATTGAGAGCGACAGCAATTCTGTATCACTTTTTGAATTGTTTACTAAAAATTCTTGTTTCTCCTCCTGTAAAATGTTTCTCTAAAGTTACTTTTAGACCTAATATTGTTGTTCTCCTTCATGAAGGCCCCGATTTAAAAAAAACCATACAAGCCATTAAACTTTCCACAAACAGGTTTTATTGCATTAAGCGCAGTTTTTTTTGTCTGATAGGAAAAAATCAATTCTATTCTATAATTTTTATTCAGGATTAAAAACGGCAACCAAAAATTGCTCACTAATCTTTCTTTTTGTAACATAACTACAAGTTAATCATCATTTTAAACATCTTCAATAACAAATTAAAATATATATTAAAAACATTTTTTAGTGTAAAAGAAATTTGAAAGCTACATTTTGTGTTGCAAATACGCTAAAATAGTTTGAAATTGGCCATGCATGCTGCAGCACAAGCAGTTGTTAGCTGAATATTTTAAAATTGAACAATACTTTTTGTCTAATTTTTGATAGTTATGATATTATGAGCAGATTTAGATGAAAACTGAACCCATTATGGCACAAAAGATGAAAACCAGAAATTTTATAACAGAACTGATTATAAATATAACAGTGTGGCAAGCAAACGAAATGTTTTGACAAAAAGGCTTTGCCAAAACCGTACAAGATATTCATCCGTGTTTTACCTTTTTGAAACGTCAGCAAAAACTTTCTAATACATTGTGGTCCCTCAAAATCAATTTTCATTCTGAAGGTTAAACTTTTTAGAACAATTTTGACTTGTGGTTTTTAAGAGACTCGTGGTTTTGCTTAGTGTGTCCAATAAGGAAGCTTTGAATGAAAAAATAACTTGACACTGTTGATAGTAGCACGTTTTGGTATTTTTTTGCAAGAATCTATCGTAAACAGTGGTGAGCAATACTTTCTGAAAAATTTATCACAATACATGCTAGAATCATGTCGGTTATTCAAAACAGAGAAAAGTGAAAAACACTATATATGAAAGGCCTTAAAAAATGAGCTTCTTTTTGGTTGGATAAATATACCTATAAGAAATAAACATTTTATTAAATCGTTTTGATGTTACATTGTCTGATTCGCAGTAGTTTTATTGAATGAAGATTCATCAATAAAATGATTTTATCAATCCCTTTTGCGTCAATTATGTTAGGAGGGAGCTGATCAGGCTACCAAAAAAGTGTTCCATTTAGTTTCTATAACAGTACCGACGATCAAATTATTGGTCTACATTTTTGTTAGTATACTATTGTGGGTATGTCATCTTTTTGAGTAACCGGGTTGAGCTCCCATTGAACTCCATGAATGCAACATAACAATATCGCAAAAACTCTATCGGTAGACCATCTACGGTTCATGACCTAATTCTCTCTGATTACATAACATCCATATAAGAGATATCTATAACTTTTACGGGAATCCATAAAAGTAAATCATAGCCTTAATTTTACTATTCGTTCTAGTCGCCCCTCTAACTCTACTGTTTTATTTAAATCAATTTTTTGGTGGTGAAAACTTCTCCTCTCCTTAAAATCTGTTGTTCAAGAGTCAAACAACATACTTTTGCACTGACAATTAATTGTCAGTACTTTGTGGATGTGTGGCACTAACAAAATGCGTGTAAAGTTTTTTTCAGCCGATCGAAAACTGTTTGACATAATTACTCTGATCCATCGACGCGATTATTGTCCTCAATGAATTTGTCATGAATCCTTGATAAGATTTTTTCTGTCTCGCATTTTTATGGTCTAATTGTTTGAATTTTCGAAGCTTTGAGTTTTTTTTATCATCCATTGGATTAATGAGTTTCAGTTGATCGCGCGATGAAGAACAACGGGAATTCAACGCGAGATCAACATAAGTTTTCCCAAGTACTTATACCACTGAATGAACATAAAAAATAATGGCGAAGCAATTTATCCCCGATTCTTTTTTGCTATTTTTTGCAGACTGAATGCTGATTAGCTACTCATATCTCTGCTCGTGAGAAATTTTGACATCTTGAGTATATGTCAACTTTTTTAACGAGTTTTGCAGAACAAGTTTTAGGCCAATTGCACTTAATTCAGCGGTAATGAAAATATTGCTTATGATTCGAAAAGGACTAAAAAGTTTCTTGTTGTTTGTTCTCAAAATCGTATTCGAATTCCAAGTTTTGTCAGAAAATTGAAAGAATCTTGAAAGATTTCACATTCAAAGAATATTTTGAAAAAAGTCTATTAAAATACATTCTGCTGATCAGAATTCTTTCAAGGGTCACTTCATACGGTTTTTAGCTAGTTTTAGCTACTAAATATAATTTAAAAAATTCTGAATTTGAAAAACTTGCAAGATTCTTGCAGGATTTCTGCATGATTTCGAATCCGGGCTAAAATTTAGTCCATATGGTTATCGGTTTTTTAACCTCTTTAATCAACGTTAATTTGCTTCAAATGTGTTTTCCATAACAATGGTAACTTGATAAATATTTTTGCCTTGATTGATATATTGCAAGATATTTGCAAGAATCTTGCAAGTTTTGAATAATCTTGCATGATTCTTGGAAGATTTGAATCCGCTCATCATTGGGGCTGCCAAAAGATGACCTTACTGTTTCTCCATAAACGCACACGGACGCCAAACTTACCATTAAAATTTCGAATCTGCATCTCGACGTTCTCGATAACATGGTTAAGGGTGAAGCTGTTTGACCGCAAGAGGGCTATCTCCTTTCTCAGACTCCGAATACAGTCGTCAACTGAAGTCAGTTTTGCAATAACTTCGCTGTTTGAAAACTCCTGAGGATCACCATCTTTCACTTGAGTGTTGTCAGAAGAAGTTTGTTCAGTTTCAGGTTTTTCTGTCATAATTTTGAGTTTGAATCCAGGATATGTTTTACGAAAATGCAGCAAAGATTAAAACAGTTGAGTTTCTTGCACGCTAAAAGTTTTGATTGGCAACTTGAGATTTGAGGTAGACCAATCATTAAAAAGAAACAAGGAAAAATACAAAATAAAAGCCTATGGAAAAATAAAATTAAATTTTTCCGTATTACTTTTGAAAATACCTTCAAAAAGCAACGTTCGTTTATTGTAATTAATTACAAACAAAATTACAAAGAATTCTAAACTGATATTTCAGTTTCTTCGTTGAGAATTCATGGAAGATAGTATAAAGCGTCGATATACTAGATAAACCTTGCAATTTTCCTCAAATATCCGCTTTTCTCGATAACCGCTGTTCTTATGCATGCAAAATGGCTTCCAATTTTGAGCGACCTGCATGCAAGTTTCAGACGCTTACAAGGGGAAAGGAATTCAACATACGTACAATCTACCAGAATTCAGATTTCGGTGTTGCCGGAGTTATACACACGCCTAGGATTAAACCCAAAAATTTGCAAAATATTCTAGCTCAGTAAGTAAATGTGTTAGCTTTGTCTGTGTTCTCAGTTTTGAATTATGTTACAGGAATTAAGTAAAATATCATGTGAGGTGTCTGTGGAAATTGGGTTTCTCAATACTTGACTTGAGTACACGCTTTCTTTCTCGCTCAGACAAAACTTAATGACTACCCCATATAATAGTAGCCCAAATTTGGGGTCTTTCCCATTATGGCCCCCCATGAAATTAAAGCGGCCCCCATTATGGTATAATTACCATGATGGGGGGGGGGGGCTGTAGGTTATCTGACCACTAAGGTGGGCGGTAGAATGGGAAAGACCCCAAATTTGCACAGACGTAGCCTGCAGCCTTAAATGTTTTGTAAATTTCTTGGATCTATTCTGTTCCACCCCAGCTTAGTGGGCTTATATTTTTTACGCCCCCCAGGCGCACGTGCTATTTTCTTACATAGTAACGTGTTATATAACACCATATAATTTGTAACTGCGGGGGGGGGGGGGGCGTAAAACACAGTGGGGTGTCGAAACAGAAGAGATCTATACTTTTTAGGTATTTATTGTTTGTTAAAAAGAAGATACACTTTTTAATGTACGGATTAGAGTTTTCAACTACTGTCAAGTCTATATCATGAAAACACGCATGTGAACGCTACGAAATGCCGAAAGTATGCATAGCCAGATAAGATGCCAGATTATGCTATATACTGAGCCAGAAGTTGACTTTCATTGACTTTCGGCATTTTGTATCGTGCACATTAAACAAGGTTATAAGACTCTCCAGAAGCCATTTCGAAGTTATATCTTCACACCTCGAAGCCCTCCTTGTCTTCAAGCACAGTCACGTAACATATAATTCTGCCCGGGTCGAGGTGTCACCGCCATTCAAACGCAAAATAATGTAAGATAAGAGGTGAATGTGTAAAATTTTGTACGATAAGCGGTGAATGCGGTGAAATTAAATAAATCGGGCGGTGAATGCAGTGAAAAAACTTAATTGCTTGGTAGCGGTGAAATTACATAATTTCACGGTTGATTTTAGCGGTGAAATTACATAAATTCACCGCTTTGAAAAAAATTGTCCAATTATGTGAGATAAGCGGTGAATGCGGTTAATTACAAAATTCACCGCTTAGAAAACGTTCCGAATTATTTTTGTCCAACAAAGTTAAGATACATTTAAGACGCTCAAAAAATTTACCCACAATTAATCATACATCTTTCTGAAATTTATGTAATTTCACCAACTAAAGCGAGCGGTGAACTTACAAAAACCACCACATTTCAGCGCTAAAATCTGTAATTTCACCGCTAATCTTGCAAAAATTCAACGCGCATATTTTGTAGAAAGTAGACCAAATTTGATTAAAATGGAAAACAAATTTAAAAGAATGAAATGCGATGTGGCGCAGCGGAAGAAAAAGTGGCTGACATGCAAAATTTGAGAGCTTCGACTCCGTGTAAGGACGCTAAGCTGTAGTAAGCCGTGAAATGCGGCGACGTTTTATAAGTTCACCGCTTACTCTGGCGGTGAATTTACATAATTTCACCGCAAAATTATTTACAAAACTCGCGGTGAAAAAACCTTTTCAGCGCTCATTTTACATATGTTTCCAATTTTTCCTCGACGCGGGTGCAAGTACGCAATACAATTTAGTTTTTCAGGGCACGTGCAGTACAATGAAATCTGATAGTGATGTCAAAGAACATATAAAAACATGTTTTAAATATCTTAACTATTGAAAATATTTTGCTTATCTTGGCCAGATTCGTCATACTTTGTTCAACTTAGAGAAGAGCTTTCCACGGTTCTCATTAAGGCGAGAATACTAGTGAAAAGTTTTCGACCAAACTTGGGAAGTTAATCTGTGTTCCTCGAGAAAAATTGGTCAGAAATCGAACAGTAATTTTAGCGCCAGTAACTGTCAAGAAGGGTCTTTTTGTACGTTTAAGAACTGTCAAAGCTGTCATAGCGAACAATGGTAGGTAAAGAATTGACCCTTTTTTGTTAAAAACTGACGTATGTGTTCCAGAAATAAAGAAAACTTTCACAAGGATTTTGTAAAACAGTCAGTCGAAAACAAGAACTTTGCAGCAAAAGTAAATCGAAAACTAACCTAAAATCTAGCAAATTTGGGGGGAAACAAAATACATTTAAGGAACTTCTAAAAGATTTAAAAAGAAAATATTCTCATCTGCAATTAACTGCAAGTAACTTGTCGGCGTTTATATTGAAAATAGAATATTGTATTTGGTAATCACTTGGATCTTCTCAATACTCAGTCTCAACCAAAATAAACTATGTATAAAAGACCACAAGAATCAAGCTGGAAAACTTAACAGAATTTTTTTCTGCTTTCAGAAACCTAAGATGCTACTATAACACTTGATATCGCCCAAAAAATAAATTAAAAAATTCGGACCTTCAGTGTTGTTGAAATTAGTGATGATACTTGTTTATGTGATATCATCTTTCTGTCGGAAGTCTAAGACCGAAAGAACCTTCTTTGACATTGTCAAGTGTATTTATTTTTTATACTTTCAACTGATGAAAGACAGAAAAACTCTTATACAGAGACCTATTCTATAATATATTACGAATAGTTAATGCTTTATTTATTCTCATCTTGGATAGCAGAAAAGACCACTGAAACCTTTTCTATTTTGTTAATGTGTCCTCTATTGCGTCAAAAACCCACAGTACTTTCTAAATTATCAACAAATAACCAAAATCTTACAAAATTAACAAAAAATAACCCTATGAATTAATCGTTCTTTTTACATAAAGAGTGTCGTCAGAGACAGAAGAAGAGATGTTCTCTATGTATCTGGAATTTTATCTTGTATTCTGATTAATCTTTGCCACCTCAGAAAGAAATAATCTGCTCTACTTGCGACCATTACTGCTCTTCAATATTGAAAAAGAACCATTGAAATTGTAAGAATTTCAAGAACCATTCAAGTACCTTGCTTAGCAACGACATGGAAATTCTTGTCGGCTTTTTTTCACTTTCGACTGGAAGTTGAAAAGTGAAAACTGTTTTTCACCGCAGGATTTATTTGACGGAAGCTAATTCCGGAAAAAATTGTGCCGCAGATTAGTTGCAGCATAATCCTTCATTTTAGCGCCAGCGGCGGAAAGGTTTGAAGGATTAAAATTTTGTGAAACGCCTTTACAGCCGAACGTAAGTATATCAATATTAAGCACAACTATGCTTTCAGTTTATTATTTGGACCAAGGATTTTCTAATGACTTTCAATTTCAAGCACATAAGAAAATATGTTCCATTGATTTAAATTTTTCTTTATTTTGTTTTTGGTAATTTGCAACTTGTTTTGCTTAAATGTTTTTAGAATGCAACGCGATACCTACCTTATACGAACATCTGAAATCTTGTTAGTTATAAAAATATTTTGAGCTCGCTGTTAGTGACGAAGAATGTTATTCTAACGAACAATTTAAGAAATTGAATAAAAATCAGATCCCAAAAGTATAATTATTTTTATGACAAAATTCAGGAAGCAGAAATTTTTTAAATCCCAATTGAAGAACTATTATTTGGAAGAAATACGAAATAGGTGTCTCTTTAGTGATAGAGAGATGAAATATGAAATTAGGAACAAGCCAGGTTGCTAACCTGATGTATTGTATAACTTATTGCAACCAACTGATTTGGAATCCAATCATTTTTGAGATATCAAGGATAATATATTATCTAGGTAAAATAATTGACGATTCCTGTACTAATTGTAATTCTAGTCCTCCTGTCTGTACAAAATTCCAGTTAAAAAATAATAAATAATTAAAATATAGCTGAAAATATAACTTCAACAATATTTTTATTTGGCCAATAACCATTTAGCTTATTTGGGTCTCTGCAATGCCCTAACAAGCTGCTCTACTTTTACGTTTGAATTAAATATAGTAGTATAAGCCAAGGAGAAGGCGCGTCAAAACTAATAGACTGAGCGTCAAAAAGGAGTGCAGTTTTTTAATCACGTTTTTTTTTTTTAGAAAACTCTTTCGTCTTGTGACAAACTCCAAACAGAACTGACAGGAAGCCGTCAATTTTTTAAAAAAGAGTATCTATGTTGGCAGTTTAGATTCAATCCCTGATTACTATGAATTGTTAAAACAACTCGTGGTATCCTTGCAGATTGCTGGCTCATAAAATGCAACTAGAAAAAACATCTATTTTTCTTTGCAGTAATTCTTACGTCACTAATTGAGATCTGCTTCTCAAAGTCTTTCAGTGGAGCGACTAAAAAATAAAATTGAACTAAAAACTGGATGAACAGATTTTGTAACCCCTGAAAGTCCTTTTCAATTTGTGTTTTCTATATCTCGAGAATTTTATTATTATCGTTTTGAATCACTTTTAATCTTTCTGTCTCAATTTTATCACACTTAATTGCATTCTTGCTAGTAAATGACTCTATCGGTGTATCATGTGCATTGAAAAAAGTGTCAATTCGAATAAAAAATTGATTTCTAAGTTAACTAGAACAAAAAAAAACAAAAGCTACCGCACAGTTCATTAAGCATCGGTTCAGAAAAAATTGGCTACTGTTAGGACTGAAAGATCAATCCCAATGATTTAATCATTAATGCAGAAATGCAAAGAAAAACTTCGTAAGATCAAGGCTAAAATCAACGCAACTTTTATACGATCACCGCCGAATTCAACGCAAAATTATATAAGATCTACGCCTCGAGGCACAAAAGTAAACCAAATCACCGGTTATTTCAACTCAAAATTACTTATGACTTACGCCTATAGACACAAAATGAAGTACGATCAACGCTAAATTGAACGCAAAATTATGTCGGATCGACGCCTAGAATCTCAAAACTATATAAAATCTGTGCTTGGAAACGGCAATACATTCTTTTCAACACCTCAAGCATATATTCTACGTAAATTCATCGCATTCATCGTCAACCTTACATAATTTTGCGGTTTTTAGCGCTGGCACCTCAACCCAGGTATACTTGCTTTTGGTCAGGTGCTTCATAAGATTCATTGTAGTAGAATGGCTAGCCTAATTGTCGTGATAAACTTAATAAATAGCAAATTCTTTGCTATTTGATAAGTAGTGTTTCAGTTTAGCTTAGTGGCGACGAACCGGAAATATTATTGGACTGCCCTAGAAAAGGGGACTTTAGAGTTCTGGTTAATGTGAAGTGCGTTCATAAGGAATTCCAACTATCAAATCTTTCTGTTACCGTCAAGGAAGAAATCAACGTGATTATCAAAAACAAGAAGTCCCGGTTAGGGCAGAAAAATCACGAATCATCTGAAGTCCCGGTTAGGGCAGAAAAATCTCGAGTAATTAGAAGTCCCGGTTAGGGCAGAAAAATCGTGAACATCAGAAGGCCCGGCTAGGGCAGAAGTTCACAAATATGGACAACAGTATGACTCTCCGCTCGTGGGCTGAGCAGACAACATGTGTTTTTTGCAACTCGGGAACACAGAAAGTTGATGAGATAAATTGTGCCACCTGTCATAAAGTTGCTCATTTAAAATGCGTGGGACTCGGAATGCCTGTGAAAGGACATATGCTCTGGAACTGTCTAGATTGTGGACCGCATTCTCTCGGTGCACTTACTGATATTGTGTTGGAGCTGAAACAAAAAATAGCTGCATTAGAAACTGTCCCAGAAGATATCAGGTCGCTGAAACCAGAGGTCACTGCACTCAAACCTAAATATAGCTCGGTCGTACAGCAAACAACGCAGAATGAAAGCAATTCTTTTAACCCTACCAATAGATCTGAAAACGGAATTTTCGGTTTTGAACTCGCAGGCCGAAGCAAGGCTCCTTTTCAACCTTTCAGGAGTCGTTTTAACAGCACGAACAGCTCAAAAAGACATAAACCGGATGACGAGAATGACGATGATGCAATGAACACTGAGGATTTTCAGGTGCGAAAGAAAACAATGCGACCCCAAAGGCAAAACTTTGGTACGAAGCAGAGTCATGATGATTTCAATGGTATCAAGAAAAAACCTTCTAGGCGACACATTTTTCTTGGGAGACTAAATTCAAACTGCACAGAAACTATGATTAGAAACTGGTGTGGTTTGAAAGTGGAGCCCCTGTACTCCACCTGCGAGAAATTACAAAGGAAGGCTCAAAAATGAAAAGCTTTCACCTAGTTTTCTCCGAAGAGGCCCATGAAACTATTATGGAAGACAGTTTTTGGCCAAGCAATGTGGTTCATGGACGTTTCTTTTTGAATGATGATGCTCGGAACTGGTTGAGATCACTCCCACCAGACCTTTCGAATGAATCTTGACTCAAAAATATTACGTGTTCACTTTTAAATGCACGTTCAGTCAGAAATAAAATTGAGCAATTTGAAGATGAAATTCTAATCAATGAATACGATATTTTCTTTATTAATGAATCTTGGATCTCCTCGAACATTGATGAAAATTGGATAATAAAGCAACTTTACTCCAGTTCAAACTGTTATGATCATTTCAATCTTCCGAGAACGTATGCAAAAGGTGGTGGACTCATTGCCATTTATAAGAGACACTTAAATTTAAGGCTCACTTCACATGGCTGCAATCCGTTTTTGGAATACGCATGGTTTCAGTTGAAAACCAACGAAACTGTTAATATTTGTTTGCTATACCGCCCACCAATTGCTAACTCTACTGATTTTTGGAAATTTCTCTATGAAGAAGTGTTGCCATTTTCACTGGAAGGAAATGTAATTATTATGGGTGACTTTAATCTTCCCCATAGCACCAGATTGACGAATTTCTTAGGAGAATCAAGTCTTTTCCAGATTGTTCTAGAGCCGACTTATGAGAGTGGAAATATTCTTGACCTGATCATTACAAATAACTGCGAAAAGGTCTCAGTATTGTTAGCAAAAGAACTGAGTTTCTCTGATCATAAATTAATCAAATTCGTGATGGCATCGGAGATAACATCCCAAAAATCCTCTCAGTGTGTTCGGAAAATTTGGAGAAATGTGGAATGGAAAGATTTCAGCAATGCTTTGGAGTTACCGTTAGCTCTCAATCAGCACATCACAAAGCCACATGACCTTGCAGAATTGCTCGTTGACACTTTTGTTGAAGCTGTGAAATATAATTTACCCGCTGAAAAGCGCAGCACAAAAACAAACATTTGTCCTTTTTTTGACACAGAGCTTGAAACACTGAAACGGATGCGTCGCCGAACAGAGCGTTTCTACCAAAAGAACCCAACAAGTGAGAAAAAATTAGCGTACCAGCAAGCTATTTTAAAGTATAAAGAAGCTTTTAAACGGAAGAAATCGATGTACTTTGACAGAAACGTCAATAAAAACATCAACCTGCGTGTTAAATTTGCAAATTTTCATCGGCTACTTGGTGTTCCCACTGAGCACAAGGTTCCAAGGAACTGGGGATCAGTTAAAATGAGCGTTGACAGATTTCAGAAGTTCTTCAGAGACAAGGTACTTGATATCAGAGAATTAATTCCTACTTCCACTGATAATGGCCTGAATAGCTTGTTTTTGGTTGATGAATTTAATCACGTCAATATGTTTCTTGATCAGTTCAATTCAGTGGAGTGGAATTAAAAAATGTAAGAGAAGCTCTTATTGATACATCAAATAGTTTCTGTGTGCTAGACCCAGTTCCAACAAGTGTGGCTAAGCAGACTTTTGTCTCCTGGTGTGATCATTTTCTGAATCTAGCCAATAGCAGCTTTGAACGAGGCACGTTTCCTGATTTTTTCAAAACTGCAGTCATAAAGCCAAATCTGAAAAAAACCGAACCTTGACACTGAATTACCTAGCAGCTATAGGCCTATTGCAAATACATTATTCTTCTCAAAATTATTAGAACGATTAGCGGCTGATCAACTTAAAGAGTATCTTGAAAATTACAAACTTTTGGATGTGCAACAGTCAGCATATAGAGCTGGCCACTCTACGGAAACTTGCTTAATTAAAACCTTCAATGATATCCTGATCCAACTTAATTCAAACAAAAAACAACTGATTTTGGGCTTGGATCTCTCAGCAGCTTTCGATACAGTAGATCAAGACATTTTTGGCTGGGTGTTAGAAAATCGGTTCAACATCAGAGGTAAATGCAAAAGTTGGATCATGTCTTACATCAGCAAACGAAAACAGAAAGTACAAATTGGAAACTGCCTCTCTGCTGAAGAAATTGTTGATTTTGGCGTACCACAAGGTTCGATCCTTGGACCTCTGATTTTTACTATGTACGTAACTCCAATTGGTGATTTGATGAAGCGAATTCAGTTGAGATATCAGGTTTATGCAGATGATACACTAATTCTTTCGACTTTGAGGCAACAAACCTTGGAACATGATATAAAGGATCTAGACACGAAGTTGAGTCTTTTGTTCCAGGCTTTCAGTCAGATGAAGTTAAGAGTAAATCCTGATAAGACTGAAGTAATGTTAATCTCGTCAAGAAAGCAAAATCTGAACTTAGCTAAGCTTGATTTAGCAGGGGAAAATCTCACGTTGAAGCCCAGTTTTAAATCACTGGGCATAACGATCGACCAACACCTTTCTTTGACAAGACACATAAACTCAGTGACTGCTTCGTGCTACAATGAGCTTCGCAAACTGTACAAGATCAGACATTTTCTTACGATTGAAACGAGAAAACTAGTGGTCCAGAACCTTATAATATCTCGCCTTGATTACTGCAACTCAGTTTTATCTGGAGTACCCAAAACAGAGATTATGAAATTCCAACGGGTACAGAATGCAGCGTGTCGGTTTATCTTTTCACTGAAAAAGTCTGAATCATGCAAAGATTTCATGTATCATCTACATTGGCTTCCTATCGATAAACGGATTGATTTTAAAGTACTGATTTTTGTCCATAAAATTATTCATAAGTGTCATGTGCCGGATTATTTGAATCATCTTGTGGAAATTCAACCTGACCAGTACAGGAAAAGATCAGTAAATGCTTTCAAGGCTGTCACAGTTCAGTCAAAAAATTCATATGGCGATAGAGCTTTTTGCATTCGCGGTCCGAAATTATGGAACAAACTACCCCAAACACTCAGAGAAATAAGCGACCATAAACTATTCAGGAAGGAACTCAAGACACATTTCTTTTCAATGTGTTACGGACAGCCTGTTTTCAGAAATTAGTATGGATTGCAATGCTAGAAGAAGGTCCAGAATTGATACCATCAAAAGAAACCTCAGTTTGAGGGGCTGTCTAGTTTATGACAAATCGAAGCCGTATCGACGAATTATTGTTGATAATGAACAACAATTTCAAAAGCGTACTTGCATTTTGGGATCATCTCTTGTGTTTGGTGTTTTTATTCAAAATAGTGTTACAATTTCATGTCCAGGTGGTAGTATATCTACTATGTGCTCTGAAAGCGTCTTTACAGAAATTTTTGAAAGAAATGTACGCCAAGTTATTGTGATGGCAGGAACGAATAATCTATTTGACAAGAAAAATAAACGATTGATGGGCCCCGTAGAGACATCGGATGAAATGTTCTATCTGATTCAGAAATTGAAGTTCTACCGTTTGCATGTTTCAATTCTTGAGCTAATTAGTCGACGAGGGAAAGCGGAAACATATGCTAGAGTGAACTATTGTTACAGAGATGTTGCTTGAGGACTGAATGTCCCCTTTGTAACATTGAATAAATTTAAGGCTGTGAAGCACCTAAGCAAAGACGCAATCCATCCAATTCCGCGAGATATTTGAGAACTTGCCTCTGATTTCAGACGTGCTGTAAAGCATACTGAACTCTATTATACAGTGAAACGATATCAGTAAGAGCACGGTTAGTGCTGAAGATTTTAATCCTTTTAACAACGTTTTAAACCAATTATTCAAGATGTATGCGGTTCGGCTGATCTGACGATATTCCTGGTCTTGTTGTGTCAGAATTAGTATTTTGAATTGCCTGGCTAAGGCGGAGGATGAACATTCCTTGATGCCCAACATAACCCACCTTTGTGTACAGAAAGGGTGGATAAAGAAAGACCAGCACTACTACTACTACTACTAGTAGTCGACTGCTCGCAAATGACGCAAAATGCAAATTACAACTCGAGAAAATTAGATATCAATTTTGTAGGCGAACGGTCTTTAATATTTGATGATGGTCTATGAAATACTCCACAAATAATTTTTGTCAATGAAGCCCAATATCACTTTTTTATTATGTCTTATAAGTTTTTTTTCTGACTCGTCTTTTCGAAATAAATTTTGCAGAAAGGTTTAAAAAGTTACTGACTTTACAGTTGACTGAATGTGCTTTTTTATATATGGTTTTTATAAATCTCATTATATTGGGAATAACTAGCATGGCCTTTTTTCCCGTTCTGAGATTTCATTTCATATATTGCACAGAAGCGTGCGGAACTCTCTGCAAGTGAGAACTTTCAGCTCTCTTATACTCAAGATTGGAATATCAATTAAAATTATTTCTTACTTGAGTAAGATTTGGAGCACTGTAATCAACATAACTTACCGCATTCAGAGGCTAGCACGAAATTCGTAAGAATTAGTGAGCAGCAACCTGGATCGAACTTCATGTCTATATCAATACTAGGCTATTCTAAAAACAAATTTTTCAAGTCTAACAAGACATGGCCGAGACATGTATAACACTTCTAAGTTGATTCCCTGGCCAAAATCAACTTTTCAAAAAAATGAGCAAACATTTTGAACTGCAAAAACTTTTTCAAACGCAATCTTATCGGGATTATCTTTCCTTCATTTTCCCGAGGTACTCAGAAAACACTAGGCAGCTGCCCGAGGCCATACATACACTAGCCTTCGGGGGTCACAGGAGGTCTCTTTAACGGGCGTTCAGCAATTTTCAGCCCGTTTCGACCAAAAGTTCACGCTATTTGACTGAGTTTGATGCAAAGATTTTATCTTGGTAATATGTCTGGAATTTGCAGCAGAGAAAAAAACAGTGAAAATAAAGCTGAAAATGTTCTCATGTTGTCACGAAGCCCAATCATAAATACAACGGAAAAAATGATCCATTGATTAGCCGTAGTCGGAATGAGTCCCGGAAATTTGCGATGAGGCGATACGACAAACATGGCCACAGATTGGAAACTGCGGTGCCATATTACCAAATTGTCCACGAACTAAAACTGTTGACTGTTAATTTCGATTGAGTCTTTTCAGTGTTTTTAGTGTAATTACTAAAAAAACTTTGGTTTACAGTTTTAGTCCGGTATATGAAATGCGTCACAGTACGCACTGCTCTCTGGATGACACATTTTCAACCACTTGTTGAATTGTTTTTTTATGGTTTTGGAGCTTAGATTAAACAAATTTAGTAAGTTTTGTGCCATTTAACTTGGCCCACAACTTAAGGAGTTTTCAAGCTTTACGTTGCGACAACCGGAATTCTTCAAAACTCCTTGAGTTTTTTTACTGATTTTTAGTGATTCGTTCTGCATGATTTTTGGTTATCAGTTACCAGAAAATCTGCTCTAGCAATCTTTTTGTGGGTGGTCTTCGTTGGCAATAATTTTGTGCAGATTTAAAGATTGAGTTTGAGTACCTTGTGTGGACACGAGTTGATTCACTTGGTGCTCACGACATAATTTCTCATCGACAAAAGATCTATTTTAAATGTATCGATATTGGTTTTAAGGCACAGATTTTTTCGGTTTCAATGAGCTGTATGCAGTTTAATATATGTGATATATAATTTTTTATTTATGATTTATGATTGTTATTAATTTCGTGGATATAAAGACGATCGAGATCGGAGAAACCTTGCATGGGCATTGCACGAATTACGCGGAGCTCACTATCTAATATCTCGTCGATTTTTGCCTTCAATTTCTAAGAAAGAATTAGATTTATGAGTGCTTCTTGGCGCAATCCTCCTGCATTAGGCTTTTATTGCGAGGTTTACGTGTTGGTGTACATATTGTGTCGGTTTACTTGGCGTTTTGGGTTTAAAGTTTGAGTTGATGACGACACCCGAGGTCGAGTATACCCGAAAACGACAGTCAATCAACTGAAAAAAACAACAATCAGAAATAGGAAAATTGAAAAAATTTTAAAGAAAACTGTTTGAAACAAATTGAAAACAAAGACACAGGAGAAAAAGAAGAGAAGAGCTTTGCAGCTATGCTGACGCTTTTGACTAATAATTCGAGTGCCTTTTCATTTCATTTATACTTGTTCCTCTATATTTAAAAACTAAATGACATTGTGTTTACTCCTACGATAAAAAAGCTCTTTTTTTTGGCATTTTAAAGATTTTTCGACCATTTCCTACCAGCTTTCCGGCTTTTTTTGAGAAAATCACAACAAGTTTCTGTTGATATCCTGGACAATTTTGGCGCTGTGCCAAACTATTTTTCAAAAAGCTTTCATCTGCTAGTTTTTGCAAATATTTGGCTAATTATGACATTTTCAATCCTAGTTTTGACTACATTTTGACTATTTTGGTGTTATCCAGAACTAAACTATACAACTTTTTGGCTTTTTTTTGTCTATTATTTTTTTTACTTTTTCTGGGTTTTGAGGGCCTATTTTTGACATTTTTAAATCTAATTTGGCAGTTTTCCAACATTTTTTGGCTGTTGGTTGACAATTTTTTGGCTGTTTATGTGGATTTACGCATCTATTTTTTGACATTTTATCGACTATCATTGGAAGTTTCTGGACCTACCTTTGACAGTTTTTGGTCATTTTTGCGTTTTTTGGACCAATTTGAACCAATTTTGATGTGCGTTTGGTCCTGCTAAAAGTTGGCCACCACTTGGATTTAGAAGACTGCGCAAGTTTGGGCCAAAACTTTATCTAGGCGGCCAAATAAATGTAATACAGCGTTAGGCCTACATTAGCCTGTTCTCAGCTGTCCTTTTTCTTATTATTCCCCACATTTCAGACTGACCTTTTAATGAGCAGCATTGCTCCTGTTTTGGTGACTACAGCCACTTTTTTTTGTGTCTGAAACTTTCACGTGGTACCATCATTGCAGCCAACATTGGTCAGGCTATAGTCAACCTGAAGCTACGATTAAGTAAGAGCTCATCCTCACACAGACAGCTTCATGGAGGTAGGGGATTGAACTCTCAATCATTGGCGTGTGAATCAGACACCTTACCTCTCGGCTATCACGCCACAATTTAATCACGGGCAGCACAGCTAAAATAATGGCATGATACAGACAAGTTACTGCATTCAGACACGGGAACCAATGAAGTAAGAATAAGTGATTAGCGATTCGAATCAACCAAGAACAGACTATAGTTCAAATGGCATTTTTTAAAAACAGAACTCAATTAGGAATATATACACAAAATCACATTTGCTCTTTTGCTGAACAATTTTACTGCAATTTTAAAATATTATACAAAAAAAGTTAGTTTTTTTTTTTCATGAAAATGTTGCTATAACCAAGTTCGAATTTCCTTAGCGGTCAGCTCGGGTTCGACAGGCACGAGATAATTGGCTTTAAATTTTACTCCGAGCGGGTTTTTTGCTGACGCGTGATCCACAGAGAATGATCTATGTGACAAACTTGCTGCGCTCAAGAATCTCAACATCGCCCGCAACTCTGTCGCAAGGGATGTTCCGCTGGGCGCAAAAAGCGTTAGATTCGTCAGAAGAAATGACAAGGATTCAAAAAACAGGGGCGATTGAATAGCTGCAGCAGAAGGCGCTTGTGGTTCACATCAAGTTGAACCCTAATTACTAATTTTAATACAATTTGCAAGAGTCGGCCGCGGAATTAATGCTGGAGAGTCGACTTGCGGGTTAATAGTGGTTGCCTCCTTCGGTTAAAAGGGTTTCGCTTGGAGCGAGAAACGTCCGATCATTCTGATGAAAAGGTTATCTTGTTTTTTTTTAATTCTTACCACAGTCGTCATGTCTGCATTTGTGTACAATTTCGCGTATGAGAGTGACCATTTGATATTCGTTGCCATTATCGCTTCAACAGGTCATCCTTTAAAATCAAATCTAAGAAGATGAGTTTTTCGCTCTTTCATCTTTGTTGGAAAAATTTGTAATTGACTTGTGAGTTCCGTACGCAAATTTATTTTTTCTGAGTTCACGAAAGATAAAAACGCCGTTGGTAATAATTATTTGCATCCGGGGATCCGATCTAAGTGACTTTCTTTTTCGAATAAATGTGGACTAGTAATCTGCGTGGGGGAATCTACCGGTATCTACGTCAAGCGACTATTGTAAGATTAATTAGAACATTGTTAATTAGAAAGTTATTTAGAACATTTACAAAGTTGACAGAAAAGTAAGAAAATCAGTCGGGACTGTTTTTTTTAATCATTGAGATAATGTTAAAAAATTAAACCAATCAGACGACGCGTAACATTTTTTACTAACTGACACTATTGTTCTACACCATAAAATTTTGAAAACAATATGTTTTTGAGATGAAAATGTGGATTGTCAAAGGCTTTTTGAAGCTCTGCAGGCATGTCTGTGGAACCATAAAATTCAATTTTGAGTTGATACGTTGTGGATTAATTAGATTCAGCGCGAATGAATGATGCATAAGTTACAATAGATAGCCAACAAGGCAACTCGGTAATGTGCGATTGCACATAAGGTTCCGATGCCGCTCATCCACAATTTTGGCTTGATTGTCTACCGAATGAGCAACATAGAAAAACCCAAAAACTCTAGTATTTTTTAAAAAATTGGTTTATGAACGAAAAGAAAGTCTCCAAAGCAAATAACTGTGGTGGAGTAAAAATGGCGCATTAGATTGATGAGATGTGCAAATATTAAGTGAGTCAAGACGAACAGCAAAATCAAACAACAGCAGCAACAACAAAAATTATTTACATCAAAAACTTCATGTCCGTTTTAAAAAACAAAACTTAATAACAAAGTCAAAATAGCGTCAAATAAAACTGATATAAAACAAATAACTTTTAATTCACCAGAACAGATTAGGGAGTAGTAAAAAAAGGCTTGGTAACAATCAGGCAATAAAGAACAAAAACAGTAAAGTTGGAAAATTCGCTTATTTTTTTTTTAAATAATTTAAAAATAATGAAAACTATTAGGAATCAACTAAAATACTCCATAGGTGCACGACTACCAATGCCTCTATAGAAGGAATTAAGAGAAGCCGCAAATCTATTTTTCATGCGGTTACAAAAAGAAAAACATATAGACAACAAACAAAAAATCAAATAAAGCTTGGCAGAAAACGCTTTCGAAACCGTAAAGCCAAACTATGGCCATCAAAATGTGTTCAATTGCTTTTTCTGCAACCACCAATAAAGTATTCTGTGACCTCTCATTTTTGAAGCTAGGTAAAAAGTCGGCAAAAATGGAAAAAATGCAAAAATAAGTTAAACATTTAATTTTTTTTCTCGAAAAAAGTATATCCAAAGACATGAACGCCATTAATTACAGAAAAAAACAACTAATTAGAATCGGATATTCTTCTAAAGAAGACCATGAGAATTTCGATTATCCAGAATATGTCTTATGTCTATAAAAAAAAGGTGAAACTTGACAAAAAACAACAATTAATTTACTCTTTTATTCGTGTCGAAGCCAGTAAAGTAATCGAATTCTTTAAAAAAATTACATGGTGTGACACTAATCTCCTTTTGAAACCTTTCTTTGACATCAATAATGTCATATTTGGCTTGTAATTAACGAGACTAGGTAACAAACAGACAATAAAAGGAACAAAATTGCGAAGTTAAAAAGTGTTTTTCTTTAATTTGGAAAACAATTGTTTTCAGAGTAATGAAAGCCATCAGCCAGCTACTGAAAACAGAATATCCTCTCAACTATTCAACCAAAAAAGCCAATGAAACCGAGTCAATTCACAGGAATTTTCAGACGACTAAAAAGATAAAGTAATCACGGCAGTTAAAGACAAAATTTTAAAAATTCAATTAAATTCTTCGAGAAAGTAGTGTTGAAGCCGTTAAAATCATAATCTATGTCTTTAAGGATTCCAATAATATCAATTGTGTCTTATTTTGAAAGCCAATAATGTGATATTTGATATGTTTTTAATGTGATAATATGACAAAACCAGAAAACGTGAAAAATGGGCAAATACCTGAAAATTAAGAAACCGTGAAATCTAAATGTATCAAAGCCAGTCACCAAAATTTAAGGCATTAAACCGCAATAAAGAAAGATTTTGATTTCAATAGAAAGAAAAAACATTCTTTCATTGCTGACAATAAGCTACAAGTTGAGCAAAGCAAGAGAAAAATAGAGGCAAAGTTCAATACGTCATTAATTATTTGAAAATCAAATAATTTTAAAAATCAAAACGACCATGAGTTTTCAAGTAATCAACTAGATACAATAATGTGAAGCTAATTAGGAACCCAAATAATCCTATCATTGGAGAGTTTTTCTTTTGAAATGTTCTTATTTAATTATTGTAGAAAAGATCGAATTTTTTTTTTAAAAAAAAGACCCACTGTTTACAATGCGAGATATTTTTGGATTATACCAGTCCATGATTGGTCCAAAACTAATCCTGCTAGTGATATATGTTCTTTAGAAACACTTAGTTAATTGAATGTTATAGATATTGATTATTTGTTATTTAAAAAATCAAAACTAGGTGCTGCGTTTTCGATAACCAACGAATGAACTTAGCAAAAAACGGCGAATTTTTAATTACAGAGCACTCTCAACGGAATTTGAAGTAACAAAAGACCCTTTTTTAATCTACAAAAATTGTGTTATTGGTCGTTGGGTCTGTACTTCCTGTAAATTTAATCAAAATGGACTAAAGCAACTTATTTCGTGCTGTTTTTGAAGAAAAAGTCTTAATTTTGAAATATTTTTATTATTAGCCTACAATACTTTTTTTGATGTTTTTTGTTTTAACAAATAAAAATCAACAACACTTTCTAAAGAGTTAACAAATATTAGAACAATTGGCAGAGTTTTTATTCAAAAATTCCGGAAAAAGTGAATAAAATCTCACCGGAATTCACACTATTTTTTCAAAATTTAAACCTCAATAACTCCCTGTAAAAAACGAAAATTAAAAAAAATCTTTTTAATTCCATATTCTACGTTGGACAAGCTTTCTAATGATACCAGTCTCAACTCTCTACGATGAATATATCGATCGGCCAAAATTGACTGAACAAAAAAAAACCCGTTTGAGTATATAGTTCCTTCCCCCTCAAGAGGCGTCGGGAACAATAATTTATTTTTTTTGCTTCGGGCAAAATATTTTTCGCATCTGTCTATGAACATTTATTCAACTATTGTTAGATACTCGTCTTACAAACCTTGAGATAGCATTGTGATCTAGAATCTACCGAAATTTGTTTTTAGGAGCGTTTTGTGACTAATCAATAGCCAGTAAAAAATTTTATTTGAATAAAAGCTCCCAAATTCAGCGTTTCTGTAAAGTTGTGGTTTCAAATTCAATTGTTCAAATTTAAAGGCTATTGTCCTTTTCAACAATTGATCAGAAATGATTGCAATGTGATTCCTGTCCGAAACATCATATTTCGATTTCAATTGCTTCTATAGTCCCTTAAGCACTATATATATTTTTTTCGGTCGTTATTTCGTCTCCACGGACTTATTGACAATTTAGAAATCTCTTCTTCCTCCACCTGTTCTTCTGAACAAATGTCTTCCTAATTCGTTACTGAGACAAAAATTTGGATATGCCGGAGAATTATTTCGATAGTAAGTAAATATCTTAAGTTCCATACTCAGATACTTTTTATAAAGTTTTTTCTCTCGGTTTTTTGTCTCACATTTGTGCGGAACTGAGGTGAAAATATTGGACATTTTTTGAAAAATTATTGCACATGCACTGTGAGATAATTTTTGGCGTTCTAAGAACTTTTCTTGTGTTCTTATAAAAGGACAAACTATAACAAGTTGGTTAGCTAATCGAAATACAGTGTTAATTACTTGAGCTGGTTAGCTACTTTGGTGAAATAAATGTCACAAGAGAGGGTTGAAAATCACAACTGTATCGTGAGTTGCAGAAATGAGAGAAGCAGATGAGAAGGGTAACTTATGTCAGACTTTAGGGCAAACTTCGAGATTGGGATTATAAAGATTGGGATTGTTTATAAGTAATAATCCCATATCTCAGTATGAGTTCCGCGATCCAAGACAGGAATTGACCGGACCGACTTGGGTCGCGGACAGTGGGGCTCCAGACCAACCATTCCCAACATTAGGTATAGACCTGATTGGCCACCCTTGGCCACACTGAACAGAGTCTGTCCAGACAATTGGTCAGAAGGAACAGACCCTGAGCCAGACCCACTTAAAGGCGCAGAAGCATCCAATAAAATTTGTAATATGTTTGTTTCATTTTTGCGAGCAAGAAATAAAAATGAGATAAAAAAATAATGAAAAAAGAAACGATTTAATGACCAATGCGAATTTTAGAAGTTAGCCTGATGAAGTAATATAATCATCTAGAAATTTATGTTACCAATGATTGGCTATTATTTTCAAAAACAGTCATTGCACCACAACACATCTTCTTTTGGTTGGACCTCTAGACATTGAATATGGGTATTGGCCACACCAAAAGACCGATAAATGGGTAGCGGCCAGACCAGGGATACTGAAATGTGGGCATTGATCAGAGCGAACAGATCAAAAGGTGCCTTTGGCTGGACGGATGGCGCGAACCAAATTTTCACCAGACCGTAGAGTTGGGTCGCACCGGACCCCCTTGTCCGCGACAAAATTAGTCCAGGCCAATAATTGTCTTGGGTCGCGCACCTCATCCTGGGATGAACAAGTGGCATCATAGCGGCAAAAAACTAACACTTCTTTGCAACAGAGATAAATTTTTGCGAATCAAAAACTGGTTTTTTGGAGTTAATTGGGCATGGACAGAAGGGTATAACGTGATCTTTGATATTGAGAAAAACGGTTTGTGTGCTAATCGAAACAATGGCGCGTTCACTAATTGTAATTAAAATTGAGTTTTTCGGGGTTCCATCCCCGTGTATTTTTATTGGCGTGTTCGCAATATCCTTCGCTGCATGAAAACCTATCCACTATTTCTGTGAGGGTTCTGATTTTTCTTCTCTTACAAACAGATTACAATCTATTTCTTAAGTTCGGTCTTCCAAGCGCAACTTTTTACAGCTATGGTGACAAAGGCCGAAATTAAGCATGCGGGAACGCTTTTAACCTAGTTCAGAAACTACGTACACTAGATTAGATATCGTAGTTTTGAAACGTTAAAAAAATTTTTTTGATCTGTTAAGTTTTATATAGACAAAAAACGACGTTTTTTCTTACGTTTTTCGTTGGTATCGTTGGTATGGTTTTTGGCCGGTTTGTATCGTCGGTATATATTGTCGGTGTTGAATCGTAAGAAATCGTCGAAGTGTTTAATTTTCTAACGTAAAAACCGATCATATAGTTTATGATATCATATAAAGAATATACCAATACTCGGTGCTCTATCATCAATAATCGGTGTGTGCAAATTTGTAAACTGAATCCTCATTAATGTTCAACAAGACTCGCAAAATTAAAATTAAAAACAAATGAAAAGTTCATGCTTGTTTACTTATTATATCATTAGGCTACAGAAGAAATTAATTTAAATTGTCCCATTATGTACGTTTGGAACTTCTTCAAATAGACGGCTATCAAAATATTTCACTTCTTTTAAACTAAAAAACATCAACATGTTATTATGAAAAAACGACAATTCCTTACGATGCAAACTAAACGAACCGAACCCAAGAATTCCGAAGTTATAAAAATACCGGAAATTTCAAACGTTTAAAACCGATCAGATCGCATCTAAGAGATCGATCATACCAACACTTTTTGGGCCCCCGACAGACCATATTGACATTTTGTTCCGATTCCCACTTCAGTGGGGCGGTTGGGGAGGGAGGAAGCATATACTCAAATGGTTTTTTTTTATCAGACAACTTTGGCCGATCGATATACTCATCGTAGAGAGTTGTGAGTGGTATCATTAAAAAGCAGTTTTAGGTTTTAGGTACAACCTAAAACATGGCATTAATTTTTTTATAAAGATTTAATTGAATTTTTTTTACAGAAAGTTATCGAGTTTTGAAGTTTTGTGAAATGTCGAGAGTTTTTATTCACATTTTCAGTAATTTTTGCTGAAAAATTTTGGTAGAATTTTGCTCATATAATTTAAAATAAGTTAAAATTTTTAACGGTAGAACGTAATTGTTAATAATAGAGATAGAAAAGAAAGAATTTGTTTAATTTGAAATTCTTAGGCTAAAAATGTTGATAAAAGTTTCAAAATTCAGAAATTTTTATCGAAAAATGCAAAAAATAGGCTTTTTGGTCCACTTTGTTTAAGTTTGCCTTAAAATGGAGACCTAGAAATCACCGACATAAACTCAATAAAAGAGAGCTAGTTGATATCGGCGACCTATAAAAATATTCCGGAAGAAAAAATTATGCCGGTTTTTGCGAAGTTAAATCGAACGTTTCACAAAATGCATCACTGTTTTTTTTTTAATATTTGAAGTATTTCATTCAACAATTGAACTAATTTGCAAAGATTTGGAACGCTTGGGCGGTTTTGTTATTTACTGTCAAAATTTTTTATACATAGCCTCATCAATGACAGCTCTCATTAACGTAAAATTGGGGCCGAATGTAGATCTGGTTAGAGAAACTAATGGTTTTTTTTTACTTTGAAGATGAGTTTAAGTAAAACTTAATTTAATTCTTGTGTTTTGCCTTCAATTGTTATTCTTTTTGCAGTCCTATTGCTAAGTCTAACTATCCAAAGTTTCCAATGGCTTCCTCAAGAAATGTAAATGAACCTCAAAGTTCATCCTGTTGTTAGCTCAGGTCTCTTATGTCATTGAATAGTTTTGTTTTAAGGACACTTCAGCGATTATTGAACTTTCCAAATTTTCATGTAAATGAACCTCGAAAACGCATCTTGTTGTTAGCTAAGGTCTCATATGTCATTGAATAATTTTGTTTAAAAAACATTTCAGCGATTATTAAGCAAATACAGGTCAAATTTACTTTTCTATATAAAACAAACTATTTTTGTGGCGGATTGATTTCCAAGAACGGATTCTTGAGTATGGTTTTGCGAGTTTCATACAAAATGTTTTTCTTAATTTTCAACATTTTGTTGTTTTTCTTTATTTGATAAATTATCACATTACCTAGCACTCTAACTGAAAGAAGATTATTTAATATTTTCATAACATATGATGCAAAGGGCTGCAACACCATTCACTTGCAGAATTTGGTAGAATTTTTTGACCTGTATTTGTTGTAAATTTATGTTGTCGTATGCCAAATTTTAGGTAGTCAAAATGTTTACTGGCCAACTATAGGTACATAAATGAACTTGATAATTAGTGTCGGTATATGGCTAATGGTTTTGTTAATTGTGAAAACAATATTTTTCAATAAGAAATTAAAAGTGTTCTTCAAGTTATCCCACTTTGTTCTGTTTTGCGTTTTTTATCTCACTTTACAATGGTGTTTCATTTTCAGGGCTTAGACAGTTTGCTTCAGAAAAATTTGATGAAACTTAGTTACTGAAAAACTTTTGTGGTTCTAGAATTTATGATGTTTAAAGAAGACGCAAATGGACATTTAATTTCCTTGCGGTTAAAATTTTATTAATTCAATGGGTTCAACACTGTGGTTCTGTAACTTTGTTTGTGATATCTGATAGTTCAGCTTGTTTTTATCATTATTCTACAGTCTTATGACAGAGTCTCACTAATAACAGAAGTAATTATTTTTCGAGTAATTAGGTAATTAAGTTTTAAAATATACTGTCTACTCTGTTAGTCAAAAACTTATGCTGGCTAAGACCTCTGGAATAGCTTTAAAAAAGGAAAATGGATTTCTAAGATTTACCAAGCTTATTTTTGTCAACTTGTAGCTAGGCATCTCTATAGACAGTCACATCCATTATCTATTGGAGTGCGATTTGCTATTTATAACTGTTTTTTTCCTCAAATGGTCTTTGTTCTTGGTGCACCCAGTTTTCATAAAATTTTCGTGATTTAGGCATCTTCAGCCATATATAGTTTTTTTTTAACATTATCACAATAATGAGCGGTCCTGTGGTCAGTTGAGATAGACGCAATCTAAAACTTTCAATGTTTTTAGTGAATAGCTTAATAATTTCAATGTTTTTACAATGTTTTCGTGCGCATTTTTTGTGCATTTTGTTTCTTTGAGTCTGTATTGTTCCTTTTTTTTGTAGTCGTACGACATATTCTGGACCATGAAAGGTATCAGTTGCTTCCTATGCAGGTAAAAAACCTCTCAATGGTAGAATCTCCCGATCATTTTACTTTATGCATTATGTTTCTAATCAGTTTGCCATTAACTCTTTTTAAAAAATGCCACTTTAATGTTTCCCCTTTTGCTCATTTTTTTGTCAACTTGTTACCAAATCGCATTGAGAACATTTCTCATGTTTTTTTCTAATGAAGTACTGGTTAATCTGCTCTTGTATAAATTTTACCTGATGCCGTTTTGATTTGGCTATTAATGGTGTTCGAAAAAGATAACAAGTTTTGATCGTAATAAAAATGTGTAATTAATTGATTTTTATATCCGTCTTTCCTGATAGACATATTATGGCAGTCACAGGTCTCATCAGCCCTCTAAGGTAATTTTTTTTTTCATTTAGTAATTTGCTGAACGAATAGGCGATATGTTATTTTTTTAATCTCCTCCTCATTTGGTAGAAAATTAAGTTAAAAATGTAGATCAGCGGGGTCTGAACTTTATGTGCACATTGCCGAGCTTCTTCGTTTCCTTCGAAAACTGAACACATCGGCGATTTGTTACGTGTGGAGCCAAATATACTGACGACTTCTTATGATGAAAACCGAACTTACCGAACAGTTCTACACCATTTTTGTTCGGTCTTCAGGACTAGGTTAGACAAAAGAGACATTAAACGATATAAATGCATACAGTTAATTTTTTTGGGCAATTATTCTGGCTAATACCAAAAGCGAAGATTAAAAGAAACTTGAAATGAGAGAAAAGTAGATCACGGCTAAACACGGCTAATTTTCTACACTTCGAGATAAAATTACAAACTTATGAAAATAGTCTATCTTATGCATTGGTTTAGATTGGCAAAATGCAGGCGCTAAGCTAAAAGCTCGAATTTGTTAGTTTCGTACGTATTATCACAAGTTTTTTGGCTACAATTTTGTTCAGCTTCAAGTCACAAGACTTCTTGAGTAATGTTTAATTGCTCTGAGCTATTTTTGGTAGTCCGAACATGTATCAAAGCTTTTCAGTTGCTACTTTATAAAGGGCGTGGAACAAAAATCGGCAGTTATCTTTTTCTCGTAGCTCATAATAATACTTTTTAAAGTAAACATTCAAAATTGCTTTTAAACAGTGAATGGTTATAAAACATTAAAACATAGAACAGTGTGACTTTTTCAAACTCTTGCATCTATGGTCTGACGAAAACTCTATTAACTTTATTAACTTAAAGCGCGTGCTCTACTTTATTAGAATCTCTGATTAAAAATGTTGTTTGAAAAATGAGTTGAAATTTATTTTCTCGTGCACAATTTTACACTCTTCAGACTTCATATAAATAATTTAACTGAAGATCAGCTTTTGTTATAAAATCACTATATTGAAAACTGTTGGTCCAGCGTTCATTCAATTTTTCTATAACGTTACTTCGCCAATCACGCATTGAAATCTGGTAAGTCATTTTGCTACTCAAACATATCCGACGAAAAACTTATATTTCATTGCAAAGAAGAATAAGAGATTGAAGTGTTAAAGAAAAATTAACAGAGAAGAAACATAAGTCGTTCCAGTTTATCAAATAAACTGGGCTTCTTCTTTGAAAAATTAGTTCCAAAATAAATTTGGAAACTGCAGCTGATTGTCCTTAAAAAACAACTTGGAACTAGATACTTATTTAAAACCTCAAGAACATTTAATTGATTCACTTTTATTGCAATTAAAACCTTTTCAAAAAGCTAGGATAAAACTCAGCCCTATTTTTTTAAAATGAATCTCTAAGTTCTAATTTCTCAAATGGGAGCAGCTACTGATATCAAGACACAGCTGATTATAAAGTGCATAGAGTAATTTAGGTTTGTTTTGTTAATTAGGGCGTTTGATATTTATTAAAAATGTTCACAAAAGGCAAAGATAAATAAAAAGGTTAAAAAAACATAGAGAAATTCGAATTAGGAGGAAGAGAAAAAAAGATATCAACAAGTGCCTCTTTTATACAGAAATTCATTTCCATACATTCAAAGACCTATTGAATCCAAAGGTTTTACTTTAAAAGTCACACTTAACAAAGAAAAGCACACAATTTCTTTTGATGTTTCATATAGATTAAAAATATTTGAATTTATTTATCACATCGTCTATATCAGCACAACAACTGCGGGTACTAATATTTCAATTTATCACATCGTCTATACCAGCATAACAACTGCGGGTACTTTTATCCGGACGTAAAAATCAGTTGAAATGTGTTGCAAGGTTTTGTTGACAACTTGAACGCGAATCCTAAAATACCGTTATTAATGAAATTAAATTGTTGATACATGTTTTCATTTGTCAATTTTGAAGGATTTACCGGCTTTTTTGACCATTTTCCGAATATTTTTGGACAATTCCCCGGCTTTTTGGGATTATTTTCTGACTATTTTTGGCCAGTTTTGTTGTTTTCCGGACCTACTTTCCCCTATTTTTGACGTTTTCCGAGTCTTACTAGGACTTGGATTTAAACTTGCCAAGTCTTAAATTAGACTTGTATTTGGAATTGCCAAGTCTTAGATCAGACTCGGATTTCGACTGCCAAATTTAAAAAGTGACATGATCATGGTTCTGAATCGGTAATCAAATGAGACTTGTAATTAGACTCGCCCAGTACTGAAATTGACGTGGCCTTAGGTCCGGGAAGTTATCTGGTTATTCACCTACTCATTTCTAACTTTAATGTTTTCGCACTACGGGCAAACATAAAATGACTATGAAAACATACTCGGAAGCAAAATAAGTTTTGTTAGTCTTATATTCGCTATGTTTTACATTGCAATAATGCACTTCGTGTCGTGGTTATTGCAATTTATTATGGCTATGGATAGACAACTATTACATACCGCAATTCAAAAGAAAAATTCTGATCTAATAAATGTCTGCTTAATGTCCCTAAGACTTTTTGTAAGTGTTCTTCTTTTAACGTTTTTTGTCTGATTTTCTTAAAAACTTTTATTCCACCTGTAAAAGCCTGTCCTAGCAGATTAGGCGCTCAGCAGCCTCTTGAAACAGAAAAGTTAACTTGATAAGAAACAATTGGTGTCGCCATAATCTTCTGTTCAATCCTTTTCTCATCACGAATGTTTTGTTCGCAGAAGTGCTATCGGATATTTCAAAAAATTGAAAGTTCTGCACTACACAAAAAAAATGGATGAGATTTTGATGTGGAGAACAAGATTTTTAGCGATGACACAGACTAGAAATGTATCAAAAGTTCAGAGCTCAGAGCAAATGACAGAGCTGGGCCGAATACAAAAAAAATCTTTGTATTCTTCAGCAATATGGTCCTCAATGATATGAATGAAGTGAAAAAAATATTTTACAAGAGACTTTCGACACGACAACAAGTTTGTTTTAATTGGAATAAGTTGCTAACTTTCCAAGGGTATACGCAGAAGGAGAAAAAGGTACCAAAGCGATTGTAGGCAATAGAAATCAACAGAGACTTTTACAGGAGAACGAAGCTGCTTTTTGTGTGAACCCCCCCTCCCACCCAGGTGCTTACTTTGCAGAAGACTTCTAAAATAAAAGTCACCAGAGGGCGTGGCGAGGACTGATAGTTAGACAGACGATATTAGAGAATGCAAAAACATTATTCAATTGCAGAGGATCGAATATAATGACATTGGTAGAACTTTGAAGCTGGTACGCTGTTGCTGGCAGCATGCATGTTAGGAGTTAAGGAACAGCACGTGCTAAAATCAAGTAGCGAAACTCTGCGGCACAAGAAACCCCGGTACAAAGAGCGATTGAGGACCAATTGGAAGGACATTTTGAGTGAATGATTACAGACATGGTAGTATTGTTCACAGTTGAGCCATCGGTTCACAGTTGTTCACAGTTTTGTGTTAGAATATCGATCAAACTATAGTCTTAAACTTAGTGAGAATTAGAAAGAAAGTTTGACTTACCAGATTAGAAAGACAAGCAATATGACTTCAATCAAAGAAAATATATAAATGAATCGTCAAGAAATGGTGCTGAGAATCAATATTCGGTTCAAGTTGGTGAATCTAGATAACTATTATTAGAGTTAGATTAATTGATGTAAAATCTTCCCAGCATGTATTAAATGATGATGATATCTCCGGAGGTGTGAATGAATTCTTAGAAAAGTGCAAATGCATTCCTTTTATGGTTCCCTTTGCGACTGATTTGCAGAAGCAAACCATATTGGGTAACCTTTGCGACCCCCACTATAAATCACGGTGCTAAGATTAGTTTTGTATCTTGACTTTTTCACACTGATAATGGGTATATATACAGCTGATTTTTGAGTCCTTTTTCATCCCCAAATTCAAATCACCATCTTGATCTAATAATCAGATCTCTCCTGTAAATCTCTAATTTCTTCTGTAAAATATCATTTTGTTATTCTCTCATTTTTATGAGAAATTAATTCTTTTACTTAGTTAAAAACGCTTTTTATTCCGCTTGTGAAAGTCCATAACCCAACAGGTTATGGGCCCAGCAATTTTCTAAGTCATAAAATTAATTTCCAAAACAAAACTAATTTGTTGTTGACAGTCATAATCATTTTCTGCTTAGTACCTTTTCTTTTCACAACTGTTTTGCCCGCTCAAACTTCAATGGATCAACAGACAGTGAAGCTGCTGACCTACACAGGAAAGGCACAGGACTTTCCAATCTGGAGCACAAGATTTGTGGCGATGATGCAGACGAAGGGACTCTACAATTCACTACTGGGGACAGAGGAGCAACCCAATGAGCCTGCGCCACTGGCCAATGGGGCAACCAATGATGAAAAGAAGAACCACAAGGTGCTGAAGGATTCATAAGAGAAGGAAGTTGCAGACATCAAGGAGAAACGGAACAATGTGTGGTGCCATCTGGCACTGACTCTAGATGCAACAACCCTCATGCTGATGAGACATGACTGTGTGGGAGATGAAGGCATTGGAGATGGAGCAAAGGCTTGGAAGCTTTTGCAAGAGAGATTTCAGAGTGTGGAGACGCCGACAGTGGTGACTTTAGTGGCACAGCTTGCTCGACTGCAGCTCGAGGATTCTGAGGATTTGGACAGCTTCTTCATCAGAGGACAGGAGTTGCTCACAAGGCTAAAAGAAGCAGGGGAAGCAGTCTCAGAGACCCTCTTCAACGCCTTGGTCCTCAATGGTCTGCCAATGAGGTATGAAAGTTTTGTTATACAGGAAAGCTTCAACCCGGCAACGAACTTCACAGAGCTGAGGAAAAGGCTGCAGAACTTTCATGAGAGCACGGTGCAGAGACACAAGGGACAAAGTGGTTCAGTGGCACTGGCAGTGAAGCGTGACTTCAAGAAGGGACCCAAGAAAGGAAACTGCTTTGTGTGTGGGATCCCTGGACACTTTGCCAAGGACTGCAGGAGGAAGGAGACAGCACAATGCAGCAAGTGTGGTGAGAAGGGTCACCTAGACAGGGCATGCAAGAGACAAAGAGATGGAGGCAAACATGAGTCGGTGGCAATGGGTCCAACATTGGCTACACCAGACGAGGAATGCTGGGCAGCTCTTACCCAGTGGAAGAAAGCAGGCATGCTAGTGGACAGTGGTTGTACAGATCACATAGTGACGAACATCGATGCGTACCTGGACTTTGTGCCCATTCAATCAGTGGTCAGAAATCCCAACGGAGAGGCTTCCAGAGTGGTGGGCAGAGACTGTGTGAGGATCAGCATACCCTCAAACAAAGGGAAATTCCAATGCGAACTCAAAAATGTTCTGTGTGTGCCGGACTAATCTTCAAACCTCCTATCAGTCTCAAGATGCACGGAGTGGGGACATAGCTTCACTTTCGAGAGAGGAAACAGCTGCATGAAACTCCAAAAGGGAACTCGGGTAAAACTAACACAAGAAAATAATTTGTTTTACTTACCCTGCAGCGTTCTAGAATTCAAGATGAGTTCCAACAGCGTAAAACTTGACAGTGCAAGGAAGTGGCACAGACGATTGGGTCATTTGAATCAAGCGGATGTGGTCAGGAATGCACCAGAGACAGTGGGGGAACTCGATGATGTATGCATTGTGTGTGCATTGGCCAAGATCACAAAGACTCCAGTACCAAGAGTGGCAGAGACCCAAGCAGAAGAGAAGCTGGAGAGGGTGTTCACAGACGTGATGGGACCTTTCAGAGTAGAGTCACTGTCAGGGTTCCGGTTCTGCATAGTGTTTGCAGACCAGTACACGAAGTTTGTGTTTGTGGACTTGCTTAAGGCAAAGAGTGAAGCACTGGCCAGCCTGAAGAGATTTGTTCTCAGTGTGGGGACGCCCAAGAAACTGTGGCAAGACAATGCGAAGGAGTTTCTCTCAGAGCAGTTCAAGACGTACTGCTTAGATGCAGGCATTCTACAGGAAAAGACCATACCAGAGACGCCACAACAGAATGGGTTAGCTGAGAGGTGCAACAGGACACTGCTGGAGATGGCAAGATGTTTGCTCATTGACTCAGGACTTCCCCAGATGATGTGGGAGCAGCAATTCTTCACGCAGCAAGGATCAGAGACTTGGTTGTGAGACGAGGAGAAGAAAAATGCCCAGCAGAGCTGATGAGAGGTATAAAACCTAAGCTTTCAATTAGTAAATTATCTATTTTTGGTTAAACAGTCTTCATGAGGAAGAGGGACAGAGAAGTCAGCAAACTTGAACCCAAGGCACTGGAAGGAAAGTTTGTGGGTTACACTGAAGGAGAAAACGGATACCTGGTGTACATACCCAACACACGCAAGGTGATGGCAGTTCGAGATGTGATCATCAAGGAGTCTGAAGTGGGCTCAATCCCTGACAACAAAGAAACGGCTGACCTACTAGATGATGGGTCGGAACTGGGAATCTGGCACCCAGATGATGGTCATCAAGATGATGACAACAGAGAACGACAGGACACATCTACTGCAATAAAGGAGGAGTGGCATGACGGAGGGAGCGTGAATACTCAAGAAACAACACTGAGACAAGAGGCCTCGGATGTTGGAGAAACAGCACTAGATGAAGGATCTACTGCAACAAGAGGGAGTCACAGAGACTCAGAGTCCCTGGAAGACAGTGACACAGAAGACTTCTCACAGTTAGAGACAGTTGGCTTCAATGAAGATGCACTTGAACACGCGGACAGAGTAGAGCCCAGACGAGGGACACGAGCAAGGAATGTTCCGCAATTTTTTGGAGAAGTCAGGACCCATCTTGCTGTGACTGAGGGCGACTATGTGGAACCCAAAACAGTCTACGAAGCCAAGCAAGGTGACGATTGGGACCAGTGGCACCGGGCAATGAAGGACGAGGTCAAGGCACTCCAAGACAACGAGACTTGGAACCTAGTGAGTCCACCCACAGACAGGGACGTCATACCGGGCAAATGGGTCTACGAAGTGAAATTGGGACCCAGTGGTCAAGTGGACAAATACAAAGCGCGCTATGTGGCGAAAAGCTTCAAACAAGTGGAAGGACTGGACTACTTTGAGACTTTTGCGCCTACCTGTAAGCCAGAGACATTCAGGATTCTACTTCAGCTATCAGCAAAGCAGGGCCATGTGATGCACCAATTTGATGTCAAGACTGCTTTCCTGCACTCACCAATCGAGGAAGAAGTGTATCTGGAACAGCCACAGGAGTTTGTAAAACGCGGATCAGATGGGGAGAAGTTAGTATGTCGACTAAATAAATCAATTTATGGTTTGAAACAGGCTGCTAACAACTGGTACAAAGAGCTGGCAAACTTCCTACTGAGACAGGGGTTCACCAGAAGCAGGAACGATCACTGCTTGTTCGCAAGATCAGAGGCAGAGGATCACACCTTCATCTTGGTCTGGGTTGACGACATCATAGTAGCATCAAGGAGTATGACAGTGATCTCCGATGTCAAGAGGTCACTAGAGGCAACCTTTCACATGGAAGACAGAGGAAGACTACACTGGTTTCTGGGTCTAAGAATCAGACGAGAGGAGGGCAGAGTCACAGTCGACCAAGAACGCTACATAGAAACAATGCTTGAACGGTTTCAAATGGATCAATGCAAACCCTCAAGAACTCCAGCTGATTTGAATTTGAAACTTCAGACAGCACAGAACGGAGACGAAGAAGTGGACCAGAGGATCTACAGAAACTTGGTTGGATCACTTCTGTATCTGGCCAAACATACGAGGCCAGACATCATGTTCACAGTCAACATTCTGTCCAGACACATGAATGCACCTACCAATCAACACTGGATGTGCGGAAAACGACTTCTGCGACATCTTCAAGGTTCAAAAGGTTTAAAACTTACTTACACAAAAGAGGCTAGTTATGATTTAGTGGGGAAAACTGATGCAGACTGGTCTGGAGACGTGAACGACAGAAAATCAACAACGGGCTATTACTTCAAGCTCAACGGACGTGGCGCAGCACTCAGCTGGGGTGTCAAGAAGCAGGCCAACGTTGCTTTTTCTTCATCAGAAGCAGAATATCAGGGCATGGCAGCAGCAGTTCAGGAAGCACTCTACCTGAAACAACTTCTAGAGGATTTTGGCATCCAACAGAAACGTCCAATAGCAATTGGAGAGAACAACCAAAGTTGTATCAGAATCTGCCAAAACCCATTCATGCACAAAAGGAGCAAGCACATCGAAACAAAGTTTCACTTCATTCGTGACAAGACTGAGGATGGGACTATTTCAATTCATTACGTCCCTACAGACAAAATGGCAGCGAACATCTTCACAAAGTCCTTACCCGTTTCGAAAGTGGAAACATTCAGAGCAGTTTTGATGGGAGCAGACTCTACGCAATCAGCTCAAGTCTGAGTGGGGGTGTTAGAATATCGATCAAACTATAGTCTTAAACTTAGTGAGAATAAGAAAGAAAGTTTGACTTACCAGATTAGAAAGACAAGCAATATGACTTCAATCAAAGAAATTATATAAATGAATCGTCAAGAAATGGTGCTGAGAATCAATATTCGGTTCAAATTGGTGAATCTAGATAACTAATATTAGAGTTAGATTAATTGATGTAAAATCTTCCCAGCATGTATTAAATGATGATGATATCTCCGGAAGTGTGAATGAATTCTTAGAAAAGTGCAAATGCATTCCATTTATGGTTCCCTTTGCGACTGATTTGCAGAAGCAAACCATATTGGGTAACCTTTGCGACCCCCACTATAAATCACGGTGCTAAGATTAGTTTTGTATCTTGACTTTTTCACACTGATAATGGGTATATATACAGCTGATTTTTGAGTCCTTTTTCATCTCCAAATTCAAATCACCATCTTGATCTAATAATCAGATCTCTCCTGTAAATCTCTAAATTCTTCTGTAAAATATCATTTTGTTATTCTCTCATTTTTATGAGAAATTAATTCTTTTACTTAGTTAAAAACGCTTTTTATTCCGCTTGCGAAAGTCCATAACCCAACATTTTGCATTGTGTTCGTGAACCTTTCGTATTATTTCGTTTCATATTATTTGGTTCAATGCAAAAACTGATTTATTTGCGGCGAAAAATTGCAACGAATTTTGTCTCAAAATAGTTCAAGACTCTTCAGGCGGGAGCGTGTTATAAAAGACATCAGTACCGGAGACACTCTAGAGAAACAAGTTATAGGCAGGTTGTAGCAAGCGAGTGCTAGAAAAGAAAAAATTGAAAACTCTAGCAAAAATTTGTTCCGAGAAACTTTAATGGAAGCCCACGAGAAATCCGGTTGACCATAGAAGTACTGAAATTTGGATCATTTCTCTATCTGGCCGCATAAACAAGAAAAGACGCCATACAGTAAAAGAAACAGTCAAATTTTAATACCGGAAAAAGAGTAGTTATGCGTTTTTGAGGCGAGAGAAGCATACGGGTCTCAGGTTGTGATCATCAGAAAATCAATAAAGGCATACTGCTTCAACAGCAATCGATGCATATAAAAACACAATGCAGTTAACAATTGAGGGATCGTGTTTTATCTATGGCAAGACACTAGGTTTACAGTAAAAAAGAATAGTTTAAAAAATTTCGGATCGAAATGCTAATTTTTGTATTTTTCACTGCAAAAAATTAAGTAGGCTCTTCTGGAAATGTGAGTTACAAAAAATTAATGATGGTGTTCTACTTAATCTACTTAAAGAAATAAATGATGAGAACAAGAAATAAATGAAAAGAACATATTCACTAGAGTAAATCATTAGACACTAGTCTATACTTTTCCTAGCTTAAAACTATCTTTTTAGAAGCCGAGAATGTAGGCAAAATTTTTGCATTCTGCTTCGCCATTATTGACTCTGATGGGCATCGTATTAATTTTAAAACAGAAACTTGTTTAATCGCCATCGTCTGTTACAATGTTTTGATACAATTTGGAATACCGAGAGATTAAGTACAAGTTTTAAAGCAATATTTGAACAATCATCAGCTAAAGAAAGAAAATTAACACACGTTAAAAAGTTAAGTGTTTGAGCTTCAGAAAAGAGTTTTTTGTTAAAATGGCGGCTCAGTTTTCTCACTGTGGAAACAATTCTTTTTTTCTTTTCACATTTGGAGTAGTGAGATTAATTAAGTATACTGCTTACTTAATTGGAAGACATATTGTGGTATAATAGTACCTTCATCTTAAAAGTTTTAGTTTTGAGTTGCTAAATTAAGATAATCCATTATCATTTATCTAGTTCATTTTCGCTCTTTAAAATTTGTTCAATTTGTAAAGTTAGATTTCTGAAGATCAAATCCCAAGATTTCACGTCGTTAAAATTTGTTTACAATTTGTTGCATGATTGAATGTCTGTTCATAAATCTTGTAAAGATTTGCCGCTTTAAATTGTCTGATGATATGAATAAGTTATTGTTCAACCATTTTAATTCTTTCAATTTCATTCTTCTGAAATTCATAATTCAAATCAGTTAACTAAATTCTTTTCTCGAAATCGTTCCGCCAAAGTCTAATCTTTACGATTCAAAAGTAAACTGTATTTCGTTAAGCGAAACACTAGTACAAAATAGAAGTGAGATTTCGCTCCGCCAAATCAGGATTTATTTTGTAACTCAAATAAATAAATTCCACTCGACAAAATTTAGCATTGATTCGCTCCGCGAATTTATAGCTAAACACTCGCTTGCAATTCAATCTAATTGGCGTCGCCGATCAACAAACCCTACAGTTTCTCATTTTGTACGACATGGCGCAGTCAGCTCGCGAATCCCGAAAACACCTCTATCGATAGAGCCATTTTGGGAACGGCCGACTTCAGACCCACCGATCAGATGGGAGAAATGGAGAATACAAGTGAAATTAGCGATTCTCGCTCGGGAAAACATCACAATTGATACATTGTTGCAACCTAAACCGACAGAAGTTCGTTTGCCGGCAGAACCGAAATATGAGGCATCAATCGAAGATGCGACAGAGGAAACAGAAAGAGACAGACGAATTCGAAATAATCAATTGAAATTGCAGTGGGAGCTCAAATGTCAGAAAATAATTGAGGCAGGAATACTTTGTGGAGAACGACCATGGAACTTGTGCGACCAAAAATGCGTCTCTCTGTTATACTTGAGTATAGGCACGGAAGGACGACGTCTGCTAACACAAAAATTCCCACATGACAATATCTATGATTTGTCAACCCTCAAACTGTGGGAAATGATGGAGATCGCCTTCATTCGCCCCAGAAACATTACATTCGATAGATATGTCTTCTTTTCCAGAAAACAAAAGAAGGGCGAGTCAGTTGAGCAATTTTACAGTGTCCTTAAGGAGCTTGCAGAAAACTGCGATTTTGAAAACCGTGAGGAGGCCATAATAAGGGATATCTTCATTACAAACATGTTAGACGACGACATCCAACGAGAGCTACTTCGAGATACGGTAGAACCAGAAAGGGCTCTCAGTATTGCAGTGAACATGGAAATGGGCAACCAAAATCAACAACGGATTTCATCCAACAATGGAGGAAACGGCAACGCAGTAAACGTGATACAACAGAATAGTCGACTTCGCGGCGCGGGTGTGCGTGGTAATCAATCGACGAGGATAACAACGAATTGCACCTCCATTGGACAATGCCGTGGCTGTGGTCAAAGTTGGACACCTACACATCGTCAGGTTTGCCCCGCCATGGGTAAGAAATGTAATTATTGTGGTTTGCAAAATCATTTTGCAAAAGTATGTCGTCGACGACTTAATAACTCGAGAACTAATCAACAAAATAATCGTATTAATACAGTAGAAAATGTAGACACTTCAAATCAAAACTCAAGTCAAGAAAACCAAAATGTTAACTACATAAACTATAATGCGGAAACCCACTCAGACTACGATTCCTCTGACGATAACTATGTCGCTACTATCGAAAACGTCGATTCACCGAACACAACTTTGCAAAATTTATCAATTATTATTGGTAACACAAATTGTGACTTACTACTTGATTCCGGTAGTGGCTGTACCATAATAAACATGTCATTAGCAAGAGAAATAATGTTCAACTGTATCCAATCCCAATGGTCAGAGAAAAAGCCGCAAGAATTGAAGTCTTTTTCGAATGATATAGTTCAACCACTTGGAACATTGAAAACTCCTGTAAAATGCAACGACTGGTATATCTCGAAAGCAAGAATTACAGTAGTACCTGACGGATTTAGACCAATATTAGGAAGAGACCTTTTTGACCAATTAGGTATTACAATCACTCAAAAACCTTGTCCAAAAATCGAAGTTAACAACGTGGATCAAACGTGTGTAATAAAAAAATCACTAGCAAAAGAGTTTCCTGAACTAATATCACGAATTGGCAAATCAAAAAATCATACAGTAAACTCCAAATTTCACAGAAACTATCGAGTTGTACATCAAAAAGGTAGAAAAGTACCAATACACCTCCAACCAAAAGTAAAAATTGAGTTAGAAAAACTGCTTAATGAAGGACACATAGAAAAACTAAACAATTGCTCAGATCAATTTTTCATATCCCCAATAGTCATCACTGTGAAAAAGGATCAGTCAATAAAAATAGCACTGGATTCAAAAATTCTCAACAAAGCGATTCATAAAAACAAGTACCAAATGCCGAACATTGACTCACTAATTCAAACTATTTCGCAAACTCTGTCATCGGCGCCGCAAGAGACCGCATATTTTACAACGCTTGATCTGCAGTACGCGTACAGCCAACTCAATTTACATAACGATACGGCCCGCCATTGTAACTTTAATATTGTTAGTGGAGATATGACAGGAACATATCGATTTAAAACGGGATTCTATGGTTTAACAGATATGCCAGCAGAATTTCAAAAAGCTATTGACTGTACTCTTGCGGGTTTGGAAAATACATTCTGTTTTTTGGACGACATATTAATAGTAAGCAGAGGAAGAATTGAAAAACACTTGGATTTGGTACGAAAATGTTTAATAAGACTTGACCAAGAAAATCTGCGAATTAATTTGGCAAAATGTCATTTTGCTAAAGACAAAATTGAATGGCTCGGTCACAACATTACACAGTCAGGTGTAACACCTCTCTCGAGCAAAACAGACGCAATTGAAAAATTAGCAGCACCAACTAACCTCAAAAAACTTAGATCATTTATGGGATCAGTTCATCACTTAGGAAAATTCATTCCGAACCTGTCTCAACTATGTTACCCTCTTAGACCTTTGTTAAAGAAAAACACTAAGTTCATTTGGACGGACGAGCATGAAAAACACTTTTGCTTAATTAAAGAGAAAATTGCGGAAACAACGGAAAATAAACATTTCAATCCAGAGTTAGAAAGACGCATTAAATGCGATGCTTCACGTAAAGGATTAGGATGCGCATTGGAGCAACGAACGCCTAATGGTTGGCACACTGTAGCATTCGCATCGCGATTTCTTAATTCAGTAGAAGATAGATACAGTGTTAACGAACTCGAACTCCTAGGTGTGGTGTGGTCTATCGAACATTTTAAATACTATCTCTACGGAAAACCATTCACCGTCATCACTGATCATAGAGCCCTCTTATCTATTATGCGAGAAAATAGATCTAATAAGTCATACAATAGCAGATTAACACGTTGGGTGGACCGATTATTGCCATTTGATTTTTCAATTGACCATCTTCCTGGCTCAAAAATGGGCTTAGTGGATTACATTTCTCGCGACCCACATCAACAAGCTGCCAATATATCTACATACGATGAACAATTCATAGTAGCAAAATTGGATGTAATTAAGCGTGACGCGAAACGCTTTCTATTAAATGCTGAAAATTACGTTGATTTCGCAGCGCGAAATCCACCCACAAAATGCGACGAGCATAATCTAAATTCCATTAACAAATTTGGAAGTGAATTGGCACCGCGAAATCCAGAACATTCTAATATTACGCTAACTGACAATTCAATTAGCGAATTAAGCCCAATTAATGCAAATACCAAACCCAAAATTGAAATAGCCAACATTCCAAACTCGCTTTCTGCCTACAATCGCTCAGCTAATCAGTCGCATAGTAATTTAAACAATTTCCAGCGAATAGCCCAAAAATTTAGACAAGTTTACATGATGTCCCAGCCGAATTCCGACGACGAAACACTCATGTCTGTTAAGCAATCCACTCCATCAAGAGTTCGCTTCGCGGATGCAGGGCCCTCAATTGCATCAACCGCTCCAATTGTCCCAGCCGCACCCAGTACCCCAACAACACCGACAACAGACACAACAGGCACTTCCACTTCAGGCGACGATTTATATCTAGACTCGTTTAATTTTGCGTTATCGAAAATATTTTCCAGCTCTCTAATGGCGAGTCTAACGACAAAAGACGCAATACTTAAAGAAATTCGTGACTGTATCCTCACAGGTAACGAGGACCGTTGTAAGCAGATCTCGCCGTATATACACAGTTACTGGAAAGATCTTCATGTGAAGAGTGGGTGTGTATGTATTGACGATAGAATAGCACTCCCGCACACAATAAAGGACGCCTATGTGGACGCAATCCACGCCACGCATCCGGGCACATGGGGCATGACAGACATGGCATCGCACGCGTGGTGGCCATATATGCATCGTGATTTGGCCACAAAGACGGCGAAGTGCAACCCGTGTGTAAAAATCGGTAAAAATTTAAAATCTATAATACCAATTAAAAAATGGGCACCATTAAAACTATGTAAAGTTCCCAATGAAGAAATTCAAATTGATTTTGGCGGACCCATATATAATGAGAAAAATCAAGAAGTCTACTTTCTTGCATGTATTGACCGATTTTCGAAATTTCCATCAGCTGAGGTATTTGAAAACGCGAATGCCGATAATATTTTGAAATTCCTTCAAGAATATGTTTTATTACACGGTATACCCCGTGCAATTAGACTAGATCAAGCTAGATGTCAAACGGGCCAGCGAATTAAAGCATTCCGTAATCAAAATAATATAGAGCTAATTGAAGCACCAATACACGATCACAGAGCTATCGGCTTAGTGGAGAGGCTAATTCAAACAATCAAGAATCGTCTAGCATGTATTAAAACGGCGGCACGAAATCAATTTAATATAAAGGCTTCAATAAATTCAATAATATATCAACTGCGAATCTGTCGTCAAAAGACGATAAACATGTCACCATTTGAAGCACATTTTGGTCGAAAAGCAAATACGCCTTTAAGTAACATAACAACAAAGCCAGACCCTAAAAGTTTAACATACAATAACATTCTAAATAAATATTTAGATCTGGAGACAGTTAGATGGGATCAACTAATTAAAGATGAGAATTGGACGAACGAAGAAAGGAGTGACACAGAAGTGGAGGACAACAAATTTCACTTATGTAAAGATGCGGAAAAACGTCAACAAGAAGACACTAACAAAGAGTCCCGCTTCATCCTGCATCCGGATGTATGTCAACCACTACCGAGGACAGAGACTTCATTAGAATTAAAACTGGCAAAGAAACGACCAAGGACTAAAAGGTCCAAAAAGAGTCTAGATGGACTCTATGAAGTATTGGCCCCCGGTTCCTATGTAATCAAAACAGACGAACACACGTCTGTCATAAAAGAGCCTGGCAAACGTGAAGTCACAATCCGGAACTCCAATTTGGCTAAATTTGGGACAAAGGCAGAGAGGGGGACTGAGCTTCAAGCCTATGCCAATAGGAGACCAACGATCCCAACAGGAAAAACTACGGAGGAGCTTATTAATAATCATGCTAAAGAGTTGAGAAGAAAAATCGAGGGAGGAAAGAAAATGAAACACCGTCGAATCGCTGATGATATCAGCACTGTGTCATCCATACACTCAAATGTAACACGGGCACTACGAGTAAAGATGCCGATCAAACCAAAGCGTCATGTACCAATCGCGCCGCCAAATCAACAACCAGATCAAGATACTCAACCCGCAGCGCCAATAGACCTCCCCACATCTAGTATTGTAATAGCAGAACCGCCAAGTCGACCCAAAAGAAAAGCCGCTAGTAAAGCCTCCGCAAATCTTATGCCCGCCAAACGAACACGAGCATCAACTTCGGTCACTGAAACAGACGAATCGGCAGCTTCGTCACAAACATGCCCCCCAACGACATCCAGTTCGAGTGTAACAGGAAAACAAAAAAGACGGCAGAAATTGAAACAACAACAAATAGAAAACAAAACGCTAATCTCACAGATTCAAACGGCCGCCTCACAAACCCAACATGTAGAATCGAATTTTACAGTGCCGCAATGCTCACCAACTCCCGCTTTCCCAGTTCAATACTACGTTTCACCAAACTACGAAGGACCTGAGGTGTCGATGACAGTTGGTGAGGCAGAACGTTATTATGAGAGCGAGAGTGACTGAATTGAAAATATCTCAAAATAAACATTACTCAAAAACTTCATTTAAACTCTGAAAACTTTATGATATTAATTAATTAACAAGTACATATTTTACTAATTTTCTGCTAAATAATTCTCATTATTTACTTCTCCAAAGGGGGAAATGTGGTATAATAGTACCTTCATCTTAAAAGTTTTAGTTTTGAGTTGCTAAATTAAGATAATCCATTATCATTTATCTAGTTCATTTTCGCTCTTTAAAATTTGTTCAATTTGTAAAGTTAGATTTCTGAAGATCAAATCCCAAGATTTCACGTCGTTAAAATTTGTTTACAATTTGTTGCATGATTGAATGTCTGTTCATAAATCTTGTAAAGATTTGCCGCTTTAAATTGTCTGATGATATGAATAAGTTATTGTTCAACCATTTTAATTCTTTCAATTTCATTCTTCTGAAATTCATAATTCAAATCAGTTAACTAAATTCTTTTCTCGAAATCGTTCCGCCAAAGTCTAATCTTTACGATTCAAAAGTAAACTGTATTTCGTTAAGCGAAACACTAGTACAAAATAGAAGTGAGATTTCGCTCCGCCAAATCAGGATTTATTTTGTAACTCAAATAAATAAATTCCACTCGACAAAATTTAGCATTGATTCGCTCCGCGAATTTATAGCTAAACACTCGCTTGCAATTCAATCTAATTGGCGTCGCCGATCAACAAACCCTACAGTTTCTCATTTTGTACGACACATATAATTGTATACACCTGTCAATTTTGAACATGACTAGTTTGACTAGCTGCTACTTACTAACACCATTAATGTCAAAAAATATAAGATTATTTATAAAAATTACCAAAAAAAAATCAGAATAAAAATTGAGTAGAAAATTGGGCTGAAAAATATTTTGACATCTATAACTATGTTACAACCTAATATCGCCAAGCAGTCTTGATGTAATTGTGGTTGATAATAAAAGTTGAATTGTTTTCAGTCGTTGTCAAGACATTTAGAAATGTTGCGTTAGAGAAAGAGGACAATTATCTAGACACTGTTTCAAATCACAATGTCTTTGAAGTATGCGGGATCAGCCATTGAACAGAATGCGGGCAAACTGAGCAACATAGACGAATGGAGTCCCAGTTCAAAAGAACGTCGATGGTTGCTCATTGCAGGGTGTAGTCACCCTCCTGCAAAGGTAGCCACTTCAGAGAGGAGAGAACGGGAACCGAAAGGGGCTAAAACTGGGAAATACTTACAGGGAATTAACCTCGATTTGTTCAATATGGAAAAGGCCATTGGACACACTTTGAAGAACAAAATCCAGAATCTTGAAATCACAAAATCAGAAGCAGAGTCGCATATTAAGAAGTTTTTCTCATTCTGTAAAGAGAATAAGTTCAAACCAATGTTGTACTACACTGGCCACGGGGAGATGCCAACTGGTAACTGGTGTTTCTCAGATGGGACAATTGGGATTGAGGAGATATTCGAGTGTGTTCAAAAAGAAGGATGTGACTATCCCACCATCTGCAGTGATTCATGCTACAGTGGAACATGGGCTGATTACTGCATCACAAAAGGAGTGAATGGATTTGAATGCCTCTCTGCGTGTAAAGATAATCAATCTGCTTTTGATCATCAAGGTGGGCAGAAAAATAGTTTCATTCAATGCTTTTAGGGAACAGAGGTTTTAAGAACAATTGACTCCACATCAACTGTCTTAAGCAAAAATTGTTTATCTTTTTTTTTTCTAAATTTTCGATGTTCGTCATTCAATCTATCTAGATATTTGAGATACTTTACACTGTATGAAGCACACAAAGTCATGGGACGAAAGATTGAATGGTTCATTTCATATCGAGAAACATCCGGCAATTCGATTAACGGAAAAAAAATTATTGAAGACAATTAAATCACCACTTCCTCATTTTTTTTAAAGTTGTATATACAGCAAACGCGCAAACGTACACGCGCACAAGCTCAAACGCACTTTCACGCAAACTCACATAGGAATCACTTGGCAAAAATTAAATATGCACGCAATTGTGTGATTTTTTTGTCTCTTGAAAATTTAAAAAAAAACAAAAGTTCGGTTTTTTCCTCCAGTGAACATTTTTTGAGCGTTAACCCTTCAATTTGATTTGGTTTTCAAGAGTTTTTGTTCAGTCAAGGGTCTAATTTCGAGTTGCAAATCTAACATTAGTTTGAGGTAAGCCAATTAAGTTTTTTTGTGTGTGTCAATGTACACCTTGATTCGTTTGCTTTGATGTTTCACTGAGTATTGCAATGATTCTGAGAGAAGAGAGACGTTTGTAATTGAAATGTTCAATTGCAAGCATGGTAAGAATGAGTTAATTATTTTAGCTTTTGAAGGGCAATCTTTCTTTTTAATATTCTGCAATATTCCATTTCGACGTTGACTCCACCGGTGATTCTGGAATTTTTATCGTGTAAGACCTGATAAGATGCTGATCAAAAATTTTTATCATGTAAGATCTTATCTGGTCTTACACGATAAAAATTCTTCCCTACGTGAACGTTTATCTTGTAAGATCTGATAAGATAATAATTCAATTTTGCAGAATTGTTATCTTATAAGATCTGACTAGTATCTTATCAGATCTTACACAATAAAAGTTCACGTAAGTAGAATTTTATATTGTGTAAAATCTAATAGGACATGTTTTAATGATTTCAGGTTAACCGTATAACGCAGTCAAGTTCCTAGGAAAGTAAAAAATAATCGGTCAACTAAACAGTTCTGAAACAAAAAATTGTTTGCTGATTCTATTTTGGCGGCAGTTTCATTCTGAGTGTTAACTAGGTACCATGACTAAACTTAGCAGTCCAATATAATTTTGGTCTTTGAAGAAATTTTTTTTGTCTAGTATGGTAATCATCGCCTCAGAAAAAGCCCCTAACATTCGAATAACTTTTTTTCACAATATCTTAAAAGTCTCAAAAGACGATGTAAGATATTTTTCTTTTTGTTGCTCTGACATTTAAGTGTTTCAAGCTTTAGCTACTTGGCTACTGCTTGAATGCAACTCTGAATTGTTTTCAATATGAAAAGCATGCCATAATTAAAGAACTTTTATCGTTGAATAGCTAATGAAAACCTTATCAAAAAGATGAGTCATAGTTTTCCGAATGTTTATCTTACAATATCTTATAAGATTCTTATAAGATCTTACACGATAAACATTTTTTGTCAGGCAGAGTTTTTATCGGGTAAGATCTTATAAGGCAGAATTTGTATCTTGTAAGATCTAACAAAAGTGAACTTTTATTGTGGCAGATGTTTTCAGACCTGATAATTTTTTTTATTTTGTATGATCTGATAAATTGTCTCAAAAAGTCTTTGTCAGGCGACACATAATCTTATAAGTACTTATAAGACACTTTTGTATGAAATTTGTGAGATATTACACGATAAAAATTCTCAGATTTCTGGGGCCTTCTCTATTTCTCTAATTCTCTTGGATACGATTGCATTAAATCGGCAGTTCGTCTTTCATATACGTCCAAATTTCCAAGATGCATTTAATCTGATATCTAAGTTTGCTTTTCTTTCTATTGTAATGCATTTGAAAATACTGCGTAACCTTGCGATAATTTTGCCAGTAGCTGCTCATTTCAGAAATTAGATGTTCGTAAAGTCACGAATTAACCGAAAAAACAAAGAAGACATCTCGTACAAGATTTTGCATAGCACAGAAAGTTTTGTTCCAAAAAAGGTTTCAACATTGTCGAAAAGACTTTCTTTGCGGAGAGACCAACAGCTATTTTGACTTCCAACTCAAACAAAAACATTGAAGCTCAAATAACATTTTCTCAAAAGCAACCTTGTTTCCGACTCCTTATCATAAAAAACAGAATCCTCACTTTCAGATAGTTTTATAGCTTCACCAGATGAATAAACAAGGCGTCGTATTTTTTGCAATCTGAGATAGCGTTGAATGAAAAATGAATGTTCAAAAGCAGCAACCAATCGCGACGATGATTTATCCTATAGGAACACACAATCATTTGCAAAACAAACTACTGCGATTCTTTGGCAAGCTAAAAATAGCAAACAAATAAACAAATGAAACTGATACTAATGACTAGTATAAGATCTCGAAAAAAAAAATTTCTATTTAAGAGTTAAAAATTTGAAGTAAATACATAAGACAATTTTCAACTTTATCTGTTACAGTAATTTACTGTCAGGATCCAGTTGACAATTTTTCGTGCAAAATTAAAACAGAAAAACTAAGCAAATTACACGATAGAACTTTTACAATATTTTTCAGACGTTTCGAAGATCCATTAAATTACGTCGGCAGGTTTTTTATAGAATAATTCCATTAATATATCATCTTCGAATTAATGCGATAAAATTTGTTCAAAAGTCAATCAAATATTGATTACGATAACCTAGTTTTGTTGAAAAGCATTGGCTTCTTTTTTTCACCACTAATTCTGATTTTGAACAAACTTCACAGCTAACAGTTAGATTAAACCCTTAATTAACCGATAATAATATTTTAAGAAAACAGCAACTGAGGCAATCTGGACAAAAACGGAGAGGTAAATTGGAAATTTAATTTGAGCGAAAAAATAATTCAATTATCATTACAAAATATCTTCTGAAAAATTTAACCACAGTGCAACAAGGTAAATTGTTTAAATCAGTACAGACTTTTGTAAGAAATTTTGATTTTTAGTTTTGAAAAAAAATAGCAAAAATCCTTTCGGAAATAGAGAAGATACTATCGACTGTTTTTCCTTGAGTTCTTGAGACTAAAACAACAAGAAAAACTTGAAAAACACAGGGAAAAAAATCCTTTGTTTTTTTCTGGTCATTTGTCCTGATGTTTCAACTAATTTTCAGAATGCTTCGATAAATTCTTTCTAACCAAATGGTATCTAAACAAAAGAACCAATTTGAAATAAAAATTTGTTCATAGAACCAGAGGTCCCAGTAGAGAAACCGTTTATTGTCTTCCACTTTTATTTGGTTTCTTTCTCTAGAAAAACTCTCACAATCCAATTGAAAATTTTTCTTGCAAAATCAAAACCAAAACTAAACAAAATGGACAATAAAATTTTTTCAACATTTTTTTTAGTCGTTTTGAAGATTGATTGAAATACGATGGCAGGTTATTGTCTATAATAATTCCAGTATTATATCATCTTTGAATTCAAGCGATAACGTTAGTTCAAAAGTCAATCAAATATTGAATGCGACAAAGTAGTTTCGTTGAAAATCATTGGTTTTCTTTTTTCACCCTTAATTCTTCTGATTTTGTAGCAAACATTGAATAAATAATCACTCTAGAGCTAACAGTTAATTGAAACCCTTATTTAACCGAAAATAAAATAGTGAGAAAACAGTAATTGGGTTAATCTTGATAAACATGAATTTTGAAATAATAAAGTTTTTTTGAGTACCTTAAATCGAAACGATTGGCAAAGAGAACTTTTATTCAAATTTTTTCCTCGAAATTTTTTTGAAAGAAATTTGACCGAAAAAATAATTAAAGTGTTTTTTCAAAATATCTTCTGAAAATTTCAACCACAGTGCAACAAGGTAAATTTTTAAAATCGGTACAGACTTTTGTAGGAAATTTTGACTTTTAGCTTCGTAAAAAAATTATAGCAAAAATCTTTTTGAAAATAAAGAAAATACTAGCGACTGTTTTTCTTGAATAAAAGAGTTTTGTAGAGCCCTATCCTTAATTTTTTGAAGTCTCTGTAATCAAAAACGTTTTTTCATTATACAATTCGATCATTCTTCGAGTTGTAATTCTTCTCCTGAGTTGTTTTTGATAGAGCGATGAGATACAGTTACGTAATTTTAAGGCCGAATTATTAAACCACCTGAAAATGATTTTCTTAATTCCCTCTAAATTGCTTATCTATTTTTGATTTTTTAAAAGAAAGCAAAAAATGCCAGCAACTGCTTCTTATTTTCTTTCCTTTGAAGTGGAAATTTGTCAGTAAATTTAAATATGCTTTTCTCTTGATCTCCTTTTGCTTTTCAATTTCTCTTTCCTGCTCTTGTCTGATGTATTCAATATTATATCATTTATAAAAGTTTAGCTGAAATATAGGTTTAGCTGGAATGTCTAGAGAAAAAGACAAATCTAGATCATATTTCCAAAATTTTTCTGAAAAGTTTTCGGCAAAAAACTTTTGTTAATAATTGTTATTATGAAAAGTTAGTTCTTTAGAAAAAAAATCCACATTTTTTTCTAAAATATGGATTTCGCCAGTTTTCATTAGCACCTCTGCTAAACCTGGAAATCTCATTCTACAGTTAGTCTGACGTTTTCTGTCCGTAAAAATTATCAGAGTTGCCAAATTCTTGGACAGTTAAGACCAAAACAACAAAAAAAAATTTGAAAAACACAGGGAAACGAAGCAGCTTTTGTTTTTATTCTCTGGCCATTTGTCCTGATATTTCAAATGATTTTTAAGATCCTTCAACAAACGCTTTCGAATAAGATGGTATCTAAAATAGAAATCAATTTAAACTAAAAAATTGTTCAAGAAATCAGAGGACCCAGGAGAGAAACTGTTTATTTTTTTCCACTGTTATTTGGTTTCTTTCTCTAGAAAAACTGCCACAATCCAATTGAAATTTGTTCTTTCAAAATAAAACAAAAAATTAGGCAAATAGGACGATAAGACATTAAAGACAAAAAGTTTTGACAATAGAGGTTTTTAGGAAAAGCTTCTTTTTCAGGAAAATGAAGGCCCAAAAGTTTTCTAAAATGTGAATTAGATTGTCCAATTTCTACGGGCATTTTGGCTAAACATGAGAATCGCATGTCACAGTTAATCTGATGTTTTTTGATGTGAAGTTTTCAGATTTGCCAATTCTTTGATCTTTGAGACCAAAACAACAAGAAAATATTGAAAAACACAGGGAAACGGATCAGCTTTTGTTTTTATTCTCTGACCATTTGTCCTGATATTTCAATTGATTTTCAAGATGCTTCAACAGCCGCTTTTGAATCAAATGGTATCTAAAAAAGGGAATCATTTTATACTAAAAAAGTGTTCAAGAAACCAGAGGGCCCGGTATAGAAACTGTGTAATGTTTCCCACTTTTACTTGGTTTCTTTCTCTAGAAAAACTGTTTCAGACAGTTTTCTGGTACAAAAAAAGTATTAGAGCGTTTTTTAGTGCTTCGGGCAAAAGCACCTAAATTGTATTTAAAAGGCGCAATTGTTTTTAAGGGAAAAGTATAAGAGTTCACTAGAAAAGCGGAAGATTGATGTTTTCTGATCTTTTCCTTATACAAAGTTTATTTAGAATCTTCCTATCAAGTTGTTTTAGTTGCCGTATTTTATTGATTTTTGTTTGTTACATCATATTTCTATTGAGCTAAATAAAAAAACTTAAAAATTGAAAGTTTCAAGAAGAGAAAGTAGCCGTGAATTTTTTTAAAAAAAATTGTTAATTTTTTCTGCTCTTTAAAGTTTTGTCCTTAAATGTAAAATTAAAAACTTTCCTTAAAAGTTTTTCTTTAAACGTAATTGAAGTTTCACTTTGTTTTTTAGAACAAATTGGTCTCACTCAATCTATTTTTTTGTTGTAATTAATAAGAATTACAACAAAAATTTTATGTTAGCAAAATTTTAGTAGAAAAATTATAATTAATTTATTTGTGTTGCAATTAAAAACTTTTCATAAGATTCTTAAAGAGTAGGAATTTTCCATAAAATTCTAATAAGTGAAAATAGAAGTCTTTCAGAAGATTCTGATAAGCGAAACTAGAATTTTTCTATTAAGTGAGACAAAATCTGCGCGACTGTTATAGTTGTTTCTGGTATTTTAAAGCCTACTTTTTAGGACAAGTGAGCAAACAAAGAACCGGGATATTCAGTGAGTGAACAGAGTTTGTTGTGGCAAGTAAGTTCGCAAATGGAAAAATTGAGAATTTCGTATTGTATTTACCTTCTTTTGAAACAGAGAAGAGAAATGTGGTTGTACAAAAAATTTGCTATGGGAGGATAATGTTCGCTTTGTTTCAGAAATGTTTCGAAGTTTTTTGATAATTAAACACGATTTTTAGCTTATTTTAGAAATGTTTAAAATATCTTACGAACTTATAAGACTGTGCTAGCAATACTTTGCCCACTGGTTTGTGTAAGTTGTTTCCCAGCGCTCCTAGGGGTCTCTAATAAGCTTTCAACCAAATTCGGGAGAAAAAGCTTTCAAAAATTACACAAAAAATTGCGATTTCCATTCATTTTTCTCTTTCTGATTCAAAGATAGGGTATTAAGCTTTTGGAGGCTTCTCTAATATCGTGTGCGCAGTTTAATAGCCCCAAATTTTAGAAATTCTTTTTTGGAAGAATTTAAGTTTGTATGTGTACTTTTAATGAATCAAAAATATAATAAATTTTCAAACACATAAACTTAGTTAAATTGTAGTTTTTTAATAAAAAACTAGAATCAAAGACAAAAATCTATTTTTTTTTCAATTACTTAAGTGAAAATAGAAATCTTTCATAAGATTCTTAAAAAAACAGAAATCTTTCATAAGATTCTAATAAGTGAAAATAGAAATCTTTAATAAGATTCTAATAAATGAAAATAAACATTTTCGTTTAAGTGAGACAAATTCTGCAGGACTGTTATAGTTGTTTCTGGTAGTTAAAACACTACTTTTTAGGACATGTGAGCAAACAAAGAACCGGGATATTCAGGGAGCAAACAGTTTTTGTTTTGGCGAGTAAATTCGCAAAGCGAACAAATGAGAAATTTTTATTGTATTTGCCTTCTTTTGAAACAGAAAAAAAATGTAGTTGTGCAAAAAATAGCCCCTGGGAGGATAATGTTCGCTTTGTTTCAGAAATGTTTCGAAGTTTTTTGATAATTAAACACGATTTTTAGCTTATTTTGGAAATGTTTAAAATATCTTACGAACTTATAAGACTGTGCTAGCAATACTTTGCCCACTGGTTTTTGTAAGTTGTTTCCCAGCGCTCCTAGGGGTCTCTAATAAGCTTTCAACCAAATTCGGGAGAAAAAGTTTTCAAAAATACACAAAAAATTGCGATTTTCACTCATTTTTCTCTCTTTGATCCAAAGTTTGGGGTGATATTAAGCTTTTGGAGACTTCTGTAAGGTCGTGCTTGCAATTGAATAGCCCCAAATTTATTAAACGCTCTTTTGGAAAAATTTTAAATTTGTATGTGTACTTGTAAAGCATCAAAAATATTTAAATTTTCAAGCACATAAACTAAGATAAATTATAATCTTTCTTCTTTTTTGTTATGTGACTACACGTTTTCTTTTTCTCTATTTTCCAGCGTTCTGCCTGTTTGTATAAAACTTTTGAAACTCCGGCAATGGCGACTTCGAGTCGTTTTAGTGTTTTTCTGGCTATGTTCTTTTAATCAATTCTATTGGAGTGAATTTTCAAACAGGATTTGAAATGCGTGAAAACTGTTTAGGTGGATTGAGAGTTGAACTAAAATGAAGAGTTGGCCAAAAAGGATGGTTTTTCAATCTTTCCACTCTTTCTAATAGAAGAGAATTTGATTTGTGAAAAAAATTTGTTTGAGCCAGCGAAAAATTCGTTCTTGTTCGGCATTTTAGGCAGATTTTTTGGTTCTCTCAGCTGATTTTTTGTTTGAAAGCTTTGATTAGGCTTCAGTTAGTATTAAAAAAGTTGTACTGATTTTACTGAGTTTTCTCGTAATTTTTACAGTTTTTCCTGGCTACTTTAGAAGTTTTTTGCCCGTTGCTTTGTTGCTCTGCATTCATTGAGATTGATTAGACGCTTATTTCTAAAAAAACTATGATGTCGTGTAATTTCATTATTGAGGATATCATACCAGTATCTTTGTTGAAAAATTGGACAAAAAGTCTTGGAAGTTTGAAACTTATATGTAAGCTTCTTGTAGTTTTTATTATTTAATGAACCTATCGTGGCTTTCCTATTGTTACTGCATCATTTCTAAGCCTCCAGTTGATTCAACAGAGATTTTCGTTGTTATGCGCATTAAAATTGTTCAAGGAAATAGTCGAGTTTTTCTATGATTTCAGATAGTTGATGATTGAGGCTAATGGTTCACTGATTGATTCCAATTTTGTAAATTCAAAGTTGCTTTTCTATTTTCTCTTGAGTTGTTTTGTTTTCAGTAATTTTTTGAAGGCTCAATTGTTGGTCGACACGTGTTTCGGGAATTCTTCGAGGTATGCTTTTTTAACATCTTTTCATAAAATTTGATGATTTTCGAAGTCAAACTAGATTAGAGATTTTGATCATGCCAAAACAAAAAGTGGAGGGAAAAGGTGAATGCTTTTGCTGCATTAAATTATTTCACTCTAGTTTTAAAATGGTCAAAACAGTTTCAAAAGAAAAATTCATTTTTTCTGAGTGCTCTTGAGAGCTCGCACTGAGTCATTTTTGGGTCCAATTTTTGTTGGTACAAAAAATACTTGACTTGTAGATCGAGATTTGTCGTGCTGTGGTTTATTTCTTTTGAAACTGTCAGTGATTCGGTTATCTCCAATTTGTGAAAAAAATGGAGTTTTGATTTCAATAGTTAACTTTCGGCTGGGACTTGTAGCAAAGTTCAATTCAACTTGGTTTGTTAAGATAGCATAAGCGCATGCGTTATTTGTCTGCATAAATTTCCGAGTATGACAAACTTTTTCCATCGATCTACAATTGAAAGAAAAAAAAATGTTTTTCATAACTTGTTAAGCCAAGCCGGCGTTTTTGAGTGACAGAATTTACTCTCTCACAAGGCAAAAAGAAATTTAGGTTGCTCATTTTCCAGGCTAGTTTTTTAATCAAATTTGAACTTGCAATAACGATACAAAACGTTCACAAGTTATGTCAGTTGTTTCGGTTAATAATGTTAGTAACAAAACAACTGAGTTCTCAAACTTAATTACGTTTGATGGCACAAAAAGAAAATCATCAGTGATGTCTCAGTCGTCATCAGAAAGATTGATAAGTTTTGCCAAGAGATGTCTGAAATGAGATTTGATTTTGCTAGGAAAAATCGATCACCATTAATGCTGTATTCAATTTTGCCAAAAAATGTTGTTCGATTTCCAATTTAAAACCACATGGCGGATTCAACGCCAAAAATAGGAAAAATATAATATGTGAATACGGCAAAATATGTAAGAATTGCAACTTTTAGCGTTGAATGCTGTGAAAAAATATAACTCACTGCTAATAACCGCAAATTTTACAACAATTCACCGCTAAAATTACCAAATATCTTCAATGTAGATATTATTTCAAAAAAGATGTAAGAACACCAGTGAATGCGTTGGAAGAGGTGAAAAAAATTCAGCGCTAATGGTTGTAAATCTTTCAAAAAAATTTATCGCTAAGTTCACCAAATATCTGTACTGCAAAAAAAACTGCAAAAAGATGCAAGAATAGCGATGATTGTGTTGAGAGCGGTGAAAAGAAAATTCACCACAAAAAACGGCAAGCCACCCATTTTGTTTTTCGTTAAGTCAGTACAATTTTCTACGGAGGCAAATTGTGAATGAAACTATGTAATTACCTAGATTTTGAATGAAACCGATGCGTGTACTGATTTAACTTTCTAAGTAAGCATAAGTGCTAGAAGTTAACTGGTAAGTAAGTTAACTTTTTCTAAGTATAGAATTTTGCTGTTTTTTCTTTCTAAGTTACTTACGTCAGAAGGTCTTTAAGAGATTTGAAGTCGCCTGGAGGGCTAACTCAAAGAAAAACCTAGGAAACGTGTTTGAAACTTGATGGAATTTAGAGGATAAGGCCCACGAACCTACTTGGCTGAAATCTAAAACTCTACACTAGCCTTCACATCATTTTTGGTGAAATTTGCAGTCGATGATAACTCTTACTGCCTTTACCCAAATTTTTGCAAATATAAGAGACTTCCATTAGCTTCAGCTGAAGTCAGGTCAGATTGGCCACGAATTTCATTCTTTTTTGCTTTCACAAATTTTGACCAAAACAATAATTGGATTGACTTCGGTTATTTGGATATACAGTCCCATCTTCCTTCGCCATATACCTTTTTTAATGTTTCGCCAGCTTCTGAATCACAGCACCACTCATTCAGCGCGTGTACATTGACGACTTCATTTTGTCGGTACCTGCACGAGCCGTCCGTTTGGTAAGATATAAACAAAATTTAGCAATTAGCGTGCGCTAAAAAAACTGAATAATTTTAGTGGCTGAAATGATTATACCCCTGTAATGTAAAAGAGAAAAACATTCTAATAAAAGGGGAAATTTTCACCTCAGAACTTCATTTTATAAATTTTATTCAAATGAGGCTGAGAACACTATTTTTTTTTGTTGGTGCAGTTTTGTTTAAAATACTTTGATAGCTTTGGAAACTATTTGCCTCACTCGAACTCAGGTATGGACAGACTACTGGAGGGGCTCTTTGTGGCAAAGAAAATTTCGGATAGGTAGAAAACCTTTCAAAATCTATAGTATAAACAGAAACGCAAATTGATGATTGAGTGATAGAAACTGGCTATTGCAGTTTTTCACATGCCATATAAAATAGTGCTTTTGGCCTCATTGAATTTCAATTGTTTCTTTAAGTCTCCACTGACGTGCTATTATTTCAGAACCCATTTACAATTTGTTGCAGAATGTGGTGGGGAACTGACTCTGTACATGACTGGGAATGAAGACAAGTTGACAGATGGGAGACCAACTACAGAGCCACTCTTCAGTCGAGGAGAAGAAAAAGACTTCCCTACATTTAGAAAATACTCAAAAGTGCACTATAGTGAATTCATCAAATATTACACTCATGACAGTAAAAAGATGCTCATATGGCAGAGTATTCACAACAGACATATTTTTACAGTCTTTGATTCACATGAACAGTATAACAACAGAAAGAAGCTCTTCTTCACTAGTCCCAGTTACAAAGATCTCTCCCAGAAACTGAAACAACAATACAAAGAAGGATTCAAAATATCCTCTCTTTCATGCGATCAAACAACAGGTAAGTTCTTTGTGTATATGGTAGAAGAATACGGAACATTTCAGACTATTATTCAGTCCACAGATCCAGACAGTCTCTTTTTGGATGATAAGAGTTCTGTTACCAGTTGCACTGTGTACAACTCTACATACTACTTTGTGGTCACAGCTGGAGTGGCAGAATTCGATGGGAAAGATCAGGAGATATTCACGAGACAGTCCAAGAAAGATGTGGACAAAGAGATCAAGAAACAGAAGAGTAGAGGACTGATAATAACTTCAGTATGCTACAATGTGGATGCAAAAGAGTGTCTGGTTGTGATGACAGAATCCAACAACACACTACAGGAACATGCATGGTTTAGTGAATTCAACAAAAGAGATGATAAATTGAATGAATGGGAAAATGATCTGGTTCAAAGGAATAAAACTGTGTACACAATTGTGTTTGAAGATCCATCAGATGGACAGTTTTTGTGTGTGATGACATGTGACAACAACAGAAATGGATATCAATGCAGAGCAGCATCTCTGTATGATTAATCTGACTGTTGATCTGTTTCTACATCATTCTGTATCTCACTCCATCAGTTATACACTCACTTCCATCGTTCTAAAGTTAATCATGCTCTCACGAATTCTGCTCTTTCTGCTCACGGTAAAACTGCGTTTGCGGCCAAGTATATCAAAAAGCTTTTATTCCAATTGTCTAATTTTTATCAAAAGAGGAAGGTTGAATAATTTATATTTAATATAAGCTTTTTGTTTAACCACGCTCTTCATAATTTTACAAACCAATGTAATTAACAAACATGTCTGCCGTTTGCCAATCACTTTTATCAGATCTTTCTCGCCATTTTTCTCCTACCGTGAACTATTGTTGACCGTGTTACTGCTTAGTTACTTCTCACTTCAAAATGATGCTATACAAACATAAACTGCCATTAACCGAGTGAAACTAATTAAAAATTAATATTCATTTTTTATGCTTATCTTCTCTGATAAAGTATACTGATAAATTCAATTCTTATAAATAGCACATGAGTGAAACGAAGGATAGTTGTGAGAAGTAGTCCGTATATCCAAAGAAGGAGGATCCAATTGATCTTTCACAAAGCGAAAACTGGTGCTTTAACATTTTACGCGAGGAAATAATTAAGTGCCACTTCAGATTCAACTCTGAGTCGGAAACTGAACAAAAATTGAAAATCAACCAGAAGCATCACGAATGCAATCCTCCAGTTGTCACAATTGTGGTGTCATTTTGGTAAAAAATTACAGCTGCAGGAATAACTTGTCACAGCTGTGCGCTACAGAATCATTTCAATCGAATAAGCCTCTCACGGTCAGATAAAAAAATTGCCCGTCAGATCGAATCGAGGACCTTCTGTATCATTTTAGACTTCTCCCTTGCTATCAAGATTGTAATCAACTCCTAATTGGTGAAACATATTCCCTATTAAAACCTTCCAGAACTAAAAACATTCGAAATTGTACTACCGGACATACAATAAATAACTAAAGCACTGGTTGAAAGCAGCGGATGGCGAATCAAAGACGCGCGCGGATCTTTTATTTGTCAAAGATGTGATATTGCAAATGATTCCTTCCTGTTTCTGGAAAATCCCAATTTTCCTGCATTTTGAAAATGAATCTTCAACACATGGGTACTAAAAGTAATGTCCATTATTCAAAAGTGTCATATAAACTCTTGATTAACACTAAATTTATCACTATAGCTATTCATAACCAGCAATTTTTTTACAATAATAAGTAACCAGTGAATAACTACTGATGTTTTTTGCTGTCACTATTAAAGTTTTCTGATCTCAGATGCTTCCGATGATTTGTCCGAGAAAGAAAAATGAGATACCTAAATTTATTTGGTGCAGTAAAATTTATGTAAAAATCCGGCGCCTTCCATTTCATATCTAAAATTTGTACGCTTCGCACTTCCTGAAACTCTCGCACTTCCTGAAGCGTCGCAAATTGTCCATCTGTGCTCAATCAGGCATCTTCGATGAGCAAAATCGTATACCATAAATCACGTTTAAAACAGCATGCAAAACTTCCCCAGTTTTGAATGACCAGGGACCCAAAGAGTTTCAACAAAACTAAAGGAATTCAACATGATAAAAGAAAGCAGATTTCTACGTTATTTCAGTTCAATTTGCGTCGGGGAAAAAACCAGATATCCGATGTCAAATATCAATCACTTGGAAGTATTCGTGTAAAATATCAATTTTTTAATCTACTCGGACTGAAGTCACATTTATTTTCAGCGAGGAATCATACTATTTTTTATTCTCTGTTTTTATCTGTCAAGCATCACGATAGTTTCAAAACATAAAATGATCAGAGTAAAAAAACCAGGACAACCTAGTTACTTTTAATTTTTCCTTGAAGCTGCATTCCAAAATTGTTTCAGAAAAAAGATCAACTTTCAAAGAAGTCATCAGAAAAAAATTCATCATGTAAAGTATTACACTGAAAGTATTATGATATTAACAAAGAAATAATTAATAAATCTTTCCAATAAAAAAGTTCAGTCCGATTGTAGTTCTCATAAAGTAGAGTTTTGGAGAAGCAGAAGAAAAAAGATCCTGTATGAGGGTCAGCCTTCGGCCCCCTCGTGAAACACTCCAACCTCTCCTTCTTAATGCAATTCCCTATCTGTGGACATCATCACCGTCTTTGCCCTTCACGGATGTACCAAATAATTGAATTCCTTTTCTTTCTCTCTAAATGCGGACAACATCACCATTTCGCCGTTCATAGCTGCACCACTGCCTTGAAAGGTAGCTCATTCTCCTAGATTGTGGACGACACCGGCGTGTTCGTAGTTCACAGCGGAACTGGCTTTTTGAAAAGATTACAAGATTCTATTGAAGAAAACTAATAGGATAGCAGCAACAAAAAATCAGTGAAAGAGGATCCTGTAGGCTCGGCTACGCCCTTGCCTAAACATCAATGCTTCGGGGGAGAGGGGGGGGGGGGTTCGAACGTCATCACCAGCTTGTCATGGATCTTCATATACAGAAACACAAACTTGGTAACATGTCTGTACATCTCGGGATGCCACTTTTCATGTTTTCATGCAATTTTGTCAAAGTAGATTTTCTTGACACGATCAAAATTTTCATTTTTGAATGATTTTCGTCTGACCATGGCAAACATTAGGTACAATATCATAATTTAAGACCTGTTCTAGAATTTGTCATGCTCATCGAGGTGTATAAATGGACTGTATATATACTGATTCAGAACTGACTTGCCCCGTTATTATTGGATTTTATCGACTCTGCTCTGAATTTTTCTGGGACTGGGGTCCGTATGCAGAACATATGAAATCCAATACTTTTCGAAATGCTTTTGCTCTAACGGAGGCAAAACTGAATAATGATCTCATTTATTACTTGCCCGTTTTTCGCTGAAACGTAACCTGCAGCCATATTTGAGCTGTCACCGTTTATAATAATTAGGTACAAAAAACGAATTTTTTTAACAGTACTGTTACTGATCCGCACTTATAGCATGTACTAGCCTACTTATCTGCACCGCACCAAATTTAAAAAATTGATTCTGCGAATGCTTCTTGAAAAGCAAATTCTGTTATTGCCACCTTCGTAAAATTTTAGGCCCTTTTTTGTGAAGAAAAGTCCATTGAAATTGCCAATCCGCCTGAAGTTTTTCTTTATGATTTTCTGTTTTGCAAACTTAATTTTCAGTTTTTGCGTAAAAGAACAGTACTTGGGAAAGCAATTGTTCTTTATTTTTAGATTTGGTAGAGGATCAGTTGTACGAAACGACCACAAGTTTGTGTAAATTTTGTTTTGATATTTTCTTATTTTTTGTCCGTTTTCGCAATTCCGTTTTTCCATTCAATTAAGATGCTTAAATAATCCAAAACTGTAGCTTTCAGACAACTTGAAAGAATTGTATTTTGGATGTCTTGGAAACCAGGAGAGACTAAACAGTGGAATGAAAATTAACAGCTTGAAAGGATACTTAATGAAGCATGAGACATCATATCATTGTTAAGGGACTTGTATATTACAAGCCCTTATCTCCTCTTCAGCGTACTGCGCAAACACCATAACTTGGAAATTTTGTTTCCTAGAGGCGCTATAACGGACAAAAAGTCACTAAACTCTAAAAAAAGGGTTACTTCAAATTACCTGAATCGTATTCAAACATTCGGAAATTCATTAGAACTTCAGCTGTCTGAGCATTTGAAAAACATCTGAAAATTAGTTCGAACAAATTTTTACTCGAACAAATTCAAGTGTAAACACTTCAACTCTTTTTTTGCAATAATCAATAAACAACAAAATCATTGTTTTTCAAGAAAAACGAAAACAAAACTGAAAACACTTAAAACCTCAAGGGGTTTCCCCAAATTACGGCCAATAAAATAAAAAGCTGTAGAACCAAACAAACATGGAAAGAACGGAATAATGAGCTCATTTATCATTTGCCCGATTTTCGAAGTAAGGTGACCTGCAGCGGTGTTTGAGTTGTCACCGTTTACTTTAAATAAGTTACAATTAACAAAAAATTTTAACAGTACTGTTAATGATTGGCACTTATAGCCTATACTAGCCTACTCATCTGCTCCGCACCAAATTAAAAAAATGAATTCTGCGAAAGTTTCTTAAGAAGTAATTTCCTTTATTGCCACCTTCGTCAAATTTTAATGGCCCTTTTTTGTGAAGAAGAGTCCATTGAATTTGCCAATCAGCCTGAAGTGTTTCTTTATCATTTTCTGTTTTGCAAACTTAAAATTCAGTTTTTGCGTTCATGAACAGTATTTGGGAAAGCAATTGTTTTTATTTTTAGACTTGGTAGAGGATCAATTGTACGAAACGGCCACAAATTTATGAAAAGTTTGTTTTGATGTTTTCTCATTTATTCTCTGTTTTCGCAATTCCCTTTTTCCATTTAATTGAGGTGCTTAATTAGTCCAAAACTGTTACCTTCAGACAACATGAAAAAAATGTATTTGGGATGTCTTGAAATTTCTATAAGAAATTCACTTCAATTTAGCAGAATCGAAATCAAATATTCGGAAACTCAATCGAACTTCAGCTGTCTAAGCATTTGAAAAACATCTGAACTATAGTTCAAGTTAATTTTTTTCTGAACAAATTCAGGTTTAAACACCTGAACTCTTTTTTAAAAATATTTCTTGAAACAACAAAATCATTGTTTTTCAAGAAAGAAGAAACTAAGAATATTTAAATCTTCAAGGGGTTTCCCCAAGTTACGCTCATTATAATAAAAAGCTGTAAAATCAAACAAAAATGGAAAGAACTGAATAAAGAGCTCACTTACACTTGCCCGACTTCCGATGAAATGTGAGTTGCGGCCGAATTTGAGCTGTCACTTAAATATGTACAATTAACGAATATTTTTAACAGTACTGTTACTGATTGGCACTTATAGCCTATACTAGCCTACTCATCTGCTCCGCACCAAATTAAAAAAATGAATTCTGCGAAAGCTTCTTGAAAAGTAAATTCTGTTATTGCCACCTTCGTCAAATTTTAAGGGCCCTTTTTTGTGAAGTAAAATCCATTGAATTTGTCAATCAACTTGCAATTTTTTTTTATCAATTTCTGTTTTGCAGACTTAAAATTCAGTTTTTGCGTTAATGAACAGTATTTGGGAAAGCAATTGTTTTTATTTTTAGACTTGGTAGAGGCTCAATTGTACGAAACGGCCACAAATTTATGTAAAAATTGTTTTGATGTCTTCTCATTTTTTCTCTGTTTTCGCAATTCGGTTTTTTCATTTAATTGAGGTGCTTAATTAGTCCAAAATTGTTATTTCAGACATTATGAAAAAAAATGTATTTTGGATGTCTTGTAATTTCTAAAAGAAGTTCACTTCAATTTACCAGAATTGAATTCAAATATTCGGAAATTCAATAGAACTTCAGCTGTCTAAGCATTTGAAAAACATCTGAACTATAGCTCAAGTAAATTTTGTTCTGAACAAGTTCAGGTTTAAACACCTGAACTCTTTTTTTAAGATAATTCTTGAAAAAACAAAATCATTGTTTTTCAAGAAAAAAGAAACTAAGAACACTTAAAACTTCAAGGGATTTCCACAAGTTACGCTCATTATAATAAAAAGCTGTAAAATCAAACAAACATGGAAAGAACTGAATAACGAGCTCACTTATCACTTGCCCGACTTTCGATGAAATGTGAGTTGCGACCGTATTTGAGCTGTCACTTAAATAGGTACAATTAACGAAAATTTTTAACAGTACTGTTTTTGATTGGCACTTATAGCCACTACTAGCCTACTCATCTGCGCCGCACCAAATTTTAAAAAAAATGGAATCTGCGAAAGCTTCTTGAAAAGTAAGTTCTGTTATCGCCACCTTCGTCAAATTTTAAGGGCCCTTTTTCTGTGAAGTAAAATCCATTGAATTTGTCAATCAACTGGCAATTTTTTTTTATCAATTTCTGTTTTGCAGACTTAAAATTCAGTTTTTGCGTTAATGAACAGTATTTGGGAAAGCAATTGTTTTTATTTTTAGACTTGGTAGAGGCTCAATTGTACGAAACGGCCACAAATTTATGTAAAAAATGTTTTGATGTCTTCTCATTTTTTCTCTGTTTTCGCAATTCGGTTTTTTCATTTAATTGAGGTGCTTAATTAGTCCAAAATTGTTATTTCAGACATTATGAAAAAAAATGTATTTTGGATGTCTTGTAATTTCTAAAAGAAGTTCACTTCAATTTACCAGAATTGAATTCAAATATTCGGAAATTCAATAGAACTTCAGCTGTCTAAGCATTTGAAAAACATCTGAACTATAGCTCAAGTAAATTTTGTTCTGAACAAGTTCAGGTTTAAACACCTGAACTCTTTTTTTAAGATAATTCTTGAAAAAACAAAATCATTGTTTTTCAAGAAAAAAGAAACTAAGAACACTTAAAACTTCAAGGGATTTCCACAAGTTACGCTCATTATAATAAAAAGCTGTAAAATCAAACAAACATGGAAAGAACTGAATAACGAGCTCACTTATCACTTGCCCGACTTTCGATGAAATGTGAGTTGCGACCGTATTTGAGCTGTCACTTAGATAGGTACAATTAACGAAAATTTTTAACAGTACTGTTTTTGATTGGCACTTATAGCCACTACTAGCCTACTCATCTGCGCCGCACCAAATTTTAAAAAAAATGGAATCTGCGAAAGCTTCTTGAAAAGTAAGTTCTGTTATCGCCACCTTCGTCAAATTTTAAGGGCCCTTTTTCTGTGAAGTATAGTCCATTGAATTTGTCAATCAACCTGCACTATTTCTTTGCCATTTTCTGTTTTGCAGACTTAAAATTCAGTTTTTGCGTTAATGAACAGTATTTGGGAAAGCAATTGTTTTTATTTTTAGACTTGGTAGAGGCTCAATTGTACGAAACGGCCACAACTTTATGTAAAAATTGTTTTGATGTCTTCTCATTTTTTCTCTGTTTTCGCAATTCGGTTTTTTCATTTAATTGAGGTGCTTAATTAGTCCAAAATTGTTATTTCAGACATTATGAAAAAAAATGTATTTTGGATGTCTTGTAATTTCTAAAAGAAGTTCACTTCAATTTACCAGAATTGAGTTCAAATATTCGGAAATTCAATAGAACTTCAGCTGTCTAAGCATTTGAAAAACATCTGAACTATAGCTCAAGTAAATTTTGTTCTGAACAAGTTCAGGTTTAAACACCTGAACTCTTTTTTTTAAGATAATTCTTGAAAAAACAAAATCATTGTTTTTCAAGAAAAAAGAAACTAAGAACACTTAAAACTTCAAGGGGTTTCCACAAGTTACGCTCATTATAATAAAAAGCTGTAAAATCAAACAAACATGGAAAGAACTGAATAACGAGCTCACTTATCACTTGCCCGACTTTCGATGAAATGTGAGTTGCGGCCGTATTTGAGCTGTCACTTAAATAGGTACAATTAACGAAAATTTTTAACAGTACTGTTTTTGATTGGCACTTATAGCCTCTACTATCCTACTCATCTGCGCCGCACCCAGTTTAAAAGAATGGATTCTGCGAAAGCTTCTTGAAACGTAAGTTCTGTTATTGCCACCTTCGTCAAATTTTAAGGGCCCTCTTTTGTGAAGTATAGTCCATTGAATTTGTCAATCAACCTGCACTATTTCTTTATCATTTTCTGTTTTGCAAACTTAAAACTCAGTTTTTGCGTTAATGAACAGTATTTGGGAAAGCAATTGTTTTTATTTTTAGACTTGGTAGAGGATCAATTGTACGAAACGGCCACAAATTTATGAAAAGTTTGGTTTGATGTTTTCTCATTTTTTCTCTGTTTTCGCAATTCCTTTTTTCCATTTAATTGAGGTGCTTAATTAGTCCAAAACTGTTACCTTCAGACAACATGAAAAAATGTATTTTCGATGTCTTGAAAACTGTAAAAGAAGTTCACTTCAATTCACCTGAATCGAATTCAAAAATTCGAAATTCAATAGAACTTCAGCTGTCTAAGCATTTGAAAAACATCTGAACTATAGTTCAAGAAAAATTTCTTTCTTAACAATTCAGGTATAAACACATGAACTCTTTTTTTAAAATATTTCTTGAAACAACAAAATCATTGTTTTTCAAGAAAAAAGAAAATAAGAACACTTAAATCTTCAAGGGGTTTCCCCAAGTTACGCTCATTATAATAAAAAGCTGTAAAATCAAACAAATATGGAAAGAACTGAATAATGAGCTCACTTATCACTTGCCGGACTTTCGTTGAAATGTGAGTTGCGGCCGTATTTGAGCTGTCACTCGAATAGGTACAACTAACGAATATTTTTAACAGTACTGTTACTGATTGGCACTTATAGCCTCTACTAGCCTACTCATCTGCCCTGCACCAAATTTAAAAAAAATGGATTCTGCGAAAGGTTCTTGAAAAATAAGTTCTGTTATTGCCACCTTCGTCAAATTTTAAGGGCCCTTTTTTGTGAAGTATAGTCCATTGAATTTGTAAATCAACCCGCAGTTTTTCTTTATTATTTTCTCTTTTGCAAACTTAAAATTCAATATTTGCGTTAATGAAAAGTATTTAGGAAAGTAATTCTTCTTATTTTTAGAATTGGTAGAGGATCAATTGTACGAAACGACCACAAATTTATTTAAAGTTTGTTTTGATGATTTTTTTTTCTTTTTTCTCCGTTTTTGTAATTCCGTTTTTCCATTTAATTGAGATGCTTAATTAGTCCAAAACTGTATCTTTCAGGCTACATGAAAAAAATGTATTTTAGATGTCTTGTAAACTCTAAAAGAAGTTCACTTCAATTTACCTGAATTGATTTCAAATATTCGGAAATTCATTAGAACTTCAGCTGTCTAAGCATTTGAAAAACATCTGAACTATAGTTCAAGTAAATTTTTTTCTGAATAAGTTCAGGTTTAAACACCTGAACTCTTTTTTTTAAAAATAATTCATGAAAAAACAAAATCGTTGTTTTTCAAGAAAAAAGAAACAAAGAACACTTAAAACTTCAAGGGGTTTCCACAAGTTACGCTCATTATAATAAAAAGCTGTAAAATCAAACAAATATGGAAAGAACTGAATAATGAGCTCACTTATCACTTGCCGGACTTTCGTTGAAATGTGAGTTGCGGCCGTATTTGAGCTGTCACTCGAATAGGTACAACTAACGAATATTTTTAACAGTACTGTTACTGATTGGCACTTATAGCCTCTACTAGCCTACTCATCTGCCCTGCACCAAATTTAAAAAAAATGGATTCTGCGAAAGGTTCTTGAAAAATAAGTTCTGTTATTGCCACCTTCGTCAAATTTTAAGGGCCCTTTTTTGTGAAGTATAGTCCATTGAATTTGTAAATCAACCCGCAGTTTTTCTTTATTATTTTCTCTTTTGCAAACTTAAAATTCAATATTTGCGTTAATGAAAAGTATTTAGGAAAGTAATTCTTCTTATTTTTAGAATTGGTAGAGGATCAATTGTACGAAACGACCACAAATTTATTTAAAGTTTGTTTTGATGATTTTTTTTTCTTTTTTCTCCGTTTTTGTAATTCCGTTTTTCCATTTAATTGAGATGCTTAATTAGTCCAAAACTGTATCTTTCAGGCTACATGAAAAAAATGTATTTTAGATGTCTTGTAAACTCTAAAAGAAGTTCACTTCAATTTACCTGAATTGATTTCAAATATTCGGAAATTCATTAGAACTTCAGCTGTCTAAGCATTTGAAAAACATCTGAACTATAGTTCAAGTAAATTTTTTTCTGAATAAGTTCAGGTTTAAACACCTGAACTCTTTTTTTTAAAAATAATTCATGAAAAAACAAAATCGTTGTTTTTCAAGAAAAAAGAAACAAAGAACACTTAAAACTTCAAGGGGTTTCCACAAGTTACGCTCATTATAATAAAAAGCTGTAAAATCAAACAAACACGGAAAGAACTGAATAATGAGCTCACTTATCACTTGCCCGACTTTCGATGAAATGTGAGTTGCGGCCGTATTTGAGCTTTCACCTAAATAGGTACAACTAACGAATATTTTAAACAGTACTCTTACTGATTGGCACTTATAGCCACTACTAGCCTACTCATCTGCGCCGCACCAAATTTTAAAAAAATGGAATCTGCGAAAGTTTCTTGAAAAGTAAGTTCTGTTATTGCCACCTTCGTCAAATTTTAAGGGTCCTTTTTCTGTGAAGTATAGTTCTTTGAATTTGTCAATCAACCTGCACTATTTCTTTATCATTTTCTGTTTTGCAAACTTAAATTTCAGTTTTTGCGTTAATGAACAGTATTTGGGAAAGCAATTGTTTTTATTTTTAGACTTGGTAGAGGATCAATTGTACGAAACGGCCACAAATTTATGAAAAGTTTGGTTTGATGTTTTCTCATTTTTTCTCTGTTTTCGCAATTCCTTTTTTCCATTTAATTGAGGTGCTTAATTAGTCCAAAACTGTTACCTTCAGACAACATGAAAAAAATGTATTTTCGATGTCTTGAAAACTGTAAAAGAAGTTCACTTCAATTCACCTGAATCGAATTCAAAAATTCGAAATTCAATAGAACTTCAGCTGTCTAAGCATTTGAAAAACATCTGAACTATAGTTCAAGAAAAATTTTTTTCTTAACAATTCAGGTATAAACACCTAAACTCTTTTTTTTTAAAATAATTCTTGAAACAACAAAATCATTGTTTTTCAAGAAAAAAGAAACTAAGAACACTTAAAACTTCAAGGGGTTTCCCCAAGTTACGCTCATTATAATAAAAAGCTGTAAAATTAAACAAATATGGAAAGAACTGAATAATGAGCTCACTTATCACTTGCCGGACCTTCGATGAAATGTGAGTTGCGGCCGTATTTGAGCTGTCACTCGAATAGGTACAACTAACGAATATTTTTAACAGTACTGTTACTGATTGGCACTTATAGCCTCTACTAGCCTACTCATCTGCCCTGCACCAAATTTAAAAAAAATGGATTCTGCGAAAGGTTCTTGAAAAATAAGTTCTGTTATTGCCACCTTCGTCAAATTTTAAGGGCCCTTTTTTGTGAAGTATAGTCCATTGAATTTGTAAATCAACCCGCAGTTTTTCTTTATTATTTTCTCTTTTGCAAACTTAAAATTCAATATTTGCGTTAATGAAAAGTATTTAGGAAAGTAATTCTTCTTATTTTTAGAATTGGTAGAGGATCAATTGTACGAAACGACCACAAATTTATTTAAAGTTTGTTTTGATGATTTTTTTTTCTTTTTTCTCCGTTTTTGTAATTCCGTTTTTCCATTTAATTGAGATGCTTAATTAGTCCAAAACTGTATCTTTCAGGCTACATGAAAAAAATGTATTTTAGATGTCTTGTAAACTCTAAAAGAAGTTCACTTCAATTTACCTGAATTGATTTCAAATATTCGGAAATTCATTAGAACTTCAGCTGTCTAAGCATTTGAAAAACATCTGAACTATAGTTCAAGTAAATTTTTTTCTGAATAAGTTCAGGTTTAAACACCTGAACTCTTTTTTTTAAAAATAATTCATGAAAAAACAAAATCGTTGTTTTTCAAGAAAAAAGAAACAAAGAACACTTAAAACTTCAAGGGGTTTCCACAAGTTACGCTCATTATAATAAAAAGCTGTAAAATCAAACAAACACGGAAAGAACTGAATAATGAGCTCACTTATCACTTGCCCGACTTTCGATGAAATGTGAGTTGCGGCCGTATTTGAGCTTTCACCTAAATAGGTACAACTAACGAATATTTTAAACAGTACTCTTACTGATTGGCACTTATAGCCACTACTAGCCTACTCATCTGCGCCGCACCAAATTTTAAAAAAATGGAATCTGCGAAAGTTTCTTGAAAAGTAAGTTCTGTTATTGCCACCTTCGTCAAATTTTAAGGGTCCTTTTTCTGTGAAGTATAGTTCTTTGAATTTGTCAATCAACCTGCACTATTTCTTTATCATTTTCTGTTTTGCAAACTTAAATTTCAGTTTTTGCGTTAATGAACAGTATTTGGGAAAGCAATTGTTTTTATTTTTAGACTTGGTAGAGGATCAATTGTACGAAACGGCCACAAATTTATGAAAAGTTTGGTTTGATGTTTTCTCATTTTTTCTCTGTTTTCGCAATTCCTTTTTTCCATTTAATTGAGGTGCTTAATTAGTCCAAAACTGTTACCTTCAGACAACATGAAAAAAATGTATTTTCGATGTCTTGAAAACTGTAAAAGAAGTTCACTTCAATTCACCTGAATCGAATTCAAAAATTCGAAATTCAATAGAACTTCAGCTGTCTAAGCATTTGAAAAACATCTGAACTATAGTTCAAGAAAAATTTTTTTCTTAACAATTCAGGTATAAACACCTAAACTCTTTTTTTTTAAAATAATTCTTGAAACAACAAAATCATTGTTTTTCAAGAAAAAAGAAACTAAGAACACTTAAAACTTCAAGGGGTTTCCCCAAGTTACGCTCATTATAATAAAAAGCTGTAAAATTAAACAAATATGGAAAGAACTGAATAATGAGCTCACTTATCACTTGCCGGACCTTCGATGAAATGTGAGTTGCTGCTGTATTTGAGCTGTCACTCGAATAGGTACAATTAACGAATTTTTTTAACAGTACTGTTACTGATTGGCACTTATAGCCTCTACTAGCCTACTCATCTGCACCGCACCAAATTTAAAAAATGGATTCTGCAAAAGGTTCTTGAAAAATAAGTTCTGTTATTGCCACCTTCGTCAAATTTTAAGGGCCCTTTTTTGTGAAGTATAGTCCATTGAATTTGTAAATCAACCTGCAGTTTTTCTTTATCATTTTCTCTTTTGCAAACTTTAAATTCAATATTTGCGTTAATGAAAATTATTTAGGAAAGTAATTGTTCTTATTTTTAGAATTGGTAGAGGATCAATTGTACGAAACGACCACAAATTTATTTAAAGTTTGTTTTGATGATTTTTTTTTATTTTTTCTCCGTTTTTGTAATTCCGTTTTTCCATTTAATTGAGATGCTTAATTAGTCCAAAACTGTATCTTTCAGACTACATGAAAAAAATGTATTTTAGATGTCTTGTAAACTCTAAAAGAAGTTCACTTCATTTTACCTGAATCGAATTCAAATATTCGGAAATTCATTAGAACTTCAGCTGTCTAAGCATTTGAAAAACATCTGAACTATAGTTCAAGTAAATTTCTTTCTGAATAAGTTCAGGTTTAAACACCTGAACTCTTTTTTTTTAAATAATTCTGGAAAAAACACAAATCATTGTTTTTCAAGAAAAAAGAAACAAAGAACACTTAAAACTTCAAGGGGTTTCCACAAGTTACGCTCATTATAATAAAAAGCTGTAAAATCAAACAAACATGGAAAGAACTGAAAACGAGCTCACTTATCACTTGCCGGACTTTCGATGAAATGTGAGTTGCGGCCGTATTTGAGCTGTCACTTAAATAGGTACAATTAACGAAAATTTTTAACAGTACTCATACTGATTGGCACTTATAGCCACTACTAGCCTACTCATCTGCGCCGCACCAAATTTTAAAAAAAAATGGAATCTGCGAAAGCTTCTTGAAAAGTAAGTTTTGTTATTGCCACCTTCGTCAAATTTTGAGGGCCCTTTTTCTGTGAAGTATAGTCCATTGAATTTGTCAATCAACCTGCAGTTTTTCTTTATCATTTTCTGTTTCGCAAACTTAAAGTTCAGTATTTGCGTTATCGAACAGTATTTGGGAAAGCAATTGTTCTTTATTTTTAGATTTGATAGAGGATCAATTGTACGAAACGACCACAAATTTATATAAAGTTTGTTTTGATGTTTTTCCACTTTTTCTCCGCTTTTGCAATTCCGTTTTTCCATTTAATTGAGATGCTGAGTTAGTCCAAAACCGTATCTTTCAGACAACATGAAAAATATGTATTTTGGATGTCATGTAAATTCTAAAAGAAGTTCACTTCAATTTACCTGAATCGAATTCAAATAATCGAAAATTCATTAGAACTTCAGCTGTCTAAGCATTTAAAAAAGATCTGAACTACAGTTCAAGAAAAATTTTTTCTGAATAAATTCAGTTTTAAACACCTAAACTCTTTTTTTTTAAAATAATTCTTGAAACAACAAAATCATTGTTTTTCAAGAAAAAAGAAACTAAGAACACTTAAAACTTCAAGGGGTTTCCACAAGTTACGCTCATTATAAGAAAAAGCTGTAAAATCAAACAAACATGGAAAGAACTGAATAACGAGCTCACTTATCACTTTCCCGACTTTCGATGAAATGTGAGTTGCAGCCGTATTTGAGCTGTCACTTAAATAGGTACAATTAACGAATTTTTTTAACAGCACTGTTACTGATTGGCACATATAGCCTCTACTAGCCTACTCATCTGCGCCGCACCAAATTAAAAAAAATGGATTCTGCAAAAGGTTCTTGAAAAACAAGTTCTGTTATTGCCATCTTCGTCAATTTTAAGGGCCCTTTTTTCTGAAGTATATTCCATTGAATTTGTAAATCAACCTGCAGTTTTTCTTTATCTTTATCTCTTTTGCAAATTTAAAATTCAATATTTGCGTTAATGAAAAGTATTTGGGAAAGTAATTGTTCTTATTTTTAAAATTGGTAGAGGATCAATTGTACGAAACGACCACAAATTTATATAAAGTTTGTTTTGATGTTTTTTTTTACTTTTTCTCCGTTTTTGTAACTCCGTTTTTCCATATAATTGAGATGCTTAATTAGTCCAAAACTGTATCTTTCAGACAACATGAAAAAAATGTACTTTAGATGTCTTGTAAACTCTAAAAGAAGTTCACTTCAATTTACCTGAATCAAATTCAAATTTTCGGAAATTCATTAGAATTTCAGCTGTCTAAGCATTTGAAAAACATCTGAACTATAGTTCAAGTAAACTTTTTTCTGAATAAGTTCAGGTATAAACACCTGAACTCTTTTTTAAAATAATTCTTGAAACAACAAAATCATTGTTTTTCAAGAAAAAAGCAACTAAGTACACTTAAAATTTCAAGAGGTTTCCCCAAGTTACAGTCATTATAATAAAAAACTTTAAAATCAAACAAACATGGAAAGAACTGAATAATGAGCTCACTTATCACTTGCCCGACTTTCGATGAATTGTGAGTTGCAGCCGTATTTGAGCTGTCACTTAAATAGGTACAATTAGCGAATAATTTAAACAGTACTGTTACTGATTGGCACTTATAGCCACTACTAGCCTACTCATCTGCGCCGCACCAAATTTAAAAAAAATGGAATCTGCGAAAGCTTCTTGAAAAGTAAGTTCTGTTATTGCCACCTTCGTCAAATTTTAAGGGCCCTTTTTTGTGAAGTATAGTCCATTGAATTTGTCAATCAACCTGCAATTTTTCTTTATCATTTTCTGTTTCGCAAACTTAAATTTCAGTATTTGAGTTAATGAACAGTAATTGGGAAAGCAATGGTTCTTATTGTTAGATTTTGTAGAGGATCAATTGTACGAAACGACCACAAATTTATATCAAGTTCGTTTTGATGTTTTTCCACTTTTTCTCCCTTTTTGCAATTCCGTTTTTCCATTTAATTGAGATGCTGAATTTGTCCAAAACTGTATCTTTCAGACAACATGAAAAAAATGTATTTTAGATGTCTTGTAAACTCTAAAAGAAGTTCACTTCTATTTACCTGAATAGAATTCAAATATTCGGAAATTCATTAGAACTTCAGCTGTCTAAGCATTTGAAAAACATCTGAACTATAGTTCAAGTAAACTTTTTTCTGAATAAGTTCATGTTTAAACACCTGAACTCTATTTTAAAATAATTCTTGAAACAACAAAATCATTGTTTTTCAAGAAAAAAGCAACTAAGTACACTTAAAATTTCAAGAGGTTTCCCCAAGTTACAGTCATTATAATAAAAAACTTTAAAATCAAACAAACATGGAAAGAACTGAATAATGAGCTCACTTATCACTTGCCCGACTTTCGATGAATTGTGAGTTGCAGCCGTATTTGAGCTGTCACTTAAATAGGTACAATTAGCGAATAATTTAAACAGTACTGTTACTGATTGGCACTTATAGCCACTACTAGCCTACTCATCTGCGCCGCACCAAATTTTAAAAAAATGGAATCTGCGAAAGCTTCTTGAAAAGTAAGTTCTGTTATTGCCACCTTCATCAAATTTCAAGGGCCCTTTTTTGTGAAGTATAGTCCATTGAATTTGTCAATCAACCTGCAATTTTTCTTTATCATTTTCTGTTTCGCAAACTTAAATTTCAGTATTTGAGTTAATGAACAGTAATTGGGAAAGCAATGGTTCTTATTGTTAGATTTTGTAGAGGATCAATTGTACGAAACGACCACAAATTTATATCAAGTTCGTTTTGATGTTTTTCCACTTTTTCTCCCTTTTTGCAATTCCGTTTTTCCATTTAATTGAGATGCTGAATTTGTCCAAAACTGTATCTTTCAGACAACATGAAAAAAATGTATTTTAGATGTCTTGTAAACTCTAAAAGAAGTTCACTTCTATTTACCTGAATAGAATTCAAATATTCGGAAATTCATTAGAACTTCAGCTGTCTAAGCATTTGAAAAACATCTGAACTATAGTTCAAGTAAACTTTTTTCTGAATAAGTTCATGTTTAAACACCTGAACTCTTTTTTTTAAATAATTCTTGAAAAAACAAAATCATTGTTTTTCAAGAAAAAAGAAACAGAGAACACTTAAAACTTCAAGGGGTTTCCACAAGTTACGGTCATTATAATAAAAAGCTGTAAAATAAAAACAAATGGAAAGAACTGAATAACGAGCTCACTTATCACTTGCCTGACTTTCGATGAAATGTGAGTTGCGGCCGTATTTGAGCTGTCACTTAAATAGGTACAATTAACGAATTTTTTTAACAGTACTGTTAATGATTGGCACTTATAGTCTCTACTAGCCTACTCATCTGCGCCGCACCAAATTTTAAACAAATGGAATCTGCGAAAGCTTCTTGGAAAGTAAGTTCTGTTATTGCACCCTCGTCAAATTTTAAGGGCCCTTTTTTGTGAAGTATAGTCCATTGAATTTGTCAATCAACCTGCAGTTTTTCGTTTTCATTTTCCAATTTGCAAACTAAAATTTCAGTATTTTTGTTAATGAACAGTATTTGGGAAAGCAATTGTTCTTTTTTTTAGATTTGGTAGAGGATCAATTGTACGAAACGACCACAAATTTATATAAAGTTTGTTTTGATGTTTTTCCGCTTTTTCTCCGTTTTTGCGATTCCGTTTTTTCATTTAATTGAGATGCTGAATTAGTCCAAAACTGTATCTTTCAGACAACATGAAAAAAATGTATTTTGGATGTCTTATAAACTCTAAAAGAAGTTCACTTCAATTTACCTGAATCGTATTCAAATATTCGGAAATTCATTAGAATTTCAGCTGTCTAGGCATTTGAAAGACATCTGATCTAGAGTTCAAATAAATTTTTGAACAAATTAAGTCTGAACAAGTTAAGATGTAAACACCTGAACTGTTTTTTTGCAATAATTCTTGAAACAACAAAATCTTTGTTTTTCAAAAAAAAGAAGCTAAAAACACTTAAAACTTCAAGGGGTTTCTCCAAGTTACGGTCAGCATAATAAAAAGTTTTTGAATCAAACAAACATGGAAAGAAGTGGTCTTAAATTTGATTATTTTGAAAAAAGTGTTGTTCTACTATAATTAATCAAAAAACTTGCTTGCTCATTGAGGTGTTTTTTTACATAAATTTGGGTAGAAGTTCACGCAGTCAAACCTGATTTTTTAATGTAAACTTTTCATATTTTTCAGGTGAGACAAATCTACTTGAAATGTTCAGGCGAATTCAATAATTGATTTCATATATGTTTTTCTGAGTTTTTTTAGGGTGTATGTTACTTTGCTCGGATGAATTTACCAGGATTTCAGATTGTGTTTCAGGACAAGAAAACCAAAAAAAGTACAATTTCTAGAAAGTTCGCAAATTTATGGTCCGTGTAAATTAAAAATATATCAATTCTTCACCCCTACCGTTGTTTCTGTCTGAAAAATTCTTTTCAGAGGTATTTTAATCTGTAAAATTTCTTGATCAAGTCAAAACTGACAAAAATCCGACAAAAAACCAAGAAAACCTAAATAATCCTTATTTGTTCTGAACTGCAAGCCAAAAACATCTCAGAAGAAAAATCAACCCGAGAAAAATTTCTAAGAAAAAAAGTTCAGCAGGAAAAACTCTGAAATTACTACAAGAATAACAAATAAATAATAGAGAAAATCAGTTCAATAAAAAGTTGTAGTGTTCACAAGGTATAGTGTCGGAGAAGACGGAGAAAATGCATTCTATACGTGGGTCAGCCCCCTCTTTCGTGAAACGAAGCAAAAGCAGTAATGGGCAAACGTTAAATGAAAAACTAAAGCTCTGAATGGAAGCACCGGATGGCGAATCAAATACGCCCGCGGATCTTTTATCTGTTCAAGATGAGATATTGCAGATGATTCCTGTTTCTGGAAAACCCCAAATTTGCTGCATTTTGAAAATTCATTTTCACCACATTGGTACTAAAAGGAATTTCAATCATTCAAAAATGTCATATAAACTCTTGATTAACAATAAATTTATCACTATAGCTATTCATAACCAGCAAATTTTTTTATACAATAATAAGTAACAGTGAATAACTACTGATGTTTTTTGCTGTCACTATTAAAGTTTTCTGATCTCAGATGCTTCCGATGATTTGTCCGAGAAAGAAAACTGAGATACCTAAATTTATTTGGTGCAGTAAAATTTATGTAAAAATCCGGCGCTTTTCATTTCATATCTAAAATTTGTACGCTTCACAATTCCTGAAACTCTTGAACTTCCTGGAAATCTCACAATTCCTGTCCCTGAAACTCCCGCACTTCCTGAGGCGTCGTGAATTGTCCACTCTGCTCAATCAGGCATCTTCGATGGGCAAAATTGTTTACCATTAATCTGGTTTATAAGAGCAAGCAAAAAATCCCCAGTTTCGAATGACCCTGGAACTCAAGGAATATCAACAAAACTAAAGGAATTCAGATGATAAAAAACAGATTGCCACGTTATTTCAGTTCAATTTGCGTCGAGGAATGAAACCAGATTTTCGGTGTCAAATATCAATTACTTGGAAGTAATCGTGTAAAACATCAAACTTTGAATCAACCCGGACTGACGTCACATTTATTTTCAGCGCGGAATCATTTTATTTTTTTTTGTACTCTAATCTGACAAGCATCATGATCATTTCAAAACATAAAATAACCAGAGCAAAAAAACCAGGACAACCTAGTTATTCCTAATTTGTTTGGAAACGCATTCCAAATTTGTTTTAGAAAAAAATCAACCTTCAAAAAAATCTTCAGAAAAATGACAATCATGTAAATAGTCTGAAAGTACTATGAGATTAACAATAAAATAATCAAAAATCTTTCCAATAAAAAATTCAGATCAATTGTAGTTCTATTGATGTACAGAATATATAGTTTCAAAAATTTTTCTAACGCTTTTGCGCTAACCTAGGCAAAACTGAATAATTAGCTCAATTATCACTCGCTCATACGAGGCAGTAGAATGAAAATCGATATTTTCTTAGGATACCTACTGAAACTTGTGACATCATATCTTTTGGGTCTTTTCCATTATAAGCCCTAATGCCCTTCTTGGCTTACTGCGCAAACTCCATAACATGATTTTGTTCCCTACAGGCGCTATAAGGGGAAAAATCACTTCACTTTAATAGAAGTTCACTTCAATTGACCTGAACCGTATTCAAATAACCAGACGTTCAGATTCATTTCAGCTGTCTAAACAATTGAAAAACATCTAAACTATAGTTCATGTAATTTTTTACCCGAACAAGTTCAGATGTAAACAACTGAACTCTTTTTATCGCACTCAGCAATAAAACAGCAAAAAATATGTTTTTCAAGGACAACTGAACTAAAACCAAAATACTTACAACTTCAAGGGGTTTCGCAAAGTTACGGTCAATATATTAAAAAGTTGTAGAATCAAACAAACATGGAAATAAGTGATTTTAAAAATGATTTTTTTGATAAAAAATAGTTTCGTTTTCCTATAATTAATTTTTGAAATTTTCTGTAGAATTTCAGGCAATCATACCCGAATTTTTCAGGTATACTTTGGGTATTTTTTAGGTGTGTTCTTGTATGGCACAGGTGACAAAAATCTACCTGAACTGTTAAGGTGTATGCTTTTTTCAGGTATATTTTTCTCAACTTTTTAGAGTGTATGATATTTTAGAGTGTATTAGAGTGATGAATATACCAGATTTAAAGATTGTGTTTCTTGGCAAGAAGGCAAAAAATTGCAAAAGTTCAAATATTATCGTGATCGGACCTCACTCATTGTTATTAGCCCAAGTTTCAAAAAAGGAATTCGTGATTAAATGGCATTCCCTATTATAAGCTCAATAAGATTTTGGTAGGAAGGTTGACTTTTCTAAGTAACTTTAAACCAAATTGGCATAAAAATGAAAAACAGATAAGAACACCAACGCTCCTTATCTTCGACAAACTTATAAATCAAACATAAAAAGAAGAAGATTCCATTTTGCCTACACAAGTGTAAAAAAATTTGTCTGATGCAAGGTCAACTGTTTCTCTGGACTATTCAGAGAGACCAATTGAAAAAAGTTACTACGAAGATGTACTACAAACGTTACTACAGAACACTAATGTTAATATTTAAAAATGAAAAATTATCAATTATGAACGGAGAGAATTCTTGCAAGTGAAAATAGTTTCGAGGACAGCCTACAGATCTCTCCTTGAAAAAAAGTTTGCTCCGTAGTCTGTTCTCAAAATTAGGCTTCTATTTTTAATCAGAAAGTCATTTACTTTTTATGTTATCGATTTCTTTCAAGCTCTCTCCGCGCGATGTACCTTCAGTTTGTTTCCAGTATCAACGAGCTGTAACAATTTTATCTTCTTAGGCTATAAACTATAAACAACAATTTGTTTGGAAAAAAAACAATAATATGCAAGAACGCAAAGTGAAGTCACATCAGAAAAAGTCTGAGCAATAGCACAAAAGTGCCACTTCCTTTAAATCAGTCACTTTTTGACTACGTGATTAGCCGCAAAAAACATTGCAAATTTTTAATTTTACCTTTAACAAATATAAAACTAGCCTCTGGTGATGCAAAAAAATACACACGAACGCAGGCAAAAACACACATGCACACATACAGACAAAAGAAACAATTATAAACAGGCAAAAAACACAAACAAACACACACACACTAACACACACACACTAACACACACACACACACACACACACACATATATATATATATATATATATATATATATATATATATATATATATATAAAATTAAATATGTAATTAAAATTCTACAACATTTAAAACAAACAAACATAAGTTCTTTGCCGTTGAGAACAAAACTTGAGTTCAAATAAAATAAACGCTCCGGAAAAAGAAATGGCCACCCGAGATCCAATTTCCAAAATAAAAAACATCAAACTTTTTCCGGAGATATTTGAAAATAACAACTGAAAACCATACACCTAAATACTTACCTTGCAGACCATGAGAATTTTAATCTCATAGAGCGGTGCCCTCTGAAAAAATTACTTTAACAATCTGGCAGAACACTTCCAATATAAGCTCGTACAATTAAAACCTCAGCAAGGCATGAGACGGCAGTGCGAAACTGATCTACAAATATGTAATCAGAGATTATCCGTCAGTTTTTTTCTATTTACAAGGTCAATCTAATTATATTGAAACTGTAAGTTTTAGAGTCTAAAAAACTGATAAAGTAAACAATTAAAACATCAGCTCGAGAGGAGAACTATGACATCTGAATGAAAAATAAGCGTTACAATTCATATTAATAATTGAAATTGGTACAGAACAAAAGACTGCATGTTTTTACATGTATAAACGCATGCATTTGCAAGAAAAACCGCAGTTCATTACACCTTTAAGAATACATACAGTTAGGAAAAACTTCAATGGAAGTGGGAATATTGGGCAGAGTATTATTGGAAAGGTGTAACACATAGCCAGCAGAAATAGGTATTTGATGAGTACAGTTAAAAAGTATTGCCAATTCTCTGTGTAGTCACAAAAAAGTGATGAAAATGTTGTCGGTGTTCAACAGACAGCTTACAGCACTACTGTAGCTCTAATCTTACTCTATTTCGGTTCTTCCATAGCAGTGTAGCTTTTAGTCGAATGTGGGCTAGAAAGGGAAACTGGGGAGGTTGATGGTCTAGCTGGTTTAACCACAAGAGAAACCCGGGCCGAGGCGTACACCCGTATTCCACCGTTATTAAGCGAGAATAAGGGTGTAAAGCCAATTCCACTCTTAGCTGGCAGGGATAAGAGTGTAAGAGTGTAATTTTGAGAAAATTACAATTTAATGTACACTCTTTACACTTTTTAGTACACCCTTATTACACTTTTAAAAATACACCATAATTACACTCTTTATTCCACTCTTTATTACACTGTTGAGCGAATTAGGTGAAGCAAATGTAGAACTTAATGAAAATCTTTTTTTAATAGCATTTCGAAAAAGACAAGTTAGAAAGTCTATTTTAGCCCGTTTTGTTGCCCTGATATTGAACTTTTTTGAGCTGTGTAGAAATAAAAGCCCATAGTTTGATTTGTATACAGAATTTTTATGAAATCTTCAATTAGGTGAAGAAAATGTCGAACTTCATTAAAAACGTTTGTTAACAAATTTTTGAAAAAGACGAATTGAGAAGTCTATATTAGCCCGTTTTGTTGCCCTGATACTAAACTTTTTAAGATTGTGTAGGAATAAAAGCCAATAGTTTGATTTGTATACAGAATTTTTATGAAATCTCCAATTAGGTGAAGAAAATGTCGAACTTCATTAAAAACGTTTGTTAACAACTTTTTGAAAAAGACAAATTGAGAAGTCTATATTAGCCCGTTTTGTTGTTCTGATACTGAACTTTTTGAGATTGTGTAGAAATTAAAGCCAATAGTTTGATTTGTATTCAGAATTTTTATGAAGTCTTCAATTAGGTGAAGAAAATGTCGAACTTCATTAAAAACGTTTGTTAACAAATTTTTTTGAAAAAGACAAATTGAGAAGTCTATATTAGCCCGTTTTGTTGTTCTGATACTGAACTTTTTGAGATTGTGTAGAAATAAAAGCCAATAGTTTGATTTGTATTCAGAATTTTTATGAAGTCTTCAATTAGGTGAAGAAAATGTCGAACTTCATTAAAAACTTTTGTTAACAACTTTTTGAAAAAGACGAATTGAGAAGTCTAAATTAGCTTGTTTTGTTGCCCTGATACTGAACTTTTTGAGATTGTATTTGTATACAGAATTTTTATGAAATCTCCAATTAGGTGAACAAAATGTCGAACTTCATTAAAAACGGTTGTTAACAACTTTTTGAAAAAGACGAATTGAGAAGTCTCTATTAGCCCGTTTTGTTGCCCTGATACAGAATTTTTTGAGATTGTGTAGAAATAAAAGCCAATAATTTGATTTGTATACAGAATTGTTATGAAATCTCCAATTAGGTGAAGAAAATGTCGAACTTCATTAAAAACGTTTGTTAACAACTTTTTGAAAAAGACAAATTGAGAAGTCTATATTAGCCCGTTTTGTTGCCCTGATACAGAATTGTTTGAGATTGTGTAGAAATAAAAGCCAATAGTTGGATTTGAAAACAGAATTTTTATGAAATCTCCAATTAGGTGAAGAAGATGTCGAACTTCATTAAAAACGTTTGTTAACAACTTTTTGAAAAAGACGAATTGAGAAGTCTATATTAGCCCGTTTTGTTGCCCTGATACTGAAATTTTTGAGATTGTGTAGGAATAAAAGCCAAAAGTTTGATTTGTATACAGAATTTTTATGAAATCTCCAATTAGGTGAAGAAAAAGTCGAACTTCATTAAAAACGTTTGTAAACAACTTTTTGAAAAAAACGAATTGACAAGTCTATATTAGGCTCTTTTGTTGCCCTGATACTGAACGTTTTGAGATTGTGTAGAAATAAAAGCCAATAGTTGGATTTGAAAACAGAATTTTTATGAAATCTCCAATTAGGTGAAGAAGATGTCGAACTTCATTAAAAACGTTTGTTAACAACTTTTTGAAAAAGACGAATTGAGAAGTCTATATTAGCCCGTTTTGTTGCCCTGATACTGAAATTTTTGAGATTGTGTAGGAATAAAAGCCAAAAGTTTGATTTGTATACAGAATTTTTATGAAATCTCCAATTAGGTGAAGAAGATGTCGAACTTTATTAAAAACGTTTGTTAACAACTTTTTGAAAAAGACAAATTGAGAAGTCTATATTAGCCCGTTTTGTTGTTCTGATACTGAATTTTTTGAGATTGTGTAGAATTAAAAGCCAATAGTTCGATTTGTAGACAGAATTTTTATGAAATCTCCAATTAGGTGAAGAGAATGTCGAACTTCATTAAAAACGTTTGTAAACAACTTTTTGAAAAAGACAAATTGACAAGTTTATATTAGGCTCTTTTGTTGCCCTGATACTGAACGTTTTGAGATTGTGTAGAAATAAAAGCCAATCGTTTGATTAGCCAATAGTTTGATTTGTATACAGAATTTTTATGAAATCTCCAATTAGGTGAAGAAAATATCGAACTTCATTAAAAACGTTTGTTAAATACTTTTTGAAAAAGACAAGTTGAGAAATCTATATTAGTTCCTTTTGCTGCCCCGATAATGCATTTTTTTAAATATTTGAAAAAAGCCAATAGTTTGATTTATATACGGAATTTCAATGAAACCTCCAAACAGGTGAAGAAAATGTACAACTTCATCAAAAACGTTTGTTAATAACTTTTTGAAAAAGACGAGTTGAGAAATCTATATTGGCCCGTTTTGTTGCCTCGATAATGCACTTTTTGAAATTATATAGAAATAAAAGCCAATAGTTTGATTTGTATACGGAATTTTAAGGAAATCTCCAAGTATGTGAAAAAAATGTTCAACTTCATTAAAAACGTTTGTTAATAACTTTTTGAAGAAGACGAATTAGAAAATGTATAATAGGTTATTTTGTTGCCGTGACATTGTACTTTTCAGAACTTTTTAGAACCGTTTTTGAAACTCCTTATTTCTATGCAAAATGTCAAGAAAACTATCGATTCGTGGTCAGAAATTAGTCATTTTTGTCGAACTTTGACAAAGTTCTCTCAAATTTTAGAGGCAAACATACATAATTTTGATAGCAAAGTAAACTAAAATTTACGCTTCCAACTGCCATATAATTATCTTTTTGAACTATTGCCAAACAAGAGAATGCGAGGGCAATGTAGAGACCGAAATCAGGGTCGATTTTCGCAAAAATTTCGAATTTTCAAAGTTGTTGAGTTGAATAACTTTTTTGTTACACATCGTATTTGAAAGTATATTATATCATTTTCTTGCCAATCTAATCCTCATTACAAATATATAAGGGTTGAAAAGTTTCGGTTTTATTTCATTGCCTAATTTTTCGATTATCCAAATTGTTTTGATTCCTTTGTTTTTTTAACTGTTTTTAACACTAGGTTGAAGCCCCAGTTCTTGCTGATTCCAAAACAAATTCATTTTTTAAAATTGGTTTAGTAGCTTTTGAAATATAAGCCTTTTTCTGACAGATACCAGGCCCATGGTCCCGCAAATAACCACCAACCCCCCCCCCCCCAATCTGCAATTCTTTTTTAATGACTTATCGTTCGAATTAAGAGTTTCGAATGATTGCATTAAATTTGTCAGCTATAGAGCATCACGAATGTATTAGTTTTATCACTTTGAAAATTTGCTTCATAGTTATAGCGGCTAACCCAGATGACAAAGTAAAACTTTCGTTTGCCGCCTCCATCCGGTCACGTGACATGCTTATTCGTCTGCTGTCCCGTCAAGTGACAGCAGAGAGAGGGTCGTTGAATGCCTCACTTCCGCGAGGTAAGCATGTATAAACATGAAGGTGAAATGAAATAGAAATTCCCGAAAGCTCACATAGCGAACGTCGAACGAAGGGAACGAAAGGAAGTAGAATGAGAAGATTGATGGATGGCGAACCTCCCCCCCCCCCCCCCAGAACACGAGAGCACGTCCCCCAGAGCACGTTGCGACCAGAGCATGTCCCCTTAGAGCACGTTGCGACCTCACCCCCTCACCACCACCCCCCCCTTGTAACCCATACAAAAGTTATATCGTTGGAAAGCTCTCGTCAAGGCAAATTCGTTAGGCTATATGGCATCACCCAATACGCGCTTACTATACTATATCTGTACTATTATACTATTGGCTGGAAGTTTCTAATGTGATGTATTAGTCGCTTAGCGTTTATAGTTTGTGTATCGTTTTTAGTTATTGCTGTTGAAAACATGGACCGTAAACGAATCGGCAGACCTTATGCTTCCGCTAATGCACCTCCCATAAAAGCCCTCAAGCCACTTTTCGCAGATGATAAAATCAATGGCACGGTAATAAAGTTGCAGCCCAACGGGAGGAACGCTGAGTTCATTTTTAACAATTTCGTTGGTGAAAGTGTGCATACTGCAATAGTAGGGGACTAACTCTTTGATAGTGTTTGTATAAGGAACTGCGTCACATATTCATTGTCAGGCGGACGAATCGAACAATTTCACCTGTTACTCGATACCTTTTCTGTATATAGGAACGTCATCTTAGCTGTCGGTGGCAACAATTTGTCAAATTGGAGTGAACCCGGAGAGGATCCATCAGTTGTTGTTGATAAACTGAGAAGTTTGTACAATGCCATCAGGGGCCTTGAAAATCGCCCAAAAGTGATAGTGTGCTCAGCATTGAAAAAGAATTGCAGCCATTGGAACATCCAACGATTCAATGCGGTGCTAAGGCACTCGCAGCTGCCCTTCTTTAAACTATATCAAGAAGTTTACAAAAGCGATTTGTTTCTGAGTGACGGTGTCCACCTTAATTTGAAAGGTAGAAAAGCATTGGCTTGTGCAATGAATTAAGTTGTGAGAGAACATCAGCTGCACTAATTTGATTGACTCTTGTTTTCGTTGTTTGTGTTCGTGCAGCAATTTTATTCAATTTTTTTTATTAAATCTTTGGTGTTTGTTGAAAACTAAGTACTAGTACAATTCACAATTCGCAATTTCTTGTATATAATCATCAAGGTTAATTCATCGTATTACCTGCAAAATTTTTTTCGATCATTTGTTAATTTAATCGCTTGCTGAAGCCCTGAAAAGTGGGATAATTTTGATGTGGTTTTTACATAATATTCTATCCGCTTCGCCAGTACAATAGATTCGAATTTTAGGTTCCTGTTTGCGGGTGTTTCTGCCTGCATCGCTATGTCCACTCAGTGGATTCTATCCGCTTCGCCCGTTACAAACAGATTCATTAATTAGGTTCGTGTTTGCGGGTGTTTCTGCCTGCATCGTTATGTACTCTCAGCGGATTTCATCCGCTTCGCCCGGTACAAAGATTCAAAATTTAGGCTCGTGTTTGCGGGTGTCTCTGCCTGCATCGCTATGTCCACTCAGCGGTTTCTATCCGCTTCGCCCGTTACAAACAGAATCATTAATTAGGCTAGTGTTTGCGGGCGTTTCTGCTTGCATCGTTATGTCCTCTCAGCGGATTTTATCCGCTTCGCCTGGTACAAAGATTCAAATTTTAGGCTCGTGTTTGCGGGTGTCTCTGTCTGCATCGGTATGTCCTCTCAGCGGATTTTATCCGCTTCGCCTGGTACAAAGATTCAAATTTTAGGCTCGTGTTTGCGGGTGTCTCTGTCTGCATCGGTATGTCCTCTCAGCGGATTTTATCCGCTTCGCCCGGTACAAAAATTCAAATTTTAAGCGTGTGTTTGCAGGTGTTTCTGCCTGCATCGTTATGTCCACTCAGCGGATTCTATCCGCTTCGACCGTTACAAACAGATTCATTAATTAGGCTCGTGTTTGCGGGTGTCTCTGCCTGCATCGCTATGTCCACTCAGCGGATCCTATCCGCTTCGCCTAGTAAAAATAGATTTAAGTTTTAGGTTCGTGTTTGCGGGTGTTTCTGCCTGCATCGTTATGTACTCTCAGCGGATTTTATCCGCTTCGCCCGGTACAAAGATTCAATTTTTAGGCTCGTGTTTGCGGGTGTCTCTGTCTGCATCGCTATGTCCACTCAGCTGATTCCATCCTCATCGCCCGTCACAAACAGAATCATTAATTAGGCTAGTGTTTGCGGGTGTTTCTGTCTGCATCGGTATGTCCTCTCAGCGGATTTTATCCGCTTCGCCCGGTACAAAGATTCAAATTTTAGTCTTGTGTTTGCGGGTGTCTCTGTCTGCATCGGTATGTCCTCTCAGCGGATTTTATCCGCTTCGCCCGGTACACAGATTCAAATTTTAGGCTCGTGTTTGTGGGTGTCTCTGCCTGCATCGCTATGTCCACTCAGCGGATTCTATCCGCTTCGCCCGTTACAAACGGATTCATTAATTAGACTCGTGTTTGCGGGTGTTTCTGCCTGCATCGTTATGTCCACTCAGCGGATTCTCTCCGCTTCGACCGTTACAAACAGATTCATTAATTAGGCTCGTGTTTGCGGGTGTCTCTGCCTGCATCGCTATGTCCACTCAGCGGATTCTATCCGCTTCGCCCGTCATAAACGGAATCATTAATTAGGCTAGTGTTTGCGGGTGTTTCTGCTTGCATCGTTATGTCCTCTCAGCGGATTTTATCCGCTTCGCCTGGTACAAAGATTCAAATTTTAGGCTTGTGTTAGCGGATGTCTCTGTCTACATCGGTATGTCCTCTCAGCGGATTTTATCCGCTTCGCCCGGTACAAAGATTCAAATTTTAGGCTTGTGTTTGCGGGTGTCTCTGTCTGCATCGGTATGTCCTCTCAGCGGATTTTATCCGCTTCGCCCGGTACAAAGATTCAAAGTTTAGGCTCGTGTTTGCGGGTGTCTCTGCCTGCATCGCTATGTCCACTCAGCGGATTCTATCCGCTTCGACCGTTACAAACAGATTCATTAATTAGGCTCGTGTTTGCGGGTGTCTCTGCCTGCATCGCTATGTCCACTCAGCGGATCCTATCCGCTTCGCTCAGTAAAAATAGATTAAAGTTTTAGGTTCTTGTTTGCGGGTGTTTCTGCCTGCATCGTTATGTCTACTCGGCCTATTTTATCCGCTGCGCACAATAAAAACAGATTCCATAATTAGGCTTCAGTTTGCGGTTGTTTTTGCTTTTTGAAAGTTTAATTGTTCTTTCGAGGTTTTCTCCTGTTGACATTAAATTAAGTGAGAATTAGTGAATCCTTGGTTTAATTTAGTTGACTTTTGGTCGTTGAATTTAAAGGACTTTGTTAACATGTCTAAATTTTGTAACAAGATTTATTGTTAATGAGACTCGTTCAGCTAATGGTCTAATTCTTTTACTATTAATTTTAGAGACGCCTTTGAAAATTGAGTTTGTGTTCCTTACGGAAGATTGCCAAGTGTTAAAATTGAGTTTGTTTGATCCTCGGTGGCCCAAAACCCTGCAAATAAATGAGCGTATGAAACTAAATGATGACGATAAAACATCGCTAATGATTGATGGCCCTGAGGTTGATTGCGTTCTACTGAAGCATGGTCCACCAGGTGCGATGGACGTGGAGTTCAGAAAAAATCAAGAAATCTATGGTGCGTTTGCGGATCAGTGTAGTGGTAATTTGGACGTCACCCCACGTAAGAGAGCGCGCTGGGCTGGCAGTAGTTTTACACCAGTTGAGAGTTTTGTACCTGAAAGTCCTAGGGTTCTGGTTAGATCTCTTGCTTTCGTTTTCTTTTTTTTATTAACGGTGTAAAAATACAATAATTCTTTTTGCAACGTGTTAGGACTTTGTTAATCAAGTTTTTGTTGTTGTATCTTTGCCTACATAAGAAATTTTGTTGTTTTGTTTGATCTCTTTCCAATGTCGATTACGTTGCCCTGTTTAGAAATGCTCAAATCATGAAAAGATTGTGGAAGTCCTAAACGAAGGCAAACGTATGTTCAGTGAACTTCTTCGAGTCTATAAGAAAACAGTACAGGATTGCAATAAAAAATTGGAAAGCCAGCTACAACATTTCAAAGAGCTGGTGAGTATATGATTTTTCACTGGTTTTGTACAAGTTTTTGCTCATAAGCACTTCACAAGTGTTCGACTTTAATCTTCAATTATGCAGTTTGAAATTATTTGGCTGTTGAAATCTGGAAATTTAATTTGATGTGGGTTGTTTTCTGGATGAAATCATTTTCTTATAGAATTTTTTGACTTTTACAAAGAACTCAAGAAATTAGATGACTCTGTGGACGAGCAGACCAGTGAAGTGCTACCTAGTATCTATGAAGACGTTGATATTGACAATCTTTCTGTACCCTCAACTCCCGATGAGTTCGGAAGAGTGCTAAGAACAGCACTTTGGGGAGAAACGGGTCTTGAGCGAGAAATAATTTCTCCAACGAGAGAAAGCGAGGCGCGGAAAACCGCATCTCCGAAAAGAACTAAGCTTTTCAAAGGTATTTACAAGTACTGTTTTTCAAGAAACTTAAAATTTTCAATATGACTTCCCTCAAAAAATTTGCAGACCCTCAACGCTCATCAAGGCAAAAAGTGGTACGGAACTTTTAGCAGCTTTCAAATTTTTAGAAAAATTGGATTTTATTGGTTTTCTCTGTCTTCCCCGAAACGAAGAGCTGAAATTGTTAAGGTTTTTTGTATGTTCAAGGGCTTGTGAAGAAGCATTTCCCCCCTCGTCTGTGGCCTGAAGCTTACAACGACGCCAGTTGGTCTGCGAATAGATCGGGCATGGATGCAGTGCGGTACAGAAAAAAGAAATCCAACCCATTCTGATGCGCACAAATGAAAGAAAAGGCAATGTCTAAGAGAAACAAACAGACAAAAAGGCGACCGATTGAAGAGTCTGACGGTCACAATTTAAGCAATGCACAAATTGATGAGAGTGATTCTGAGCCAGGAAATGTTGAATAGAGCCCTTAAATTCTTTGTTGCAATTTTCTATTTGATCTGATGACTTGATATTTTGTGCTGTTATTAGACTTTGATTAATGGCCGCGAAGCAATGGCTGAGGCTGTTATTGTCCTTCTCTTGTTTTTTTTTCGCGTGCGTTACGTTATTTTTCACTCTTAGGTGAGCGAGTATTTTTGGTCACACGTGATTTTCCTCACTCTCACAAATGACTTCCTCGTTTTTAAATTGATTTTTCTTCATTTTAAAGAGATGAGGTAAAGTGAGTGTTTGACACTCTGCTTGAAGGTTACTATAGAACAGCTAATAGCAGGAGCAGCTAATAAATTATACAGATACATAATTAAAATTTAACAACTCAGTCCATTTTCGCGCAGCTGTTTTCTGGCAATCTGCCAGCTATGTTTCGTTTTCTTTTGTTTATTGAATTTTGGATTGACTCTAAATGCAGAAAACCTTACTATTCCATCTAATGGCTACCTCAGATTTTTAGATTAATTATACTTGACTCATTGTTCGTTTATTCTTCAAACTGTTAGTATTATGCTTCAATTTCAGCAATTTGACACTGAAATTAAAGCGGTTAAACGTTGAAATTTAGATTGATTCTAAACATTTTGAAATTTTTGGTATCTCTATTTTGTTGCAAATACAATCGAACGTAGTAAAATAATTGAAAAGTTTTTAGATCGTTGAAAATGAAACCACCTTCGAGAACTGATCGCAAAAAAAGCAGCAACCTATTTGATTCGGAGGCCGAAAGAGAGGACAGTATCAGATCCAGTATTTTAGCTAATAACACGACGTGGCTCTTCGTTGACAATAAAGAGCTGATTTTGATTACTGTAAACAGCTTTAAATGGCCGCCCAAGACTAAGCCATCTGAAATGCTAAGTCTAATCGAAATTGATAGTTTCGATCTGCGATTCAAAGATGGAAATGTGCCCTGTCGTTTGTTGGTAAAAGGAAACATGAAAAGAGTTGAAGAATTCATGAACAGCTATCAGCAGGAGCTAGATGCAGGTAAACGGCCGTCTGAATTGCGAAAAACAGTGCTGGCTAATCCTAAGGCACCTGTTGTCGATGAGATTAATTTCTTGTGTCGAGGACGTGCACCCATGATGAACAGTACCGTAGTCTCTCTTGGTAAACCAGCAGGCGTCGAAAAGTCAAAGGCCTCCAATTCTGCGTTATCTCAGCCAGTCATTTCAGCAATGAAAAAGAACAATACGGTAAAATGTGACTTTTTTTAACTAATTACAAATGGCATCTTAGAGATTGTTAAAGGCCTCTTTGAAATTGTGGAAAACTTTGAGAGACTGGTTAACGGTAGAAGGGCAAACTGATAAATGTCGTTGCTGTGCTGCTTTGAAATATTTGCCATTTTTTAGTCTGAGCGCGATCTTTCTCAACCTTCTACTTCTGCGACCACCAGCTCAAGCACACTTCCAACCATTGCGGACAACGCAGTCGATTGTGGGCCAAATTGCCGTCTTCTCCAGAAATATCTAGATGGGCATGTTGTTGAGATGAATAGTTGGATGAAAGCATTTGAGGAGCTGAAGAAAGCGGACGAACAAAGACGGGCCAACATATGCGCAAGAATTGACGCTAAGGTACCCCATCGCTCATTTAGTTTTTCTGCTTTTTATGAAACGAACCTACTTGCTAGCCTTTTCAAAAGATCTCAAATTCTCAAGCATCATAGAGGCTTAAGTTCTTGTGAATAAATTTCACAGGGTTTGTTACCTGTAAATGTTTAGGCTACCCAATTGAAAGAAACTCGCCTCTTGGATATTCATGGGTTCCAAAGTATCGATGACTATCCTTCGCGGAGCGCCGGTATCATAGCAGTCATGCACAAGGGTGAAGATCTTATGACGATTCACGCTGGCTCAGATGTTGGAAAGCTGGGTAGAGCATTGTTTGAGAAGCTGTTTCCAGAAATTGAGCGTGGAAATTACATTCTGGCACCAAAAAGACTTAAGGCTGATCGTAGACTTGAAGCTCCCAGTGAAATTCTCGACAAGTTTACGAGTATGTTTTTAAAATTAGACACGAAGCCTTCGTTTCCATTAGCTTTTTCAAAAATCCCTCTTGCGCGTTATTGGCATTTTAAAAAGATCCCTCTTGCGTGTTAAAATTTTAACCTGCAAAAACCAGCACTTCAAGACAGGTAATCGGCAAAGAGATTGTCTTCTTGCTTTCAGAGGTTGTGCAGCAGAAGTACCCTGACACTCCTGGACTCGCTTTTGAGAAAGCCAGAAAATCGGCAAATCAATACGGCAAGGATTGCCGAGGCCGACATTCCAACGTAGAAGGAAATTAGTGAGGATTCTGCCTGAAACGCGAGCATTCTGCGTGAAAAGGTTTTTCATTAAGGAGTGCTGTTTTGTTTTTAATTGATCTCGAACGAACTTTGTAGCAATTATTGTAAACGCGTTGGTCTCTATGCAAAAATTTTGCTTGAACATTTTGATTTTTTGAGTGACTTTTACGCCCTTGACTTTCTGCGTTTTAAGTGATCATAATTTCTCTCATTCAAAATTTCGAGTTCCTAATTTCAATTGGCGGCAATTTAGTGCTGAAAGTCAAATGCTAAGTGCGCCAAAATTGATGTTAATTTTACACTTTAAATCTTAATAGCGGTTTTTATTAATTTCTAATGATCAGGCTGCAATTTGTAACTGATTAGAGCTCCCACTAGTTGTTCGAGAGCAATTTTCCCGACGTTAGTCGGTTATGTTTAGTGAACTTGAACTAACCTTTTGGTAACTTTCTTATATATTATCCCGACGTTAGTCGGTTACGTTTTGTGAACTTGAACTAACTTTCTGTAACTTTCTTAGATCCAGTTGGTTTACTTTGTTTAAACATTCGCTGTTTTGCCAGCGTAAGAAAGTTTGTATTGTCTATTGATCCTGAATTAAACAGTTTATTAAAACAATGATTACGTTTCCATAAAAGAAATTGTTTAATAGTTTTTGGAAATAATCTCTATGACGGGCATAACGTAACCACTGGTTAAGTTTTTCAAGTGATATGATTACATGCGGAGATTTAGTGATTGCGGATGGACAAGCTGTGCGTCAAGTGTTAACCAGTTTTAATGTCTGTCCTCAAATGATTCTGCCCCTGAACAGCTTCGAACAGTTCGAGAGCCGCATGAAATTCGACAAACAGCTTTCAAAGGCTTATTTTTCGCTAAAAGAACTTATGAGCTTTGTATTGCATCAGGGTTTAAAATCTTGCCCGAAAACTATGGCGGCTATGGCCTCTTCAACAATACGGGAAAGGTATTAAAACCTTAATTGCAACCCCGTAGACCTTTTCCTGTGGGCCCAATTGAAACTGTTCCTCTTGAATGGCAAAATGAGATGTCCGATTTGTCTGTAATGCGTGGCGAGCGTGAGCAGGATGAAGTAGTACTGCTTGGCCCCATTCGTTTTGCAAATCACTCTTGTTCGCCTAATACGAAGTTCTTCTTAGGATACACAAGTTCTTTTCTCCCCCACAACAAGTGCGTGTTTCTTCAAGTAATAGACTCCATAGGGCTTGGTGAAGAAATAACTGTGAGTTACGGATCAAACTACTTCAAAGACGATAGTCTTAAATGTAGGTGCCCACATAAGGAAAAGCACGTGCCGCTAAACCGAGAAAATTTAGAACCAACGACTCCTCGATTCGAAAGTCCTGATGTCCCCACTCAGCTGAAATTTTCGTCAAATACCACAAGTGCACTCTTAGGATCTGGTGAGAGTAGTTCCAACTACACTGCAAGTCAGTCTAGCATTGGTACACCGACTGATTGTGAAATTTCGGTAAAGAGAAAATTTCGAAATCAACGGAAAAAGCGGGTCAAAAGAAGCATCTTAGAAGGTTCGAGTCGCGAAATCAGAACCTTCATACACCAGATAGATGCCACTCGCTCTTCGGAAGTTTAAACTGAGGAAACAGATACACAAGTGAGTTCGCAATGTTCTGCTGACGATTACCTTGAAACCGAAGCCTCTTTTGAACCCGAACCTGAATTTGACCTCCCAATTGGAGAAGAATCTGAGGTCACCTCCAGTTATTATGACGAAGATGATCTTGATGACAGTGATGGCACTGATGTGGCAGAAAGAAGTTTCTAGTTTTCTTCGAATCCGTTAACTTGTAACTCGAATGTAACTGTTCATAATGCGTCAATGGGTTTATTTGCAGTTGCTACTCGACATTGTCTACCCGACGAAGCTCTGTTCGAACTGCTGAAATGGCAAAAAATTATTCATCCCCACGACAATGTGCCTACTCCCAATTTTATAAAAGTGAAACCAAGAAATTAACGGATCTCTACGTAAAGGACACAGAAAAAAATGCCAGCGGAGAAGATATTTTTCTTAACTTTGCAGAAAAACTAAAAGAGAAAGTAGAAAAGTACATCAACGAAATTATAGATTACGCTAACCCAGAAACCGAAACGGATCTCAAGCTAACAAGTCTTTTCGATGACCAGACAATCAACGTGAAACTAATTTTAAACATAGATAGAGTTGAAATTCGAAAGTCAAGTGATTGATCAGCCTACCCTGTTTGGGTTGCTCTTGCTGATCTGCCTCCAAAATTAAGAGCTTCATTTGACAACATCTTTCTTTGCTCATTGTGGTACGGAAAAGGAAAAGTTTTCTGGGACCCTATATTTGAACACTACAGATCTGAACTTGCAAAACCCCAGAACATTTGTTACAAAGGGAGACTATACAAAATCAGTTTCACAACAATTTTTCTCGTGGTAGACCTTGTGCACAGGCATGATGTTTTGACTATGAAAAAATTCAATGGTTATTACGGCTGCGGTCTTTGTACCATGCGAGGTTTGCAAAGATTTCCAGGAACTCACTCTTATCCAAACAGTAAATCCTTCTCAATGCGGAACCCTGCTGAGCATCATATTCTTGTTATGCAGGCTGAAAGTGAAATTGTTGAGGAAAGAAAGTCGAGGAAGGAGAAAGACCCAGAGGTGGACACACTAGGCGTTAAAGGACGCTCTAAACTGTTTGACATCATCCCAAATCTTCCCTTGACGTGTCCAGTAGACACGAGGCATCAGTGCCTTAAATGTGTGGCCAGTGACATCATAAAATTTTTTGCCGAGCAACTAAGTTTGACGGAACTAAGCGCAATCGACAATGCAACCTGCCAAGTAGTTCTTCCAAACGAGTTCAAAAAGTCAATTAGGTCTCTCCGTTCAATTGAACACTTCAAAGCAAATGAAATAAAAACTTTCTTGCTCTATTTTTCACCCTTAATTTTTCGAAAGTTTTCTGAGAGTTCTGCTGCACATGATGCGAACATGCAAAATCTCAACTACCTGGTGCTTTCACTGCGGTCAATGTACAAGCATACCTCAAATGCAAACTTATGTGGACATCTTCTGGAGGCTTTCTGCGATAGCATGTCGTTTCGTTATCCTCCAAAGAAATTTGATTCTATCAACTTCCATTTGCTGCGACACCTGGCCTGGCAGTGCAAAACATTTGGCCCGTTATGGACTACTTCAGCTACGATGTTTGAAAATGCCAACAATCATCTGATTAAAACTCTGACGGGGAGTGTCAATACCTGCAGTTTGATCGTTAGTCGTTATATACGAAACCGACAACTTGAAAGCTTCGAAGTGAAAGATGACCATCTAAAAGCTTATATTGAAAATCTGAGGAGGAGACTAACTGGTATCACGGAGGATTTTTGCTTAGAAAGAAACAATTTTTTTATAAAACCCAAAAAAATTTCCTGAAGACCGTTTGTTCTGTAGGTATCGGGGGCGCTTTTATCTTGATAGTCAGAATTATACAAGATCAAACGCCAACAATTTTGTTGCTATCGATGAGAACGGTGAAACCATAGTTGGCGAGATTTTGCTTTTCAAAGAGCAAGATTCGGAGATGCAGTGTTTTGTACAGCTGTACGAAATTGTTGAAAAATTTGAAGTTGATCTGAGGTCAACGGAATTTGCCAGAAATTCAGACTCTTTTGAACCTCGCGCTTACCATGTTGCAAAGTCAACTGATGTCCAGGCTTTCAAACTAGATGCAATTAAAAACAAGCTTATAAAGTTTGCTTTCCTAGGGGATTTATATTTCATCAGCGTGTTAAAACACTTTGAACATGATTAGTACTGTTATATTTTTCCTACTTGTTTTTAACTAGATGAAAATAAAAGCAAGTTTATAAAGTTTGCTTTCCTGGGTGATTTATATTTCATCAGCGTTTTGAAACACTTTGATTATTACGAAAAAGTAAATTTAAATATAGTCTTTTTCATAGGGTCATAGACTTGTCCCAATCGAACCAAACTGGGTATGGAGTATACCATGAGTACCTAGAGTCTCAAACAAAAAGAATTTTTGCTATAGCTTGCCAAGGAAAAAAGTTAGTTTCTCATACGGAAATTTGCGACTTTCGCGATTAGCGAACTTTAAAAATAGGTCTTTTTATCGGGTCAAGAAGTTATTCAAATCAAACAAAACTCGGTATTGAGTACCACCAGTGTAATTTAGAGTATCGATCCGTATGTTAATTGTTAGACAATATTTTTGTGTTGCTCTTGCTTTTCTGAGTTTCTTGTCCTATTTTTTCAGTTGTTATTATGCAGCAAACACAAATTGTTGTAACCAGAACTGGAAGAGTAATTTGTAAGAGGCCCCGTTTGTCAACAGCAGAAAATAGAGAAGCACAAGTTGAAAATGAAGAAAATTTAAAATTGGAAGTCAATGAACTCAAAAAGAAAGTCGAAGCTTTAAACGAGAGAGACGAAAAACTTGAGAAGGCGAACATTGAGTTGGTAGACTTGACTAATGACGATAGCTTTGAAACTACGATTTCGGTAAATTCGGATGATTTGATTGAGCTTCCAAATGGTGTCTGAGAAATTAAATTGGTCAATTGTAGTTATTCTGTTTAGCCCATTGTTCGTGCAGAGTAGATTAAATTTATGGCTCTACTTGTATTAAAAATCAATCATACATTAAAACAAGAATTGTTTCTAATTGATTTCGTTAATCAATCATGTTTCCTGGTAGTTTCCTGGTCTGAAAACTTCTGCAATTAACCTAAATCTACGGTTTGAGTTTTGGACAAAAGGAATTTTTGCTCTAGCTTGCCTAGGAAAAAGGTTAGTTTTTCATACGGAAATTTGCTATTTTTTCGAAGATTTAATTTTGAAAAGTTTTTTTCATCGAGTCAAGAAGTTGTTCAAATCAAACAAAACTGGGTGTGGAGTATCACCAGTGCAATGAGAGTGTAAAAGGAAAAGAATTTTTGCTATAGCATGCCTAGGAAAGAAGTTGGGTTTTCATACGGAAATTTGCTATTATTTCGAATAATTTTGCGATTATTATTTTTAAAAAAGGTCTATTTCGTCGGGTCCAGGAGTCGTTCAAATCTAACCAAAATCTGGGTGGAATATCCCATGTATACATAGAGTGTAAAACAGAAAGAATTTTTGCTATAGATTGCCTAGGAAAGAAGTTGCGTTTTCATACGGAAATTTGCTATTATTTCGAATAATTTTGCGGTTATTATTTTAAAAATGGGTCTATTTCGTCGGGTCCAGGAGTTGTTCAAATCGAACCAAACTCGGTATGGAGTATCCCCGGTATACCTAGAGTGTAAAACAGAAAGAATTTTGCTTTAGCTTGTCTAGGAAAAAAGTTAGTTTTTCATACGGAAGATCGCGATTAATTCGATTATTCAATTTTAAATAATTTTGAAAAATAGGTCTTTTTGATTAGGTCATAGAGTTGTCCAAATCAAACCAAACTTGGTATGGAGTATCCCCTGTGTAGTTAGAGTGTAAAACAAAAAGAATTTTTTGGTAGAACTTGCCTAGGAAAAAAGTTAAAATTTCATACGGAAATTTGCGACTTTCTCGAATAACTATTTTTAAAAATAGGTATTTTTCATCGGGTCAAGAAGTTGTTCAAATCAAACAAAACTCGGTGTGGAGTATCACCAGTCTAATGAGAGTGTAAAACAAAAAGGGTTTTTGCTATAGCTTGCCCAGGAAAAAAATTGGGTTTTTATACGGAAATTTGCAATTATTTCGAATAATTTTACGATTATAATTTTATAAATAGGTCTATTTCGTCGGGTCCAGGAGTTGTTCAAATCGAACCAAGCTCGGTATGGATTGTCCCATGTATACCTAGAGAGTAAAAAAAAATTTGCTATAGCTTGCCTAGGAAAAAAGTTAGTTTTTCATACGGAAATTTGCTATTGTTTCGAATAACTTGAAATTATTGAATTTTAAAAATAGGTCTTTTTCATCGGGTCAAGGAGTTGTTCAAATCGAACCAAGCTTGGTATCGAGTATCCCTTGGGTTATTAGATTGTAAAACAAAAAGAATTTTTGCTATAGATTGCCTAGGAAAGAAGTTGCGTTTTCATACGGAAATTTGCTATTATTTCGAATAATTTTGCGGTTATTATTTTAAAAATGGGTCTATTTAGTCGGGTCCAGGAGTTGTTCAAATCGAACCAAACTCGGTATGGAGTATCCCCGGTATACCTAGAGTGTAAAACGGAAAGAATTTTGCTTTGGCTTGTCTAGGAAAAAAGTTAGTTTTTCATACGGAAGATCGCGATTAATTCGATTATTCAATTTTAAATAATTTTGAAAAATAGGTCTTTTTGATTAGGTCATAGAGTTGTCCAAATCGAACCAAACTTGGTATGGAGTATCCCCTGTGTAGTTAGAGTGTAAAACAAAAAGAATTTTTTGGTAGAACTTGCCTAGGAAAAAAGTTAAAATTTCATACGGAAATTTGCGACTTTCTCGAATAACTAATTTTAAAAATAGGTATTTTTCATCGGGTCAAGAAGTTGTTCAAATCAAACAAAACTCGGTGTGGAGTATCACCAGTCTAATGAGAGTGTAAAACAAAAAGGTTTTTTGCTATAGCTTGCCCAGGAAAAAAATTGGGTTTTTATACGGAAATTTGCAATTATTTCGAATAATTTTACGATTATAATTTTATAAATAGGTCTATTTCGTCGGGTCCAGGAGTTGTTCAAATCGAACCAAGCTCGGTATGGATTATCCCATGTATACCTAGAGAGTAAAAAAAATTTTGCTATAGCTTGCCTAGGAAAAAAGTTAGTTTTTCATACGGAAATTTGCTATTGTTTCGAATAACTTGAAATTATTGAATTTTAAAAATAGGTCTTTTTCATCGGGTCACGGAGTTGTCCAAATCGAACCAAACTTGGTATCGAGTATCCCATGGGTTACTAGATTGTAAAACAAAAAGAATTTTTGGTATAGCTTGCCTAGGAAAAAAGTTCGCTTTTTTCATACGGAAATTTGCGAATTTCGCAAATAACGAATTTTAAAAATAGGTCTTTTTCATCGGGTCAAGGAGATGTTCAAAGTGAACCAAACTTGTTTTCGAGTATCCAATGGGTAACTAGATTGTAAAACAAAAAGAATTTTTGGTTTAGCTTGCCTAGCAAAAAAGTTAGTTTTTCATACGGAAATTTGCGAATTTCGCAAATAACGAATTTTAAAAATAGGTCTTTTTTATTGGGTCAAGAAGTTGTTCAAATCAAACAAAACTCGGTGTGGAGTATCACCAGTGTATTGAGAGTGTAAAACAAAAAGGGTTTTTGCTATAGCTTGCCCAGGAAAAAAGTTGGGTTTTTATACGGAAATTTGCAATTATTTCGAATAATTTTACGATTATAATTTTAAAAATAGGTCTATTTCGTCGGGTCCAGGAGTTGTTCAAATCGAACCAAGCTCGGTATGGAGTATCCCATGTATACCTAGAGTGTAAAACAAAAAAAATTTTGCTATAGCTTGCCTAGGAAAAAAGTTAGTTTTTCATACGGAAATTTGCTATTGTTCCGAATAACTTGAAATTATTGAATTTTAAAAATAGGTCTTTTTCATCGAGTCAAGGTGTTGTCCAAATCGAACCAAACTTGGTATCGAGTATCCCTTGGGTTATTAGATTGTAAAACAAAAAGAATTTTTGGTATAGCTTGCCTAGGAAAAAAGTTGGTTTTTCATACGGAAATTTGCGAATTTCGCAAATAACGAATTTAAAAATAGGTCTTTTTCATCGGGTCAAGGAGTTGTTCAAATCGAACCAAGCTTGGTATGGAGCATCCCATGGGTAAGTAGATGGTAAAACAAAAAGAAATTTTGGTATAGCTTGCCTAGCAATAAAGTTAGTTTTTCATACGGAAATTTGCTAATTTCGCAAATAACGAATTTTAAAAATAGGTCATTTTCATCGGGTCAAGGATTTGTCCAAATCGAACTAAACTTGGTATGGAGTATCCCATGGGTAACTAGATTGTAAAACAAAAAGAATTTGTGGTATAGCTTGCCTAGGAAAAAAGTTAGTTTTTCATACGGAAATTTGCGAATTTCGCAAATAACGAATTTTAAAAATAGGTCTTTTTCATCGGGTCAAGGATTTGTCCAACTCGAACTAAACTTGGTATCGAGTATCCCATGGGTAACTATATTCTAAAACAAAAAGAATTTTTGGTATAGCTTGCCTATGAAAAAAGTTGGTTTTTCATACGGAAATTTGCGAATTTCGCAAATAACGAATTTAAAAATAGGTCTTTTTCATCGGGTCAAGGAGTTGTTCAAATCGAACCAAGCTTGGTATGGAGCATCCCATGGGTAAGTAGATTGTAAAACAAAAAGAAATTTTGGTATAGCTTGCCTAGCAATAAAGTTAGTTTTTCATACGGAAATTTGCTAATTTCGCAAATAACGAATTTTAAAAATAGGTCTTTTTCATCGGGTCAAGGATTTGTCCAAATCGAACTAAACTTGGTATGGAGTATCCCATGGGTAACTAGATTGTAAAACAAAAAGAATTTGTGGTATAGCTTGCCTAGGAAAAAAGTTAGTTTTTCATACGGAAATTTGCGAATTTCGCAAATAACGAATTTTAAAAATAGGTCTTTTTCATCGGGTCAAGGATTTGTCCAAATCGAACTAAACTTGGTATGGAGTATCCCATGGGTAACTAGATTGTAAAACAAAAAGAATTTGTGGTATAGCTTGCCTAGGAAAAAAGTTGGTTTTTCATACGGAAATTTGCGAATTTCGCAAATAACGAATTTAAAAATAGGTCTTTTTCATCGGGTCAAGGAGTTGTTCAAATCGAACCAAGCTTGGTATGGAGCATCCCATGGGTAAGTAGATTGTAAAACAAAAAGAAATTTTGGTATAGCTTGCCTAGCAATAAAGTTAGTTTTTCATACGGAAATTTGCTAATTTCGCAAATAACGAATTTTAAAAATAGGTCTTTTTCATCGGGTCAAGGATTTGTCCAAATCGAACTAAACTTGGTATGGAGTATCCCATGGGTAACTAGATTGTAAAACAAAAAGAATTTGTGGTATAGCTTGCCTAGGAAAAAAGTTAGTTTTTCATACGGAAATTTGCGAATTTCGCAAATAACGAATTTTAAAAATAGGTCTTTTTCATCGGGTCAAGGATTTGTCCAACTCGAACTAAACTTGGTATCGAGTATCCCATGGGTAACTATATTCTAAAACAAAAAGAATTTTTGGTATAGCTTGCCTATGAAAAAAGTTAGTTTTTCATACGGAAATTTGAGAATTTCGCAAAAAACGAATTTTAAAAATAGGTCTTTTTCATCGGGTCAAGGAGTTGTTCAATGTGAACCAAACTTGTTATCGAGTATCCCATGGGTACCTAGAGTCTAAAACAAAAAAAAATTTGCCACAGCTTGCCTCGGAAAAAAGTTAGTTTTTCATACGGAAATTTGCGAATTTCGCAAATAACGAATTTTAAAAATAGGTCTTTTTCATCGGGTCAAGGAGTTGTTCAATGTGAACCAAACTTGTTATCGAGTTTCCCATGGGTACCTAGAGTCTAAAACAAAAAGATTTTTTGCTATAGCTTGCCGCGGAAAAAAGTTGGGTTTTCATACGGAAATTTGCGAAGTTCGCAAATAACGAATTTTAAAAATAGGTCTTTTTCATCGGGTCAAGGAGTTGTCCAAATCAGTCCAAACTTGGTATCGAGTATCCAATGGGTAACTAAATTGTAAAACAAAAAGAGTTTTTGGTATAGCTTGCCTAGAAAAAAAGTAATTTTTTCATACGGAAATTTGCGAATTTCGCAAATAACGAATTTTAAAATTAGGTCTTTTTCATCGGGTCAAGGAGTTGTTCAATGTGAACCAAACTTGTTATCGAGTATCCCATGGGTACCTAGATTCTGAAACAAAAAAAAATTGCTATAGCTTGCCCCGGAAAAAAGTTGGGTTTTCATACGGAAATTTGCGAATTTCGCAAATAACGAATTTTAAAAATAGGTCTTTTTCATTGGGTCAAGGAGTTGTCCAAATCAATCCAAACTTGGTATCGAGTATCCAATGTGTAACTAGATTGTAAAACAAAAAGAATTTTTGGAATAGCTTGCCTAAGAAAAAAGTTAGTTTTTCATACGGAAATTTGCGAATTTCGCAAATAACGAATTTTAAAAATAGGTCTTTTTCATCGGGTCAAGGAATTGTCCAAATCGATCCAAACTTGGTATCGGGTATCCAATGGGTAACTAGATTGTAAAACAAAAAGAATTTTTGGTATAGCTTGCCTAGCAAAAAAGTCTATTTCAGTCTTACTATTTTTCTAATGTGAGGGCCTCGGGCCCACATGAGGTGCACCCCCCTTCCCCGTTGAGACGCCGGTTAGTCGGTCCCCCCCCCCCCCGCTGCGATTTTGTGCACCTCATGTTGGGGACGTAGATGTCGTGCCGTCAAATTTTTGGGTTCCTTCGGTCTGGTTCATAAAATCTTCGGTCAGATTGTAAAATTGCGAATTTCGCGAATAACGAATTTTAACTGTAGTTAATTTTTATTGGGCCAAGAAGTTGTTCAAATCGAACCAAACTTGGTATCGAGTATCCAATGGGTAACTAGATTGTAAAACAAAAAGAATTTTTGGAATAGCTTGCCTAAGAAAAAAGTTAGTTTTTCATACGGAAATTTGCGAATTTCGCAAATAACGAATTTTAAAAATAGGTCTTTTTCATTGGGTCAAGGAGTTGTCCAAATCAATCCAAACTTGGTATCGAGTATCCAATGTGTAACTAGATTGTAAAACAAAAAGAATTTTTGGAATAGCTTGCCTAAGAAAAAAGTTAGTTTTTCATACGGAAATTTGCGAATTTCGCAAATAACGAATTTTAAAAATAGGTCTTTTTCATCGGGTCAAGGAATTGTCCAAATCGATCCAAACTTGGTATCCGGTATCCAATGGGTAACTAGATTGTAAAACAAAAAGAATTTTTGGTATAGCTTGCCTAGCAAAAAAGTCTATTTCAGTCTTACTATTTTTCTAATGTGAGGGCCTCGGGCCCACATGAGGTGCACCCCCCTTCCCCGTTGAGACGCCGGTTAGTCGGTCCCCCCCGCTGCGATTTTGTGCACCTCATGTTGGGGACGTAGATGTCGTGCCGTCAAATTTTTGGGTTCCTTCGGTCTGGTTCATAAAATCTTCGGTCAGATTGTAAAATTGCGAATTTCGCGAATAACGAATTTTAACTGTAGTTAATTTTTATTGGGCCAAGAAGTTGTTCAAATCGAACCAAACTTGGTATCGAGTATCCAATGGGTAACTAGATTGGAAAACAAAAAGAATTTTTGGTGTAGCTTGCCTAGGAAAAAAGTTAGTTTTTCGTACGAAAATTTGCGAATTTCGCAAATAACGAACTTTAAAAATAGGTCTTTTTCATCGGGTCAAGGAGTTGTTCAATGTGAACCAAACTTGTTATCGAGTATCCCATGGGTACCCAGAGTCTAAAATAAAAAAAAATTGCTATAGCTCGCCTCGGAAAAAAAGTTGGGTTTTCATACGGAAATTTGCGATTAATTCGAATAGTTAATTTTAAATAATTTTGATAAATAGGTCTTTTTGATTAGGTCTTAGAGTTGTCCAAAGTGAACCAAACTCGGTATGGAGTATTCCATGGGTATCTAGATGGTAAAACAGAAAGAATTTTCGGTATAGCTTGCCTAGCAAAAACGTCTATTTCAGTCTTACTATTATTCTAAGGTGAGGGCCTCGGGCCCGCATGAGGTGCACCCCCTTCCCCGTTGAGACGCCGGTTAGTCGGTTCCCCCCCCCCCCGCTGCGATTTTGTGCACCTCATGTTGGGGACGTAGATGGCGTGCCGTCAAATTTTTGGCTTCCTTCGGTCTGGTTCGTAAAATCTTCGGTCGGATTGTAAACTTGCGAATTTCGCGAATAACGAATTTTAACTGTAGTTAATTTTTATTGGGCCAAGAAGTTGTTCAAATCGAACCAAACTTGGTATCGAGTATCCAATGGGTAACTAGATTGTAAAACAAAAAGAATTTTTGGTATAGCTTGCCTCGGAAAAAAGTTAGTTTTTCATACGGAAATTTGCGAATTTCGCAAATAACGAATTTTAAAAATAGGTCTTTTTCATCGGGTCAAGGAGTTGTTCAATGTGAACCAAACTTGTTATCGAGTTTCCCATGGGTACCTAGAGTCTAAAACAAAAAGATTTTTTGCTATAGCTTGCCGCGGAAAAAAGTTGGGTTTTCATACGGAAATTTGCGAAGTTCGCAAATAACGAATTTTAAAAATAGGTCTTTTTCATCGGGTCAAGGAGTTGTCCAAATCAGTCCAAACTTGGTATCGAGTATCCAATGGGTAACTAAATTGTAAAACAAAAAAAGTTTTTGGTATAGCTTGCCAGAAAAAAAGTAATTTTTTCATACGGAAATTTGCGAATTTCGCAAATAACGAATTTTAAAATTAGGTCTTTTTCATCGGGTCAAGGAGTTGTTCAATGTGAACCAAACTTGTTATCGAGTATCCCATGGGTACCTAGAGTCTGAAACAAAAAAAAATTTGCTATAGCTTGCCCCGGAAAAAAGTTGGGTTTTCATACGGAAATTTGCGAATTTCGCAAATAACGAATTTTAAAAATAGGTCTTTTTCATTGGGTCAAGGAGTTGTCCAAATCAATCCAAACTTGGTATCGAGTATCCAATGTGTAACTAGATTGTAAAACAAAAAGAATTTTTGGAATAGCTTGCCTAAGAAAAAAGTTAGTTTTTCATACGGAAATTTGCGAATTTCGCAAATAACGAATTTTGAAAATAGGTCTTTTTCATCGGGTCAAGGAATTGTCCAAATCGATCCAAACTTGGTATCGGGTATCCAATGGGTAACTAGATTGTAAAACAAAAAGAATTTTTGGTATAGCTTGCCTAGCAAAAAAGTCTATTTCAGTCTTACTATTTTTCTAATGTGAGGGCCTCGGGCCCACATGAGGTGCACCCCCTTTCCCCGTTGAGACGCCGGTTAGTCGGTCCCCCCCCCGCTGCGATTTTGTGCACCTCATGTTGGGGACGTAGATGTCGTGCCGTCAAATTTTTGGGTTCCTTCGGTCTGGTTCATAAAATCTTCGGTCAGATTGTAAAATTGCGAATTTCGCGAATAACGAATTTTAACTGTAGTTAATTTTTATTGGGCCAAGAAGTTGTTCAAATCGAACCAAACTTGGTATCGAGTATCCAATGGGTAACTAGATTGGAAAACAAAAAGAATTTTTGGTATAGCTTGCCTAGGAAAAAAGTTAGTTTTTCGTACGAAAATTTGCGAATTTCGCAAATAACGAACTTTAAAAATAGGTCTTTTTCATCGGGTCAAGGAGTTGTTCAATGTGAACCAAACTTGTTATCGAGTATCCCATGGGTACCCAGAGTCTAAAATAAAAAAAAAATTTGCTATAGCTCGCCTCGGAAAAAAAGTTGGGTTTTCATACGGAAATTTGCGATTAATTCGAATAGTTAATTTTAAATAATTTTGATAAATAGGTCTTTTTGATTAGGTCTTAGAGTTGTCCAAAGTGAACCAAACTCGGTATGGAGTATTCCATGGGTATCTAGATGGTAAAACAGAAAGAATTTTTGGTATAGCTTGCCTAGCAAAAACGTCTATTTCAGTCTTACTATTATTCTAAGGTGAGGGCCTCGGGCCCGCATGAGGTGCACCCCCTTCCCCGTTGAGACGCCGGTTAGTCGGTTCCCCCCCCCCCGCTGCGATTTTGTGCACCTCATGTTGGGGACGTAGATGGCGTGCCGTCAAATTTTTGGCTTCCTTCGGTCTGGTTCGTAAAATCTTCGGTCGGATTGTAAATTTGCGAATTTCGCGAATAACGAATTTTAACTGTAGTTAATTTTTATTGGGCCAAGAAGTTGTTCAAATCGAACCAAACTTGGTATCGAGTATCCAATGGGTAACTAGATTGTAAAACAAAAAGAATTTTTGGTATAGCTGCCTAGGAAAAAAGTTAGTTTTTCATACGAAAATTTGCGAATTTCGCAAATAACGAACTTTAAAAATAGGTCTTTTTCATCGGGTCAAGGAGTTGTTCAATGTGAACCAAACTTGTTATCGAGTATCCCATGGGTAGCCAGAGTCTAAAACAAAAAAAAATTTTGCTATAGCTCGCCTCGGAAAAAAGTTGGGTTTTCATACGGAAATTTGCGATTAATTCGAGTAGTTAATTTTAAATAATTTTGATAAATAGGTCTTTTTGATTAGGTCTTAGAGTTGTCCAAAGTGAACCAAACTCGGTATGGAGTATTCCATGGGTATCTAGATGGTAAAACGAAAAGAATTTTCGTTATAGCTTGCCTAGGAAAAAAGTTAGGTTTTTGAACGAAAAATTGCGATTATTTCAAATAAGTAATTTTAAAAATAGGTCTTTTTGATTTGGTCTTAGAGTTGTCCAAAGTGAACCAAACTCGGTATGGAGTATTCTATGGGTATCTAGATGTTTAAACAAAAAGAAATTTTGGTATAGCTTGCCTAGCAAAAAAGTCTATTTCAGTCTTACTATTATTCTAATGTGAGGGCCTCGGGCCCGCATGAGGTGCACCCCCCTGCCCCGTTGAGACGCCGGTTAGTCGGTTTCCCCCCGCTCGGATTTTTTGCACCTCATGCTGGGGACGCAGATGGCGTGCCGTTGATTTTTTGGGTTCTCTTCGGTCTGGTTCATAAAATCTTCGGTCGGATTTTAAATTTGCGAATTTCGCGAATAACGAATTTTAACTATAGTTATTTTTTATTGGGCCAAGAAGTTGTTCCAATCGAACCAAACTTGGTATCGAGTATCCCATTGGTAACTGGATTGTAAAAACAAAAAGAATTTTTGGTATAGCTTGCCTAGGAAAAAAGTTAGTTTTTCATACGGAAATTTGCGAACTTCGCAAATAACGAATTTTAAAAAGAGGTCTTTTTCATCGGGTCAAGGAGTTGTCCAAATCAAACCAAACTTGGAATCGAGTATCCTATGGGTAACTAGATAGTAAAACGAAAACAATTTTTTGTATAGCTTGCCTAGGAAAAAAGTTAGTTTTTCATACGGAAATTTGCGAACTTCGCAAATAACGAATTTTAAAAATAAGTCTTTTTCATCGGGTCAAGGAGTTGTCCAAATCAAACGAAACTTGGTATCGAGTATCCCATGGGTAACTAGATTGTAAAACAAACAGAATTTTCGGTATAGCTTGCCTAGGAAAAAAGATAGTATTTCATACGGAAATTTGCGAATTTCGCGATTAGCGAATTTTAACTATAGTTATCTTTTATTGGGCCAAGAAGTTGTTCAAATCGTACCAAAGCCGCTATGGAGTATCCCCTGTATAGTTAGATTGTAACGCATCAAGAATTTTTGCTATTGCTTGTATGTCAAAAAGGCTAGTTTTTCATACGGAAATTTGCGAATTTCGCGATTAGCGAATTTTAACTATAGTTATCTTTTATTGGGCCAAGAAGTTGTTCAAATCGTACCAGACTTGCTTTGGAGTATCCCCTGTATAGTTAGATTGCAACACATCAAGAATCTTTGCTATTGCTGTTCTGGGAAAAAAATTAGTTTTTCATACGGAAATTTGCGAATTTCGCGATTAGCGAATTTTAACTATAGTTATCTATTATTGGGACAAGAAGTTGTTCAATTCAAACCAAACTCGGTATAGAATGTCCCTAGGGTATATATAATCTAGGAAAAAAAGAATTTCTGGTATAGCTTGCTTAGTTAAAAAATTACTTTTTTGTTTATATTATTTTATTAATGTATTTTGTAATTTATTATGTTTTTGTTGTTGTTTCCGACTGTTCTTAGCTATTTTATTGTTTGCTTTTATTTTGTTTTGGAGATAGAGTTTAGGCCTGGTTTTTTGGCCAGTGCTTTGCGCAAAAATCTCCTATAGTTGAATGTTCATAACTTCGCCGTAGCCGGTCCCCAGCCCGGTTGAGATAAGGAGGAGCGAAACACACCCAAATCATAATGGAAAAATCTCAAGAGTTGATTTTTTCAAATCAAATTGAGATATTTCCGACACTACTGTAGCTACAAAGATTTTCATTGACTCATTTGGTGCATCTGATTAGACTACCGCGTGCATTTGAGACGGTTTACGATCCGAGGATTTTACAGAAAAATAACGGGGAAAAGAGTGTAAAGAGTGTAAAAAAAATATTTTTACACCGTTAGTGCTACCCTTAATAAGGGTGAAAAAAGTGTAATGCAAGAGTGTAATTATAAAAAGAAGAGTGGAAGATTGTAATAAAAAGATTAAATTGTGTAAAATAAGGCTGTAAAAATAAGTTAAAGGTGTAATTAAGAAGAGTGTAACCGTAAGAAATTACACCGTTATTCCACCGTTAAACCTTTTTTACACTCCTAAATTACACTTTTTCCACCCTTATTAAGGTTGGACTAACGGTGTAAAAATATTTTTTACACTCATTGCACTCTTTTCCCCGTTATTTTTGGGGAAAACCCTCGGCCCGGGACTACAGCTGATTTCAAGCGAGATAAGTGATGTTACCGACCAACTCTTTATGATTACTGCCCTTAGGCAAACCAACGAAAGGTGGCTTTGTGATAGAAGCAGCGAGAATGTCGGAGATCAGTAGTTCGAGTCTGAAAGACAAAAAGTTAGAAAAGCTATATCATGAAAAATCTACGCTGGTAAACACTAACAATAAGTTAGACCTACACTCTAAACAAATTGCAGGTAAGTTGATTATATATTGCAGGTAAATTTGCATATAATTTGCAAGTAAATTCTTCTTTGATGCAACTCACCTCGAATCTACCTGCAATCACATTACATTACCTGCAATTCTAGGTCATATTTCCAGCAAGTTACCTAGAATTTGCAGTTATACCCTCATAGAATTATACCTGCAAAAAATTGTTCTAGGTAAATTTACCTGCAAAAAACACGCCCAAATTGCAGGTAAATCTTCCTAGAAATTTTTTGCAGGTAAAATTCTAGGCACTTTTACCTGAAAACTTTAGGTACATTGCATTTAAATTTACTTACAATATTACCTGCAAAAATGAATTTCTAGGTAAATTTACCTTCAATTTGCCAATGTTTTTTGCAGTTAAATTTACCTAAAAATTTATTTTTGCAGGTATAATTTTAGGAGGGTATAACTGCAAATTCTAGGCAACTCGCAGTAAGTTTTACCTAGAATTGCAGATAGGGTAATGTGTTTGTAGGTAGATTCTAAGTGAGTTGAATTAAAGAACAGAAAAATCTAGGTAAATTTACCTGCAATTTATAATTAATTTACATGCAAAATTTAGGCTGAAAAGACATTAGTAAGCAGCTTCCGTCGGGTGTGCAAAAAAACAGGTATGACCATGTTATCAGTTGTGCAATTCCCATTATCATGAACTTTTTACGTGGGTCTCAGCTTGCCATGTACATAATACACGACTTATACAAAACCACCAACGGGAAGGCGCCTACAATGTTTCGACAGTGGGATCAAGGACGTTTACTTTGAAGGACAAACAATTATATTCTAGCAAAGCACAACTTTCTACATGCTGAGTTACATGTTTTACATGAACAAAACTTGAGTTCAAATAAAATAAACGTTCCGGAAAAAGAAATGGCCAACCGAGATCCAATTTCCAAAATAAAAAACATCAAACTTTTTCCGGAGTTATTTGAAAACAACAACTGAAAACCATACACCTAACTACTTACCTTACAGACCATAGAGAATTTTAATCTCATAGAGCGGTGCACTCTGAAAATAACACTTTAACAATCTGGCGGAACACTTCCAATATAAGTTCGTACAATTAAAACCTCAGCAAGGCATGAGAGGGCAGTGCGAAACTGATCTACAAATCTGTAATCAGAGATTATCCGTCATTTTTTTTCTGTTTACAAGGTCAATCTAAGTTATATTGAAATTGTAAGTTTTAGAATTTAAAAAACTGATAAAGTAAACAATTAAAACATCAGCTCGAGAGGAGAACTATGACATCTGAATAAAAAATAAGCGTTACATTTCATAATAATAATTGAAATTGGATCTGAACAAAAGGCTGCATGTTTTTACATGTATAAATGCATGCATTTGCAAGAAAAATCGCAGTTCATTACATCTTTAAGAATACATACAGCTAAAAAAAAACTTCAATGGAAGTGGGAATATTGGGCAGAGTATTTTTGGAAAATTATAACACCTAGCCAGCAGAAATAGGTATTTGATGAGCACAGTTAAAAAGTTTTACCAATTCTCTGTGTGTTGTTACAAAAAAGTGATGAAAGCGGTGTCGGTGTTCAACAGACAGCTTATAGCACAGAAGAGTTCAGTCAGAACAGCAAATCACAAATCTGACTTTTTTTGTTTTTTTGTTTTTTTTTGTTGTTGTTTTCTTTATATTAAACAATTTCACAAAATATACATCTTTTAATGCAAAGTTACAAATTCTCTACATGCAGATTTTTAAAACAAGAACAGTTGAGAACAGTTCACAAAAATTTTTTGGGAATAGTCCGCAACACTTGAACGATTCAGCGTTTATTCAGAAATTTTACTGAGAATTTTTGCGTATTGGTGTCTGCATTGCTGTTTTCGATGAGAACTTGGAATAACTCTACTATTTTCATCGTAGAAGAAAGTTTTATTGACATGATTACAAAGTCGGGGAAAAGCGTTAGCTCTACTGTGGATTTTTGGGTAGTATTCAGCTTTAAATTTAATATTTTAAAGATCCAGTAAAATCTTTCCGGTTGGATAGGAGCCGTTCTTCAGTTTGGTTCGCAAAATAATATTACAACACACAAACTTTGTTTTGGCGAAGATGCGGGCAGATGACATATAAATTCCGCAATGTCTTTCGGCATTTCATCAACAGATCGAGTACTTAAATCGTGACCACCCGATAAAATTCAAACACATTTGAAATTAGCAACTGAAGGAAACAACTCAGCTAAATGCGACAGTTGACGACCATCCTTAGCCCAAACTTTCATTTGTAATGGTAAGATTTTATAATAAAAAATCATGAGCAATTTTCATAGGCATCTCTTAATTTTGAGTCTCCGATGAAAATTTTCGTCTTATCTAACTCAAAAAAGCCATTTTGTACTTCCCATAAGAATCCTACTTCATAGTTTGATACCAACTCTCCAGATTGTATTCTTCCTCTTGATGATCCATTTCTGAACCAGCACAATGGCCACTTAAAACACACACACAAAAAAAACAAAAAACTAAAAAACTATGGACAAAAAAAGACAGAAAATAACAAAACGAAAACTTACAAAAGAATTAGACCGCCATTGAGCCTACTATTTGACAAAACATACGCAAAACTTTGCTGTTTTTTATAGCTCTCTGAGTCAAATAAGCTAGCAAAATTTTTGAAAGTAGTTCTACGTTCTACGGCGTAAACAGATGAGAGAGAATTGACAGGTGTTGAGGAAAACAAGAATTCAAAGAGAGGTGATGCTAATCAAAAAGGTCTGCATATGCGATAATTAAAAACTGACAGGACTATTCTTGCGTTACAGCAAAAGATCTTGAGTGAGCATCATAGAAATGCAACGTAATTTTTACAACTACGAAAAATATATCCGTTTTATCACAGAAAAACTGTTTTATCAAACCAAATGAATGATCAATTTGAAAAGATATTGTTGTAATCACTGCCTCGTTGATGTTGTGGAGAGTACCTTTTTAAAGAGCATCTTTTGAACTTAGCACATCGCAACTTTGAATTTTTTCTTCAATTCCACAGTCTTCAGATTTGAAAACTCAGTGAATTCTACGAGCATAGCACCAGGGAAATTGACTTCTTTCACCGACAATCAATTTCTTCAATAAACAAACTGCGCTAATTGGTGTCTCATTGCCAAACTTTTAGTCAATTGTTTAAAATTGCAAAAACATTTTGCCAATTTTTTAAAAGACGATGTCTTCTATCATAACGAAGCACACTTAGATATAACACGGGGCCGCACGACAATTGCAATGGTAGGATACTGAATGAGGTGGTGCTTTTTAACTATAAGACTATTATCAGGAAACACTTCAAAAAACAAATTAAGATGATTGAGAACAAAAAAAAACAAAGGTTAAGATGTCATCCTCATCGACAGCCAGGCTCAGCAGTATCTTGACAAGATTGAAACAGTTCAGTAGAAAAGACCAGACCGAGTTACCCTCGGGCACTCAGTCACTCAGCATTAACGGTAAGAAGCGGAAGAGTGTATACATCTGATCGTATTTTTCTTTGACGTTTTCTCTTTTATCCTGTACCAAAAACAACGAAGAATTTCCGGAACAATCCATTGAATCGATTGAGCAAAAAAACGTTTCCTCAGCAGACTCGGAGGGTTTTCCATCAATATCTTGTCCATAGTTGAATCAATTGACTTGTGAGTTCTGATATTGCAGCGAAAAAAGTACAAAAAATTAGATTGCCAACCAGCCTACTATTTGACAAAAGACACGCAAAACTTTTCTGTTTTATTTACAGCTCTCTGAGGCAAATAAGCTTGCAAAATTATTGAAAGTAGCTCTATGTTCTCCGGCGTAAACAGATGAGAGAGAATTGACAGGTGTTGGGGAAAACCAGAATGCAAAGAGAGGGGTTGATAATCAAAAAGATCTGCATATGCGATAATTAAAAACTGAGAGGACTATTTTTGCGTTACAGCATAAGATCTTGAGTGAGCATCATAGAAATGCAACGTATTTTTACAACCATAAAAAATATATCCCTTTTAACTCCGAATAAGTGTTTTATCGATCAAAACGCATGATCAATATGAAAAGATATTGTTATAATCACTGCCTCGTTGATGTTTTAGCGAGTATCTTTTTAAAGAGCATCTTTTAAAATTAGCACATCGCAAATTTGAATTTTTTCTTCAATTCCACAGTCTTCAGATTTGAAAACTCAGTGAATTCTACGAGCATAGCACAAGGGAAATTGTCTTTTTTCACCGGCAATCAATTTTTTCAACAAACACACTGCGCTATTTGGTGTCTCATGGCCAAACCTTTAGTCAATTTTTTAAAATTGCAAAAATTGTTTGCCAATTTTTAAAAAATGATGTTTTCTTTCATAACGAAGCACACTTAGATATAACACGGGGCCACACGACAATTGCAATGGTAGGATAATGAATGAGGTGGTGCTTTATAACTATAAGACTATTATCAGGAAACACTTCAGAAAACAAATTAAGATGATTGTGAACCAAAACAACAAAGGTTGAGATGTCATCCTCATCGACAGCCAGGCTCAGCAGCATCTTGACAAGATTGAAACAGTTCAGTAGAAAAGACCAGACCGAGTTACCCTCGGGCACTCAGTCACTCAGCATTAACGGTAAGAAGCGGAAGAGTGTATACGTCTGATCGTATTTTTCTTTGACGTTTTCTCTTTTATCCTGTACCAAAAACAACGAAAAATTTCCGGAACAATCCATTGAATCGATTGAGCAAAAAAAACGTTTCTTCAGCAGACTCGGAGGGTTTTCAATCAATATCTTGTCCATAGTTGAATCAATTGACTTGTGAGTTCAGATATTGCAGCGAAAAAAGTACAAAAAAATTAGACTGCCATTGAGCCTACTATTTGACAAAAGATACACAAAACTTTGCTGTTTTATTTATAGCTCTCTGAGTCAAATAAGCTACCGAAATTATTGAAAGTAGTTCTACGTTCTGCAGTGTAAACAGATGAGAGAGAATTGACAGGTGTTGGGGAAAACAAGAACGCAAAGAGAGGGGATGATAATCAAAAAGATCTGCATATGCGATAATTAAAACCTGAGAGGATGATTTTTGCGTTACAGCATAAGATCTTGAGTGAGCATCATAGAAATGCAACGTATTTTTACAACCATAAAAAATATATCCCTTTTATCTCCGAATAAGTGTTTTATCAATCAAAATGCATGATCAATTTGAAAAGATATTGTTATAATCACTGCCTCGTTGATGTTGTAGCGAGTATCTTTTTAAAGAGCATTTTTTGAATTTAGTACATCGCAAATTTTAAATTTTACTTCAATTCCACAGTCTTCAGACTTGAAAACTCAGTGAATTCTACGAGCATAGAACAAGGGAATTTGTCTTCTTTCACCGGCAATCAATTTTTTCAATAAACACACTGCGCTATTTGGTGTCTCATGGCCAAACCTTTAGTCAATTTTTTAAAATTGCAAAAATTGTTTGCCAATTTTTTAAAAAATGATGTTTTCTTTCATAACGAAGCACACTTAGATATAACATGGGGCCACACGACAATTACAATGGTAGGATAATGAATGAGGTGGTGCTTTTTAACTATAAGACTATTATCAGGAAACACTTCAGAAAACAAACTAAGATGATTGTGAACCAAAACAACAAAGGTTGAGATGTCATCCTCATCGACAGCCGGGCTCAGCAACATCCTGACAAGATTGAAACAGTTCAGTAGAAAAGACCAGACCGAGTTACCCTCGGGCACTCAGACACTCAGCATTAACGGTAAGAAGCGGAAGAGTGTATACATCTGATTGTATTTCTCTTTGAAATTTTCTCCTTTATCCTGTACCAAAAACAACGAAGAATTTCCGGAACAATCAATTGAATAGATTGAGCAAAAAAAACGTTTCTTCAGCAGACTCGGAGGGTTTTCCATCAATATCTCGTCCATAGTTGAATCAATTGACTTGTGAGTTCAGATATTGCGGCGAAAAAAGTACAAAAAAAGTTAGACTGCCATTGAGCCTACTATTTGACAAAAGATACGCATAACTTTGCTATTTTATTTATAGCTCTCTGAGTCAAATAAGCTAGCAAAATTATTGAAAGTAGTTCTACGTTCTGCAGTGTAAACAGATGAGAGAGAATTGACAGCTGTTGGGGAAAACAAGAATGCAAAGAGAGGGGATGATAATCAAAAAGATCTGCATATGCGATAATTAAAACCTGAGAGGACGATTCTTGCGTTACAGCATAAGATCTTGAGTGAGCATCATAGAAATGCAACGTAATTTTTACAACTACAAAAAATATATTCATTTTATTACCGAATATGTGTTTTATCAATCCAAATGCATGATCAATTTGAAAAAAATATTGTTGTAATCACTGCCTCGTTGATGTTGTAGCGAGTACCTTTTAAAGAGCATCTATTGAAATTAGCATCTCGCAAATTTGAATTTTTTCTTCAAATCCACAGTCTTCAGATTTGAAAACTCAGTGAATTCTACGAGCATAGCACAAGGGAAATTGTCTTCTTTCACCGGCAATCAATTTATTCAATAAACACACTGCGCTATTTGGTGTCTCATGGCCAAACCTTAAGTCAATTTTTTAAAATTGCAAAAATGGTTTGCCAATTTTTTAAAAAATGATGTTTTCTTTCATAACGAAGCACACTTAGATATAACACGGGGCAACACGACAATTGCAATGGTAGGATACTGAATGAGGTGGTGCTTTTTAACTATAAGACTATTATCAGGAAACACTTCAGAAAACAAATTAAGATGATTGTGAACCAAAACAACAAAGGTTGAGATGTCATCCTCATCGACAGCCGGGCTCAGCAACATCTTGACAAGATTGAAACAGTTCAGTAGAAAAGACCAGACCGAGTTACCCTCGGGCACTCAGTCACTCAGCATTAACGGTAAGAAGCGGAAGAGTGTATACATCTGATCGTATTTCTCTTTGAAGTTTTCTCCTTTATCTTGTACCAAAAACAACGAAGAATTTCCGGAACAATCAATTGAATGGATTGAGCAAAAAAACCTTTCTTCAGCAGACTCGGAGGGTTTTCCATCAATATCTCGTCCATAGTTGAATCAATTGACTTGTGAGTTCAGATATTGCAGCGAAAAAAGTACAAAAAAAAGTTAGACTGCCATTGAGCCTACTATTTGACAAAAGATACGCAAAACTTTGCTGTTTTATTTATAGCTCTCTGAGTCAAATAAGCTAGCAGAATTATTGAAAGTAGTTCTACGTTCTGCAGTGTAAACAGATGAGAGAGAATTGACAGGTGTTGGGGAAAACAAGAATGCAAAGAGAGGGGATGATAATCAAAAAGATCTGCATATGCGATAATTAAAACCTGAGAGGACGATTCTTGCGTTACAGCATAAGATCTTGAGTGAGCATCATAGAAATGCAACGTTATCTTTACAACTACAAAAAATATATCCGTTTTATCACCGAATATGTGTTTTATCAATCCAAATGCATAATCAATTTGAAAAAAATATTGTTGTAATCAATGTCTCGTTGATGTTGTAGCGAGTACCTTTTAAAGAGCATCTTTTGAAATTAGCACATCGCAAATTTGAATTTTTTCTTCAAATCCACAGTCTTCAGATTTAAAAACTCAGTGAATTCTACGAGCATAGCACCAGGGAAATTGTCTTCTTTCACCGGCAATCAATTTTTTCAATAAACAAACTGCGCGATTTGGTGTCTCATTACCAAACTTCTAGTCAATTTTTCAAAAGTGCAAAAATTATTTGCCAATTTTTTAAAAGACGATGTTTTCTATCATAACGAAGCACACTTAGATAAAACACGGGGCCACACGACAAGTGCAATGGTAGGACAATGAATGAGGTGGTGCTTTTTAACTATAAGACTATTATCAGGAAACACTTCAGAAAACAAATTAAGATGATTGTGAACCAAAACAACAAAGGTTAAGATGTCATCCTCATCGAAAGCCGGGCTCAGCAACATCTTGACAAGATTGAAACAGTCCAGTAGAAAAGACCCGACCGAGTTACTCTCGGGCACTCAGTCACTCAGCATTAACGGTAAGAAGCGGAAGAGTGTATACTTCTGATCGTATTTCTCTTTGACGTTTTCTCTTTTATCCTGTAACAAAAACAGCGAAGAATTTCCGGAACAATCCTTTGAATCAATTGTTTGTGGTGATTGACATTCCATCTTCTAGTGTTACAAAATCATTTGTTATGGCGTCTTCAATGAGAAGAAACCATAAGATTTTATATCAAGGTAGAACACAAGAGCAACGACCAAAATGAATCGCATATCAAGTAATCAAGGTCTCAAGCTTATGAACTCTTAGGTGCGACTCAATTTCCCTTGAAGTTTTTTGGTGTTATGCTGCAAAACTCGGAGAATAGTACTAGACTCCACTTCGTTACATTCTTCTAGTTGTTTTTTCACTCTTCTAGAAAAGCGTAGGCTCGACATAAAACCAACAGTGAGGCCACAGAGGGGCATCCGAAGAAGTTGCATTCTTATCTGTTGCAGAATGTTCTGACTTCGAGTGATCCCCATCCATTGGTACCCTTGTTTAAACACACGTCCCATGCTTTTTTGCAGATACCTGAAGAGCATCTGAAACAAAAAAATAAACCGCTGAGGAGTCTTCTAAAAAACATCAGTCGTTTCAATGTTCAAATGATTAGTAGACACACTCTCTATATAAGTTAATGTGAGAGTAGACTTAAGACTTTTAGGAGGAGTGAACACATTTTCTTTTTCAATATTAGGAGCAGTAGAGGAATTAAAAGCTCGATTCGGAAAATCTAGTTGTTTGAACCCGAAGAAACAATTTCGAGCAACAAATTGAAATCTTTTGTTACATGCTTTTTTTGAGGACACAAACACAGCTCATTATTTTTCCTAAAATTTTCTTTTTCGTAAAGCTGATACTTCATCACATTTTGAAATTTCTCTGATGGCTTCAACTACAGCCAGATCAGATTTATCTTTGGGTCCTTATTCCTACAAATTGAGACAACAGAAAGAAAGACAATGGTCCTTGTAAAGCGAACGATTTTTACCTTATAAAACTGAGTAGTTTAACTCGAGAGTGTCATCAATACCTTAAGGGCATGAGGCAACCATTTTCGTTGTTCCACGTATAATTTCAATAACATTAAACTCGTTTTCTGCAAAAATTGTGCAGCCACATTAACCTCTAGTTTCATCCTCAGATTACAAAAGTTCTTTTTCATATGAGTCAAAAGAAAAAGATGTTACATAAAAATTATTCAGATAGTTATAGAGTTTGAAGTTCTTTGACACTTCAACCCCTTGATGCAATTTTTTTGCACGATCACTTCTGAATCCGCCTTCATCAATCAACTCATCGAGTATCATTTAATCAATTCTAGTACCTACAAAATAGTCTCGCAGATTGGCTTCAATAGATTTACCAAAGTTAGCTCTGAAAAAAGAGGCAGAGCGGCTAGGGTTGTCGAAAAAGTTGAATATCCATTTAAGTTCAAAATAATTAAAAAAGATCGAACCACAGGACTTATTGTTAATTTGAACAATGAGATTTTGAACATTTCAATTATGAGAGCACTTCTACAAAACTGAACATTAATTCTGCAAATTTCTTTGGTTTCAGGGTTTTAAGCCACGCGTGACTCTCTTTTGGAGAGAGCATTCATTTTTGACAAGAAATTGTCAATCTGAGGCGGCACATACGAAGTTGCAAATTGAATACAATAATTTGTATGAAACGGCAGACAGCGAAGTTTAATATATAGAAGAACTTGAAGACAATATCTACGGCTGGGAACAGATCTTCAAGAGGAATCACTCGCTTTAGTCCGACCACAAAAACTTAAATTGAAATCGGAAACCCAAGCAGTAGACCATACACTTTGTGTTACAGGATAAAACAGCTCAAAAATAAACAATAACCTAGCTTCTGGAGCGTAGAATGGCAACGACCCTCTCATTTTGGTTAGTTTTTTCCATGATCTGAACATCCTTAAATAAATTTTGTTCCATTCATCCGCAAAATGGTTTAACTGATAAATTTTCACCGGATTTTCCCGAACAAACTTCGTTAGAGTCATTGAGCGCAACTCAGCATTTGTACGTCTGCGCTCCTTGCTGACACTTTGCTTCAGCGGCATTGGAGCGGGAAGAGCCCTCTAACAAAAGTCGAAAAAGCCAAAAAGGCCTCCGGCGTTACAGAAAAAAATAGTATAAGATCAAAAAAATAACATTTGAAGCTTACGTCTCTTGATCTTTAGGCCAAATACTTTGTCCAACACTTCTCTAGGTGGATCGTCGCAGAGAGCTACCAGTTTGCCACAAATGGCGAGAACAGTTTCCCAAGGGCATCCTTAGATGAGTTTGGCACCCATAGCTTCATCCAGCTTTAAAAAATTAACTTTTTTGAAAATAGCACAGCATCGGGTATAAAAGGGTGCTTTTGAATTGATCTAACCTGAAAGATATCCTTTAACTCCAACCCCATATAATAAAAGTAAGTGTCAAAGTTGACCGTCTTCGCATCTGACAGCAACTATTTTCGAATCTACGATGTTTCCCAAATTTGATTACTAATAACTAATTTCTTCTTTACGAAAAGCTATTGCAGGCAAATAAATTCAAAATTGACGCTTCCTGGGACTGGGGATTGATTCGTTTTAGTTGCATTTGTGTTTCTGAAGACCACAATGTTCAAATCATTTTGTTTAAAAAAAACTTGGTTCCTTGGATTAAAAGTTGATCTAACCACTTCTCTTAGCCTCTTGCCGCTTCGATCTCGTCCGCAGAGACTCTAGTCCTTTGTCACAACTAGGTTTCCCATTTTCCGAATAGTATGGCCGAACGAAGTGGGCCGTAATAAAGGATTTTTATAAATCGCCTTCAGCTCCAAAATTGTTGAAAATAAAGTAAATAAAATGCGCTTGGATAGATCGAATCTAGGGATCGCAACTCTGGTTTTACCTCAATTGCCAATATTGCATATCAAAGCTTGTCTCTTGAAGTTGGATTTATCTTCGCGTCCTTTGCGTAAGTCACTACATCAATGCTTTGTGTCAACAAGCGGAGTGCATATGCAAATAACTCAAGCAGTTCGTTGTCCTGGTTATTTTTCCTGGAGGCATCGGTAACTGGTGAAGATGCTTGGCTCGGTTCCAAGAAGCTGCTTCGAAACAATGCTTCGTTTACAGAAGTTTACGGCGTCACTGCAGCTTCTTCCTGGGTCATGGTTTTAATAAAAGCCCGCATCTGAAAAAACCAACCCCAACTGGATATTGGTACGAGAACATTTCGATTGACTTCAATTTCATGCACGAACCTACAATTATGCCACCGTGACTCTCACGCTGTAAATTAGTCAAGTCCACTATTGCCAAAACGTTGAAAAAAGCCATTTCTCTGTAAAACGTCACTATATTTGAAACAATACCAACGTTTTCACAGAGATTGTTCGGTGCCCTATAGACTATTAGAAACCGTCAGTGACATCTCTGTTCGCTTTGAAAATTTCAAGACTTGAAAAATTGCAAAAAAACTCTTTGAACATTAGCCAATCGTAAACCTATTTTCCTGAACTGTAAGTCAGTCTCTGTAATGACAGAACCCTCTTTTTTCTACTGCAACAAAATTTTGTCTTGTGGGCGGTTTATCTTCTAACTATTTGTTTTATAATTTCGACTCCAAAGGATTTCAAAAAAAATTTTAAATTTTTTAAATATTTTTTGTTTTTTTTTTTAAATTTATGTTGAGATCTTATCACATTATAATAATTTTGTTATTTCCCGTGCGCTCAGCAAAGACGCTCAATAGATCATAGATAAGTTTTTCAGATATCAGCTTATGCTTTAATTGGCTTGGACACTTTCTTCTTGCTTTTTTCTACTTAATTTTTGGTTTTTGTCTGTATTTCTTGTTGTTTTCATAATCGTAAGAATTTTTGTGATGTGATGTCTTGGTGATTACCTATGCATGAAAAAATCCTTGTCTTCCTATAGAGGCAAAATAAAGCGCCCTTTTTGACTGCCGTTGAAAGCTAATGAAATTAATGGCGGCTAAGACTTTAAGAATAGTTTCTCGTAAGACTTTTTTGAACATTAACCAATCCTAAACTTTTTTTCAAGAAATGTAAGTCAGTGTCAGTAATGAAAGTGCCCCCTTTTTTTCTATTGCAACCGAATTTTATCTGGTGAGCGGTTTATCTTCTAACTATTGGTTTTGCGATTTGGAATTCACAAGATTTTGAAAAAGATTTCAAAATTTTGATAAATTTTTTTGTTTTTTTTAGTTTCGGTTGAGATCTTATCATATTATCATAATTTGATATTTCCCATTCGCATGGGAAGAGCTTTTTTAGATAAGAGTTTTTAGATAAGAGCTTTTGTTTCAAATGGCTTCGACACATTCTTCTCGCACTTTTTTAATCATTGTTTTTATTTTCTGCTTGTTTTTTTGTTGTTTTCATAATCATAAGATTTGTTGTGATGTCTTGTTGATTACTTGAAAAACATCCTAGCCTTCATATACAGGCATTACTTAGCGCATTTATTGACTGCCGTTGAAAGCTAAGGAACTTAATGGCTGTTAAGACTATAAGAATAATTTTTCGAAAAAGTTTTTCGAACATTAACCAATCGTAAACTTACTTTCGTGAATTGTATGTCAGTCGCAGTAATGAGAGGACCCCCTTCTTTTCTACTCCAACCAAACTTTATCTTGTGGGCGGTTTATCTTCTAACTATAGGTTTTATAATTTCGACTCAACAAGGTTTCAAAAAGGATAATAAAATTTGTGTATATTTTTGTTTTTTTTTAGTTAATGTTGAGATCTTATCACATTATCATAATATTGATATTTCCCTTTGGCTTAGCGAAGACTTTCATTGGATCATAGATAAGGTTTTCAGATAAAAGGTTGTGCTTTAAACGGCTTCGACACTCTTTTCTCGCATTTTTCTACTTAATTCTTGATTTCCGCCTGTATTTTTTGTTGTTTTCATAATCAAAAGAGTTTTTTGGATGTCTTGTTGATTACCTATGCCAGAAAACATCCTTGTCTTTCCTATACAGGCATGACTTAGCGCATATACTGACTGCCGTTGAAAGCTATTGAGCTTAATGGCTGTTAAGACTTTAAAAAAAAATTTTTTGGAAATTTTCCAGATATAAGCTTATGTTTTATATGGCTTCGACACTTTCTTCTCGCATTTTTCTATTTAATTTTTGGTTTTTGCCTGTTTTTTTTGTTGACTTTGTGATGTCTTGTTGATTACTTATGCATGAAAAACATCCTTGTCTTCCTATAGAGGCCTAGCTTAGCGCATTTATTGACTGCCGTTAAAAGCTAAGGAACTTAATGGCTGTTAAGACTTTAAGAATAATTTTTCAAAAAAAATTTTCGAATATTAACCAATCGTAAACTTACTTTCGTGAATTGTATGTCAGTCTCAGTAATGGGAGGACCCCCTTCTTTTCTACTCCAACCAAATTTTATCTGGTGAGCGGTTTATCTTCTAACTATTGGTTTTATGATTTCGACTCCACAAGGTTTCAAGAAAGATTTTAAAACTATTGCATATTTTTGTGCTTTTTTAGTTTATCTTGAGATCTTATCACATTATCATAATTTTGTTATTTTCTCTTCGCTAAGTATGGACGCTCAACAGATCATAGACAAGGCTTTCAGATATAAGCTTATGTTTTAAATGGCTTCGACACTTTCTTCTCGCACTTTTCTGCTTAATTTTTGGTCTGCCAGTTTTTGTTGTTGTTTTCATAATCATAAGACTTTTTGTGATGTCTGGTTGATTACCTATGCAAGAAAACCACCTTGTTCTTCCTATAGAGACATGAATTAGCGCATTTATGGAGAGCCATTGAAAGCTAATGAAATTAATTGCTGTTAAGTCCTTTAGAATATTTTTTCGAAGAAATTTTTGAACGATAACCAATCGCTAACTGATTTTCGTGATTTGTAAATCGGTCTGAGTAATGGTAGGACCCCCTCTTTTTTACTGCAACTAATTTTTATTTTGTGAGTGGTTTTTCTTCTATCTATTGGTTTATGACTTCGACTCCACAAGATTTAATAAAAGATTTTAAAAGTTTTGTATTTTTTCGTTTTTTTTTTGTTTCCTGTTGAGATCTTACCACATTATCATAATTTTTCCCATACGTTAAATGAAGATGTGCAATAGATCATAAATAATGCTTCAGATCAAACTAAAAGGATATGCATTAAATGGCTCCGACACTCTCTCTTCTCACTTTTCTACAAAGTTTTTGGTTTTTGCCTGTATTTGTTGTTGTTTTCAGAATCATAAGACTTTTTGTGATGTCTGATTGATTATCTATGCATGACACAAATCCTCGTCTTCCCATAGAGGCATAATAGAGAGCATTTATTGACTGCCGTTGAAAGCTTTTGATTTGGCTGTTAAGGTTAAAAGAAAAGTTTTTCAAAAAAAATTTTTGAACATTAACCAATCAAAATGTTATTTTCGTGAACTGTAAGTCAGTCTTAGTAAGGACCAGAGCCCCCTCTTTTCTACTTCAAACAAAGTTGTTCCATTAAGTGGTATTATCTTCTAACGATTGGTTTTACGACCTCGATGCACTAGTTTCCATATTTTTTGTTAAAAAATTTGTTTGGCTAATTTGTTCCTTTTGTTCCTTAAAAATGCTTTCCTTTTGAGATCTTTTTACAATATCCTATGATTGATAATTCTCATTGGTATAGAGGAGACGTTCATTCTCTTTGGTATAGAGGAAAAGTTTATGGTTTAAAAAGCTTCGACACTTTCTTCTCGAAATCTTCTATTCTGCTAAATTTCTGATTTTTGACTTCATTTGTTGCTGTTTTCATAGCAAATGACTTATTTAATTGTCTTTTTGATGGCTTATTGTTGACAAAAACCCTTGTTCCCCGACTTTGCTCTTGTACAAAATTCCATTGCTGTTGAAAAATTATTCGAAATTACAGATGTTTTTACGGGCATTTTTTCTCTAATTGCTGTTGTAAAAAACCCATTGCTGTTGAAAAATTAATTGAAATTACAGAAGAATTTACTTCGACACTTTTCTCGCTCAGTTTTTTTGAGTTTTCTCTTATGTTCTTTTTTTTGTAAATATTAATTTGACTGAAATTTCGTTTTTAGTTACTTCGACACTTCCCTTTCATTCAAAAATTATCACGTTTACTGATATTATGTTGTAACTGGTGTTTTGTTGGTCGAACAAATTGACTTTCCATAAAAGTTTTGTGAGTGGTGTATTTCTGTTTCTTTTTCTCTTCTTTCATCCCATTCTCGTAATAACAGATCCAATAATGATTTTCAAGTGTGTCCCAAAAGAACTCATTTATTCTTTCAGTATTTTTTCAGCTGAATTAGTATAAGAACTGAAAACGAAATTACATAATATTCAGATAATAGCTAATGATTTTAATGGCTTCAATAAACTTGTGTTTGCTCAATTTATTGTGAATTTTTGAGTTTCTCTGCGTTTTTAGTCCACTCCTACGGCTTAGTCTAACCAAAGAGAGGTCCTATTGATTTCAAAAAAGTTTTTAGCAACTATTATTTAAGTATTGTTTTTGGTTAAAAGCTTATCATTTTTCAGAATTTGGAATCAATTCGTTTAAAAAATTGTTCGTTTTTGAGTTTCACCTCATTATTTCTTCTTTTTGTTGACTTGTTACCTAATCTCATTAAGGTAAAACTCCTTCTGCATTACAGTTAGGAAAAACTGATTTGTCTTGTAAAAATTTTATCCGATTGCATCTTGTATATATTTATATATATATATATATATATATATATATATATATAAATATATATATTTATATATAAATATATAAGGTATATATATATATATATATATATATATATATATATGTTTTAATATGTATATATATATATATATATATATATATATATGGATCATAGATAATGTTACAGATAAAAGTAAAAGGTTGTGCTTTAAATGGCTTCGACACTCTCTCCTCTCACTTTTTGTACGAAGTTTTTGGTTTTTGCCTGTATTTGTTGTTGTTTTCAGAATCATAAGACTTTTTGGGATGTCTGATTGATTATCTATGCATGACACAAATCCTCGTCTTCCCATAGAGGCATAATAGAGAGCTTTTATTGACTGCCGTTGAAAGCTTTTGATTTTGCGGTTAAGGTGAAAAGAAAAGTTTTTCAGAAAATATTTTTGAGCATTAACCAATCAAAATGTTATTTTCGTGAACTGTAAGTCAGTTTTAGTTAGGACCAGAGCCCCCTCTTTTCTACTTCAAACAAAGTTGTTCCATTAAGTGGTATTATCTTCTAACGATTGGTTTTACGACCTCGATGCACTAGTTTCCAAAATTTTTTTCAAAAAATTTGTTTGGTTAATTTGTTCCTTTTTTTCCTTAAAGATTCTTTCCTTTTGAGGTCTTTTTACAATGTTCTATGATTGATAATTCTCATCGGCATAGAGGAGACGTTCATTCTCTTTGGTATAGAGGAAAAGTTTATGGTTTAAATAGCTTCGACACTTTCTTCTCGAAATCTTCGTTCTGCTAATTTTCTGATTTTTGACTTCATTTGTTGCTGTTCTCATAGCAAATGACTTATTGAATTGTCTTTTTGATGGCTTATTGTTGACAAAAACCATTGCTCAACAACCGTGCTCTTGTAAAAAATTCCATTGCTGTTGAAAAGTTAATTGGAATTACAGAAGAATTTACTTCGACACTTTTATCGCTCAGTTGTTTTTGAGTTTTCTCTTATGTTCTTTTTTTGTGAATATTAATTTGACTGAAATTTCGTTTTTAATGACTTCGACACTTCCCTTTAATTCAAAAATTATCACGTTTACTGATATTATGTTGTAACTGGTGTTTTGTTGGTCGAACAAATTGACTTTCCATAAGTTTTGTGAGTGGTGTTTTTCTGTTTTTTTTCTCTTCTTTCATCCCATTCTTGTAATAACAGATCCAATAATGATTTTCAAGTGTGTCCCAAAAGAACTCAGTTATTCTTTCAGTAGTTTTTCAGCTGAATTTGTATAAGAACTGAAAACGAAAT